>NW_026652281.1:94865735-95086761 GCF_009828535.3 Hylobates moloch
TGAGAAGAAAATGGCCTAGGCTATAAATAAAGCTCACATAACCCCAAGGAAGCTAAGATCTAGAGGACATTAGCCAATTGCACTGCTTGTACCAGACAATGAGTTCTTTCTTGAAGGAAGATTTGTGCAGTGTATCTCCAGCTCTCATTTCAGTCTAATAGATTTGGACCTCCTGGTAATATTTGTTGATCAAGTTTTGAATATGCATGAAAATATATTAAATGTTCTTCTTGTCTTTACACAAGCTTATATGATAAATGGATATGTCCAGATTCTTAAAGTGATTGTAAAATAAATCCAGTATTTCATCTCAAAGAGTGATTTTTATCATTTCACCAATCTTTGGTTATTTCATGGAATTTTACATTTCTGAATTTCAGACGACAACTACTAACTCTTTAAAAAATTTATCCTATAAATTTATGGGTACAAGTGTGGTATTGTTACATGCATAGTTTGCATAGTGGTCATTTCAGGGCCTTTAGGGTATCCATCACCCAAGTAACATACATTGTACCTTTTAAGTAATTTCTCATCCATCCCCCTCCCACCCCTCACCTTTCAGAATCTCCATTGTCTGTCATTCCATACTCTACATCCACATGTATACATTATTTAGCTCCCACTTATGAATGAGAACATGTGATATTTGTCTTTCTATGTCTGACCCACTTCACTTAAGATAATGGCCTCCAGTCCTAACTATGTTGCAAAAGAAATACTTTTATCCTTTTTGATGACTAAATATTATTCCATTATGTGTGTCTGTGTGCGTATGTATTCCATTTTTGTATTTGTTTCTATTTAGTGTGTCCACATTTTCTTTATCCAATCATCCATTGATGAACACTTACGTTGATTCTATATCTTTGCTATTATGAATAGTGTTGTGATAAACATATGAGTGCAGCTATCTTTTTATATAACAATTTTTTGTTGTTGAGTAGATATCTGGTAGTGTGCCTGCTGGATCAAATGGTTGTTCTACTTTTAGTTCTTTGATAAATCTCCATACTGTTTTCCATAGAAGTTGTACTAATTTGCATTCCTGCCAACAGTGTATAAGGGTTCTATTGTCTCTACATCCTCAGAAACATCTGTTATTTTGCAAATACTAACTCTTAAAACATATTTTTCAGCTGTAAGCTCTTTATAACATTTTAATTTAAGTAATATGGCCAGAATATCTATTAGTATTTTTATTATGTTAATCAATGTAAAAATTTTGAATCCACTATATATTTATTCACATATGCTAGACATGATGCCAGCCATGATTTAACTCATGCTTTGGGAAGTGGAGAAGAAAATCATTTGGTTAAGTATTTAATTTAGTTAGCTACTTTTTGTAAAGAATTTCAGATTTCAAAATAAATAATATCTGAACTGAGTGTTTAAGGAGTAGGAGAGGATCACCAAGTGAAGAAGGGTTAGGGGAGCTCCAGAAAGGTAACTTATCACATCAAAGGAGTGAGGAATAGAGCATGTGACCCCCCTAAGGACAGGAGTGAAGTTTGCATAAAGAGATGGTGAAAAACTCACTGGATCTAGATGGTGAAGGGTCTGTATGACAAGGCTGTATTAAGAAGCAGTTAAGAGTATGGCTTCTGGTGTTGTAAAGAGCTGGACTCTAATCACTGTTCTGTCATTTTCCAAATAACAATGATGACTTTGTATAGTTCTCTATCTTCAGTTTCCTCATCTGTACAATGGGAATGGTAAAGCCTACTTTAAATATTAAATGATATGAATATAAAGTACTTATTCTAGTGCTTGGCACATAGTCAACATTCAATGATTAGGTAATATTTAAAAATCAGGCTATACATATCATTAATGTTATAATTATTTTATATTTCAGTACCATATTTCATCAACTAATAGTAATCAGTAAACATGTATATCTCCCCTTTATATAAGACCCTCTTCCATATGGCAGGATCCTCATGGCAGCCTGCAATCTGAGCAGTGGGAGGGAGGTTCAGAAATTGCCTTTACTACTGGAAGCAGATTGCATGGTACTAATTAGATATGCAGAGGGGAGCACAGCAAATGTCTCCACAGCACTCATTGCTTTAGCTTGCTTTCACAACACCTCCTAGAGGAACAGTCTTCACCTGCCTATTTATTGTATATCCTTTCCTATAAGTTAGTGAAAAGCCTGTGGCTATAATCTTGAAATAGTTAAAACAAATAAACAAATAAAGTCCTTAGTTTATGCTTGTTTTCCTCTCTCCCTAATAATTAGGAATAAGTCATGCCCTAGATTTATTCTCAAATGGGAAATGTTTGTAAGACTAGCAAGACACAAGCAGCTAAACAGTAGGACAGTAGATGGCAAGTTTTTGCCAATCACACGTTACTTTTCTCCCGCCCTCACCTACTACACACCTGCCTTCAAACTTAACCAGAATATGTGATTATGTGTTCATTTCATGAGTGTGAGATGACCCAAAACTTCAACATGTTGATGAATAAGGACACATATAGAATAGTGGTGCCTCCTAGTTTGTGGTTCCACTTTTAGTCAACTGACCCCTATACCCATCCTTAATACTACTTCCAGTATGACTTTAAGAATGCAAATCTGATAATGCAGGCCCCCTGCTTCAAAACCTTAAGGAGTTCACTCTTGCTTTCTAGATGAAGTTCAAATTTCTTAGCTCAGTGCTCAGGCTATTTTAGATTTAGGCTCCAACTACTGCCAATCTCATCTGACATTCTTTCATGTTTCATGGTTCACTGCAGTTGGAGTGAGCTACTAGAGGCAGCACCTTTGCATGACACTGGAGCCCCTCTTTTGTTTCCTCTAATGCTCACTGATATTTCAAAAGTAACTCTAGGGTTGTCACTTTTTCCTAAATGCCTTTCTTGACACCCTACCTGACCTGGCTACATTTGGGTTCTCTTTTCTCTGTTCCCATAGATACCTAAATAAACAGCCTGAAGAGTAATTATAGAGCCGGGTGGCTCACGCCTGTAATCCCAGCACTTTGGGAGGCCAAGGTGGGGGGATAATGAAGTCAGGAGTTTGAGACCAGCCTGGCCAATATGGTGAAACCCTGTCTCTACTAAAAATACAAGCATAAGCAGTGCGAGGTGGCATGCGCCTGTAGTCCCAGCTACTTGGGAGGCTGAGGCAGAAGAATCGCTTGAACCCGGGAGGCGGAGGTTGCAGTGAGCTGAGATCATGCCACTACACTCCAGCCTGGGTGACAAGAGTGAAACTCTGTCTCAAAAAAAAAAAGAGTAATTATAACTACCTGTTGAAATACAATGACATTCATAATTTTAGACAAGGAAAAGGAAGGGAAGGTTAAAATAGGATTAATAACAAAAATAGATATATCAGCCCTGATAGGAAATTAAAGAAAAATTAAAGATAACATCATAATTCTTTATGAATATTTTGCAGATCCAGTGAGAATTACTGTAGGACATTTCTTGAACATACTTGCCCAGACTTGCTTTGTGCAAATATTATTGACAAGGTGAAAAATAAGCAGAAGGTCTAGGCTATGCATGCATATATAACATAATACTAAAATTAATAATTGATTAATTATTAAAATTAATAAATAATTAGTAAAATTAATAATTTGCACACAGTGCAAACTGTGTCAGATCTTGAAGTCAATGAGAAGAAGAACTGAGAGTAAAACTCATGTCTACTTGATCCCTAATGGTTACAGGGATAACATTGAAGATATCTTAGTGAATCAACAAAGATGAGGTAGGCTGTGATGAAAACCTCCTGTATGGTTTGACCAACTTGTGTTATTCAGTATAACCAAACCTAAGGAGAGAATAGGCTAACCTGATGTCTCTTTAAATGTCCTGCTTATTATATGATTCCAACAACCACTGAGAGACTGTAATTCACTGGAGGGAGTGGAGAAGGGGTCTTTGTACTAACATAATATGTTTCAGTGATCCCTCAATTTGGGTTTTTCTAGCCAACTGTGGGGAGAGATCCATTCTCTTTAATTCTTGTATCCCTAAAGTCAAATTTAGTAGGTACCACATGGAAGAAAGTCAATGTTTCTTAAATGGTTTTGAATGAGTGTAGTTTATTACTCTTTTTGATAGAATCCAGTGCGAAATGAAAAGTTTAGAGCTCTCTTGACAGTAGATTTCTAGATTTAAAAGAAATGTAAGAGTTAGATAATTGAATACCTTCATCTTATAGGTGAGGAGACTGAGATTGATGAGGGTAGCTGACAAAACTAAGGTCACACAGTAAATTAGTGACCAATTCACACTTACAAACCATGCTTCCAGCTCAGCCACCATCATACCTTCTTGCTCTTTTGCAGTTTAGTTTCCTCAGAACTGAATAGCTCTTAGACTGATAGCATTGATATTGATGCGGGATCTTGGTGTTCAAATAGCCCACCCTCTCATGCATTAAATAACACCTTTGCATACTTCTCTGCTCATTTTAGGGTCTTGACACCAAGAATTGTAACTGGAGAAGTGTCTTTTTTACTTGTGCCCAGGATGATGGCAGAAAGGCAGTGCATGGAGCCTGTTGTTCAGGATTCCCACTGAGAGCCAAAACAATGGGCATTGCCTGAAAAGGTTTCCTAAGATTTTTGGCTACAGTGTTTCAAACCAAAATATTGAGATGTGTCATATGGCCAATATTTATAGCCCGCTTAGCCAATGAACCTTTACAGAGCTATTACCAGAAGGATTTTCATGATTAATACCATCACAATACGAAGGAAATTTATTTGAGAAATAAACCCTTGGGCTAAGTAAACAAAAACACAAGCACATCCAGAAGCCTGAGTTACCTTTGCCAAATTCTCTCCCATCATCAGGCAAATGCCCAAAGAAACCCTGACTTCCAGCCAACATGGGTTTCACAGAGAAATATGCAAGCTTCTGTTTTAACTTTCTTCTTCCTTTCATGACTCCTTTTAAGAAATATTTACAGAAAAAGTTTATAGATTTGTGTTCCTAAATCTATAGTATTATAGATAGAGTTCTTAGATTTTGGAAGATAGGGACATATGATCAAATTTTTAATGAAATACTCTGATTCAGTCAAGATGCCAATGTCGCTTCACATTGCTGAGACCTAGAGACACTCAGAGACAGAGGGCAATTTTCCTGGGTATAATCATGACTCTTTGAACTGGGGTCAGCTAAAAACACTTCAGTCTATTTAGTTCTCTTCCCCAAACCACTTTTCCTTCATTGCAACAATATGTTCTTCATGTGAGGAGAGCTGAATCTTTTCAATCCATGTACAATATGGAAATTCATAAGAGAGGCTGCCCAAGATAACGTTTAACAAACAGTGGTGTACTAGAGATGGCTTATGAGAGTTAACTGTTAAGTTTTCAGGAATCTTGAGAGCCAATTGCTAGCCATGGTAGGATTATTGACAACATGGAAAGTGTCAAACACAACAAATCAGGGCTTTTTATTTTGTTGAGTATCCCACTGGAAAGTATTTGTATATTAATTCATTCCTTCGAGGCTGTGTTAAAATGCTACCTCCTTTTTAAAGCTTTCTGTGACCCACCCAGGTAGTCTTAACCTCTCTCCTCTAAACTCACAATAATACTGTATTTTGAACTTCGTTTAGGAAATGCATCATTTTCAACCACAAAGCATGGAAGTTCATTCCCATCCACACACTTTATATTCTTTCTGGTATATCAGTTTATTGGGTATTGGATTGCTATATGATTTTTTAAAAACATCCTGTAGTTAGAATGATGCCCAGCAGGTTTGGCAGGCAGAAAATATTTTGCACATTAAGTCGATAAAACATTAGCACACCAGTGATCCAAGACTTTACTTAGGCTCAATTATACCATTGCTGTCATTAAAATCTCAGTTATCATTCTACCAGTGGAAGCCATGGCAGCATCAGGATGTTGATATGACATGTCATCCAAGAAAGGTGGAAGTAGGTGTGAAGAGGAGGGTCTCAGCCCCTGTACTTAACTTCCGCGGAGATAAACTCCTTATCTTTTAAAGGCTGGTCACTTGCTCTAGTTTTTTGTTTGTTTGTTTGTTTTCTTTTTTGAGACAGAATCTTGCTCTGTCGCACAGGCTGGAGTGCAGTGGCACGATCTTGGCTCACTGCAACCTCCGCCTCCTGGGTTCAAGCGATTCTCCTGTCTCAGCCTCCCAAGTAGCTGGGATTTCAGGTGCACGCCACCATGCCTGGTTAATTTTTGTATTTTTGTAGAGAAGGGGTTTCACAATGTTGGCCAGGCTGGCCTAGATCTCCTGCCCTCAAGTAATCCACCCCCCTCGGCCTCCCAAAGTGCTGGGATTACAGGCATGAGCCACTGCTCCTGGCCTCTAATTTTTTAGTTATAATATTGCTCTCACTAGGGAAGAGGGCAGAAGAGGATATGCCGTCTTGTGCTTTCAAAACATCAATTATTTCAGGAAGTACAGAATATAATGAGGGTAAACATTTTGGCAAGATAGGACAGCTGTCTGCATGTTTAAAGAAAGGAGAAGGATTCAGGGAAGAGTGAATGATTAAAATTTTGGTGAGTCATTCCTTCACTCATTCACTGAACTAACATGTTATTGGGTGGAATAATACATGCTAGACTTTCTTTCAGGGACTGGGGATACAAAGATAAATAAGAAGTTACACATCCCTTTGGAAATCAAAGTCTATTAGAAGAAGTTGAAGTTGGAGGAAGTGTATTTAGGAAGAGATTTCATCAAGATTATGGGAAATTTAAGAATGGCAAATTAAAAGACCAAAAGAAAAACAGTTTTAAAGTGAAATGTGTTGTGTCTAATGGAGAAATAGACAAAAATCTTTTTTGTATAATTAGAGTTGAGACAGAGAGAAAGGAGGGGGAGAGAGAGAGAGAGAGAGTGAGTGAGAGAGAGAGAGAGAATGACTGTGGGTTTGAATAAATCCCTTATTCCTCTTGCCCAGATTAGACTTCCAAAGGTATTAGATGCTATTTATACCCAGTGGAGCCATTAGTGCTGCAGAGCTCAGCTACATGGCTAGTAATTAGGAAGAGGCAATGAGGAAACCTATTTCCCTGAGGTCTTCACCCTCCTTCACTCCCACAACTTCAGTCTGCCCAGTTGTGCCGTGCAGACAGCTACAGCAATTCCATTCTGATAGTGGCACAAAATAAATCACTGGAAACCGTTTTGCACTTGCCCAGAGACTTTCAAGAGAGAATCTCAAAGTGGATCTGGGCTGCTGTGTGCCACAAAGAGGACCAACATTTCTCTTTGGCTTTAAAGGATGTCCCATTGTGAGAATGAACTTTGGGTTTTATCTCTCCCTTTGAAATAGAATACATCAAAGTGAGACATCTAAAGGCAAAGACACAATGATCCCCAATCCAAAGCCAAGTTCAAAAACACAGAGATGAGTTGTGTTATTATGAAATTGTATTTGCTGGCTGAGATGGGGGACAAAGAAAGATTAAGTTGCAAACATAAAATAGGTCTTGAAATTCCTATTAGTCTCGGGCCCCAGGGCACAAACTTTTACAGCTAGACAGTTACTTTTTAGAAGTATGGGAGCAATGGCACCAGTGGCGCATGAGGCTTCCCTTTCCTCTCATTCTGAAATGTACAGAATTATTAATGTGAGGTTTATTAATGATTGGATGATGGATGAGGAAAATTAGTTTTAGAAAGTTGTTGGCATTCAGAGTTGTTTCCTTTAGGAGGCCCAAGTTCATACTATGAGGGGTGCCTCAAGTGTTAGGTTTTATAAGTACAGCAATAACTTTCCGCATACCAACTTCTTAAAGCATGTATCTAAGTAGGGTATACCTACCTAATTGTAACTGTGCTTTAAACCTGACATTTCAGTTAAATTATATATACATCAATCATGTTAAAGGATAAATGCTTTCTAGCCCAGCTGGATTTCAGTACAGAGAAAAGCATTTCAAATTCATTCATTCTTTTTTTCTGCTTGTCATCTATTACCCTGTCTACTTTTTGTTATAGTAATACTAAAACAGTTTTTTTAATTCATTCTACATTCAACACATATTTACTGAGTATCTACCTTGGGACAGGTAAATTTTCAAAAAAAATTTTGTGGGTACATAGTAGGCATATAGATCTATGGGATACATGAGATGTTTTGATACAGGCGTGCCATGTAAAATGAGCGCATCATAGAGAATGGGATACCCATTCCCTCAAGCATTTATCCTTTGAGTTACAAACAATCAAATTACCCTATTTTATTTTATTTTTTAGATTTATTTATTTGAGACGGAGTCTCACTCTGTCGCCCAGGCTGGAGTGCAGTGGCGCAATCTCGGCTCACTGCAAGCTCCGCCTCCCAGGTTCACGCCATTCTCCTGCCTCAGCCTCTGGAGTAGCTGGGACTACAGGCGCCCGCCACCATGCCCGGCTAATTTTTTTGTATTTTTAGTAGAGACGGGGTTTCATTATGTTAGTCAGAATGGTCCGATCTCCTGACCTCGTGATCCGCCTGCCTCGGCCTCCCAAAGTGCTGGGATTACAGGCTGAGCCACCGCGCCCGGCAACTTACTTCCTTTCTTTTGGGTATATACTCAGCAATGGGATTGCTGGATCATATGGTAGCTCAATTTTTAGTTTTTTGAGGAATCTCCAAACTGGTCTCCATAGTGGTTGTACTAATTTACTCCCCCACCAACAATGTACAAGGGTTGTCTTTCCTCCACATTCTTGACAGAATTTGTTATTGTCTGTCTTTTGGATACACTGAATAGTATATTGATCATCATCTGATGATCAATGATGTTGAACACTTTTTCATATGCCTGTTTGCCACTTGTATGTCGTCTTTTGAGAAATGTCTACTCAAATTTGTTGCCCTTTTTTTTTTATTGGATTATTACATGTTTTCCCTACAGAGTTGTTTGAGCTCCTTATATATTCTGGTTATTAATCCCTTGTCAGATGGGTGGTTTGCAAACATTTTTTCCCATTTTGTGGGTTGTCTCTTTACTTTGTTTGTTTTATCCCTTGCTGTGCAGAAGCTTTTTAACTTGATGTGATCCCACTTGTCCATTTTTGCTTTGGTTGTCTTGTGGGGTGTTGCTCAGGAAATTTTTGCCCAGAGCAATGCCCTGGAGATTTTCCGCAATATTTTCTTGCAGTAGTTTCATGGTTTGAGGTCATAGAATTAACTTTTTAATCCATTTTGACTTGATGTTTGCATATGGTGAGGGCTGGGAGTCTAATTTCACTGTTCTGCATATGAATATCCAGTTTTCCCAGCACCATTTATTGAAGAGACTGTCTTTTTCCCAGTGTATGTTTTTGGCACCTTTGTCAAAAATGCGTTCAGTGTAGGTGTGTGGATTTGTTTCTGGGTTTTCTATTCTGTTTTATTGGTCTATGTATCTGTTTTTATGCCAAGACCATGCTATTTTGGTTACTATAGCTCTGCAGTATCATTTGAAGTCAGGTAATGTGATTCCTTCAGCTTTGTTCTTTTTGCTTAGGATAGTTTTGGCTCCTCTGGGTCTTTTGTGATTCTATATAAATTTTGGGATAGTTTTTTTCTATTTCTGTGAAGAACGTCATTGGTATTTTCATAAGGATTGCACTGAATCTGTAGATTGTTTTGGGTAATATGAACATTTTAACAATATTGACTTTTCCAATCCATTAACATGGAATATCTTTTAATTTTTTTGGTGTCCTCTTTAATTATTTTCATCAATGTTTTATAGTTTTCATTATAGAAACTTCTTTGGTTAAGTTAATTCCTAGATATTTAATTTTATGCGTGGTAAATTTTTGATTTCTGGATCTGAAGAAGCACAGGAAACTTTACCCCAAAACATGGCTCCTTTGTATAATAAGATTTTGAATTAAGGCCCTTAGAGATCAAAATATGCTGGAAGAGATTTTTCCTCTGGAGTTACCTTATTGTTTGTACTGGACGCTGGGTAACTATTATGTCGCCATCACCCTGGGTAACTGGAGTAACTATTACTGTTTGTACTGGACACTGACTCTCTAGGGCTCATCTTCCTTGTTGGTAATCAAATTCACATCTTGCAGGGTTGTCTTAAAGATTAAAATATGCAAAGTCAATTACTAGGTACCTGACACATAATTATTGAATGCCTACCATAATTATTATTATTACACTGACATAATTACTGAATAAATAACATTTTCATGAAGCTTCTGAAGAGAAACATTGTCTCTTTTTTTTCTAGCTTTCATTTTAGAATCTGGGGGGACATGTACAGGTTTGTTACCTGAGTATATTGTGTGATGCTGAGGTTTGGAATGTGAATGATCCCATCACTCAGGTACTGAGCGTAGTACCCAAAAGTTAGTTTTTCAGCTCTTGCCCTCTCCCTTCCTCCCTCCTCTCTTTAGCAGTCCCCAGTTGCTATTGTTACCTTCTTCATGTCCATGAGTACCCAGTGTTGAGCTCCCATTTATAAATGAAAACGTGGTATTTGGTGTTCTGTTCCTGCATTAATTTGCTTAGGACTGTGACCTCCAGTTGGACCCATGTTGCTGCCAAGGACATGATTTTGTTCATTTTTATGGCTGCACAGTATCCCATGATGCATATGTACCACATTTTCTTTATCCAATCCACCATTGATGGGCACCTAGGTTGACTCCATGTCCTTGCTATTGGGAATAGTGCTGTGATGAACATGTGAGTGCATGTGTCTTCTTGGTAGAACAGTTTGTTTGAGAGACATTGTCTTAAAGGTAAAATTATTGTGTCATATCAGGGAAGTGAAAAAAATCTATATTTTATATCTTCTCTGAGTCTGTACACTCAAGATGTGAGGATCTTCAATTTTGTTCTTACTAATTGCTTTCATTTGAAGCTGCTGGAGAGTTTACAACTCTTTCTCATCTCACATTGAGAGTGAAAAGGCATGCTTTCAGAGATGAATGAAGTCCAAGTAAAGTATGAATGAGAGATGCTAAGGAAGTTCCCTTCTGGCACCATTTCAGAGATCTATAATTTTTGAAACCATGGTGATGCAAGGAACAGCATAGAAAGTCATTTCTTCCCCCTTTGTCCAGTCTAAATGCAAATTTGAACTTTTAAGGCAGTTTGTTTGCATGTTAATGCCTATACTCTGTCACCCTGGAGATTGCTCTAGATTTCCTAAATTAGGTTGGTGGCTGGCTTAAAGAAGAGGTCATTTCATTACATAGGCTCTATTTCAGAAGCACAATACTTGGAAGTGGAAATCCACAGAAGCTTCATTTTATCCCAGGACTGACAGCCTTGCCAGGGCAGGAGAGGAGGGTCAAGGGCCAGCAGCTGGTCAGAAGTAGCCTCCTGCATGTTTCCCTGAAGATGGAAAAATACAATGAAAGAAAAAAGGGTAAGAGCACACCGTGGTCTAATTAGCATTTGCTTCTTGTAGCCCTTGAAATGTCAGTCACCAGTTGGTAGCAAAATAAAGATGTAATGTTAGTGATAATGAATTAAATTGTGGCCATTTGCATTGGAATGCCATGATAATGATCTGAAATTACCATTGTATATATTCCCCTTGACAGTTCAAAATTGGACTCCAAGCTAATAGTATTTTGGATGAACTTTAAACCAATGAAAATGCTGTGAGTGTATACACTCTTTTTGGCAAGCCAAGCCATGTGGATTTCAGAAAGTTAATTTACCTCTGCCTTGTTCAAGCTGTTTGGTAATTGATGAACATACCATAAAAGTTTTAATGAATAACCACAGGGACCATTTAACTTATTTACTAGGTAAAAGTGAAATACATTTGATTACCCTCCCTAATCTGGCTTTCCAAATGAAGTTGCCCCAGAATATATACTGTCTTTTTTTTGTGTGTGTGCAATCTCTGTTGCACAAAACATTGCAGACAAATATTTTCAGAAATTCTGAATGAAGGAATTGCATTTTCTCCCATTAGCTGCAATTTATAGTTCTACTGCAAGCATTAGATATTGCTTAGGGAGAAGTTATGCCTATGTGCCTAAGGACTGGAGGCTCTGTTGCAGTGGGGTTATGTAGCAACCCACAGAATCAGCACATATCTTCATAGCATCTGTTGTGTGAATAACTCTCCAGCAACACTCCATTATTGTGAAGCAGTTAAAATAAAAGCCACTTTTTTTTTTTCCTTTCTGGCCTTTCGGCATCTAATTACACTATAGCATCCTTTCATAAGTAGAATCTTATTATGAGATAAATGCCCACATGTATCTTAGTTTCCCGTTAAATTGTATTCCTTGGCATGTCTTTGTAGAGTGTTTTTAATAGCTTAGCCTACATGCAAACAAAGAAGGTTGCCTTGCAATTAGTGGCAGAGTCAAAAGACATGCTCAATCCCATTCATGCCACCTCAGCAGGAGCTCTTACAGACAAGGGTGAGATTTCCAGCCTTATCACCTACTAGCTGTGCCTTTGGGGGAACATTAATTCAGCTCCCCATGCCCCAGTTTCCTCATCTGGAATTATGAACTGACATTAAAAGTCTGTTATGAGGTGAAATGACATAATTTACTGTAATAGTCTGTTCTCACGCTGCTCATAAAGACATACCTGAGACTGGGTAATTTATAAAGGACTCACAGTTCCATATGGCTGGGGAGACCTCATAATCATGGCAGAAGGAAAATGAGGAGAAAAGTCATGTCTTACATGGCGGCAGACAAGAGAGCTTGTGCAGGGAAACTTCCATTTATAAAACCATCAGATATCATGAGACTTATTTACTACCATGAGAACAGCATGGGGGAAATCACCCCCATGATTCAATTATCTCCACCTGGTCCCACCCTTGACGTGGGGATTATTACATGTCAAGTGAGATTTGGGTGGGGACACAGCTAAACCATATCAACTTGTGAAACCTGTGATCAAGCACCCAGAGCAGTGGTTGGTTCTTTTTTTTTTTTTTTTTTTTTTTTTGAGACGGAGTCTCGCTCTGTCGCCCAGGCTGGACTGCAGTGGCGCAATCTTGGCTCACTGCAAGCTCCACCTCCCGGGTTCACGCCATTCTCCTGCCTCAGCCTCCTGAGTAGCTGGGACTACAGGCGCCCGCCACCACGCCTGGCTAATTTTTTGTATTTTTAGTAGAGACGGGGTTTCACCATGTTAGCCAGGATGGTCTCGATCTCCTGACCTCGTGATCCGCCCGCCTCAGCCTCCCAAAGTGCTGGGATTATAGGCGTGAGCCCCCGTGCCCGGCAGTGGTTGGTTCTTATCTGGAGGGCCTCACTAAGCAGATTCTGGATCCCAACCCCAGAGGTTCTGATTAGTAGGTCTGGGGTAGGATTCAAGAATTTGCATTTCTAAAAAGATCTCAGGTGATGCTAGTCCAGGAACTGCACTTTGAGAACTGCTAACTTAGAAAAGATACTTGAGAACGAATAAAATTTAGCTGTGAGTTTTAGAAACTCTAGAAATACATATACACATTGTTGTGTAGTCGGCCAAACAGCAGAAACTAAAGCCAGACTGCCTTGATGTGATCCCAGCTGTGCCATTCATTTTTTATGTGTTCTTGGGTGAGTTTTAAACTCCTTAAACATCTGTTTTCTTATCTATGAAATGGGCATAGTAATAGTGTATTCCAAAGTGTTTAGGCACAAAGAAGGCATCCAGATATTTCCAGCTATCATTATTAGTCTCTACTTCTACCCTATCCTATGCCCTTTCTCCCCCTGTCAGATCCTCACTATGGTCCTGGTTTTGAAAACTGTCATGTCACATTAGAGGCATTTCTGTGTTTTGATACATACCTCAAAATGCAGCTTTTCCTGAGAGTGATGACAGGGTAGGCATTACATAAATTTACATTAAGAAATAGTTATTCCAAATAACTTAGCTTCTTTACATGTGGAAGCAGAAATCCTGAAGAAATAGGTTTTGAGGTTGTAACTGGATGTACCGGGCCAAACAAAGTTATCAATTTATGGTGGTGAAACTGGCCCAATACTCCCATAAACTGTTCTTTTGGATAAACATAGACATTTACCCGTCTTTGTATTTGTTATATCTGAGTCCCTTCCTCAGGAAAGGACCTTCAGGCCTCTCAAAAGAAGTATCAAAGAACTGTAACTCACCAGACCACTGAAACTCACCAGACCACTGAAACTCACCAGACCACTGAAATTCACCAGACCACTGAAACTTACCAGACCACTAAAACCAGAACACTAAAACTCACCTGATCACCAAAACTCACCAGACCACTAAAACTCACCAGATCACTGAAACTCACCAGACCACTGAAACTCACCACATCACCAAAACTCACCTGACCACTGAAACTCACCAGACCACTAAAACTCACCAGATCACCGAAACTTACCAGACCACTGAAACTCACCAGACCACTAAAACTCACCAGATCACCAAAACTCACCTGACCACTGAAACTCACCAGACCACTAAAATTCACCAGATCACCAAAACCCACCTGACCACTGAAACTCATCAGACCACTAAAACTCACCAGACCACTGAAACTCACCAGATCACAGGGGCAGATGCCTCCTTGCTCCTCCCTAGTTCCTGTTTTCTTACAAATCGCTATATAAACTCCTGGTTTTAGTTAATCAGGGAGATGGATTTGAGGCTTAGCTCCCATCTCATCAGCTGTAGCACCCGATTAAAGCCCTCTTCCTTGGCAATAGTCGTTGTCTCAGTCATTGGCTTTCTGTGAGGCAAGCAGCAGGATCTATAGTGGGAATTTAGGTGGTGGGGTGGTCAACATAAATGAGACTGACTCGTGTGTGCAAAGGGGCATCAAAATTCAACTTCTCCACTTTTGTGTCTTGGTCTAACCCTATTCACAAATAAGGATTCTGAAATCAAGATGGACTTGGAATAAGGATGAGATATAGCTGCTCCCAACCTTTCACATGTAAATAAATTGCAATTATTAAAATAACATATAATTGAGGAAAATAAAGAAAAGATAGAAGAAGAAAATGAAAGCTGTTCTTGTTTTTATCTTCCATGGGAAACCATGTTAGTGGGGCAGAATACAGTGGCTCACACCTATAATCCCATTACTTTGGGAGGCCAAGGCAGGTAGATCACTAGAGGTCAGGAGTTCAAGACCAGCTTGGCCAACATGGTGAAATGCCAACCCTACTAAAAATACAAAAATTAGCCAGACGTGGTGGTTCATGCCTGTAGTCCCAGCTACTTGGGAGGCTGAGGCAGGAGAATTGCTTGAACCTGGGAGGCAGAGGTTGCAGTGAGCTGTGATCATGTCATTGCACTCCAGCCTGGATGACACAGCGAGACTCTGAAGAAAGAAAGAAAGAAAAAGAAAGAAAGGAAGGAAGGAAAGAAAGAGAAAGAAAAGAGGGAGGAAGGGAGGGAGGGAAGGAGGGAGGAAATCGTGTGTTTATATTTCTTGAATTTTTCTAGGAAGACACACATACATAAAAACACATTCATTTATCAGCTAATCAAAATGATAATTTTATCCACTCTGCTTTTAATATGCTTTTTTCTTATCAATAATATGGACAGCTTTCTATATTAAAAATAACATTATTTTAATGTCTATAAAGAATTCCATTATGTGGCTATATCATAATTGACTTACTAAATCTATGAACTGCACTGTGATTAATACCTTGGAAATATATGTCGGTGGCAGTGAATCCCTACAGGTCTGCGGCAATCTCAATTCTTGCTTCCTCAGAAGAAAGAATGAGAGGGAGGGGCATAAGGCAGAGTGAGAAACTGAGGCAAGTTTTAGAGCAGGGTGAAAGTTTATTAAAAAGCTTTAGAGCAGGAATGAAAGGAAGTAAAGTACATTTAGAAGAGTGCCAAGTGGGCAACTTGAGAGATCAAGTGCGTGGTTTTGTGTCCGGAATTGGTGGGTTCTTGGTCTTGCTGACTTCGAGAATGAAGCCACGGACCCGCGCGGTGAGTGTTACAGTTCTTAAAGATGGTGTGTCCGGAGTTTGTTCCTTCTGATGTTCGGACGTGTCCAGAGTTTATTCCTTCTGGTGGGTTCGTGGTCTCGCTGTCTTCAGGAGTGAAGCTGCAGACCTTTGCAGTGAGTGTTACAGTTCATAACGGCAGTGCGTCCGGAGTTCTTCATTCCTCCCAGTGGGCTCGTGGTCTCGCTGACTTCAGGAGTGAAGCTGCACACCTTTGCGGTGAGTGTTACAGCTCTTAAAGGTGGTGCGTCTAGAGTTCGTTTCTCCCAGTGGGTTCATGGTCTCACTGACTTCAGGAGTGAAGCTGCAAACCTTCCTGGTGAGTGTTACAGTTCATAAAGGCAGCGTGGACCCAAAGGGTGAGCAGCAGCAAGATTTATTGTGAAGAGCGAAAGAACAAAAATTCCACAGGATGGAAGGGGACCTGAGTGGGTTGCCACTGCACGTTAGGGTGGCCTGCTTTTATTCCCTTATTTGGACTCATCCACATCCTGCTGATTGGTCCATTTTACAGAGAGCTGGCTGGTCCATTTTACAGAGTGCTGATTGGTCAGTTTTACAGAGTGCTGATTGGCGCATTTGTAAACCTTTAGTTAGACACAGAGTGCTGATTGGTGCATTTACAATCCTTTAGCTAGACAGAAAAGTTCTCCAAGTCCCCACCTGACCCAGAAGCCCAGCCAGCCGGCTTAACCTCTCAGTTTGACCCTTGACTTAGGGTTTTATATGTTGGTGTACTTCTGAGGTCTTGCATCCCATCTACCCTGATTCTTCCCTTGGAGTGGGCTGTCTGCATGTGCAGTGGTCTGCCGGCATTTGGGAGGGGCCCCAAGCACAGTGTGTTTACTGGAGTTGTGTGCATGATCACTTGAGGCATTCTTCGCTTGCCAGTTGAATGTTCCCAGAGGAAGGTCATATACCAGTTAAACTTGGCCATTTTGCCTCTCAATTCCCCTGCTTCAGCCTACTTGCCCAACTCCTGAGATCTTACTGGGAAGCTGCTGATCACCAGTTTCAGGTTTTGTCTATCTACTTGGAGACTGCCTTTCCCTGGCCCTGGCTGCCACTAATTATTATTTTAGGGAAACAGTGTAACAACTGCCTGACCATCACCTGATGGTCACTTGACATTCTTGGTGGGGTGAGGGGAGCCCTCTCCTGCCCTGCTCATGCCTGACCTTCTGTAAAATATATATATCTTTGTAACTTTTTAAAACAATTATGTATGATTACTTATAAAAAATTGAATGACTTATCAAATACGATGCCAATTTTAGGGTTTTTGAGCAGTGAGTTAGTTACATAGAGTAAGAGAAAAACTTATTTTATTGTAATATTTTTGCTAACTACTGGTCTTTCAATCATTTCATATAAATGAATTCCTGAAGTGAATCAGGCCTTTGATTATAGCAATGAACAAGCACAGATTAAGTTTGTTCAACATAGTCCAAAAGTTATACCTGGGGGTACAATGGGCAGGAAAAATACTTTGTTCAGATCTGCTTATGTTATCGTGGCTATGCATTAGACTCACCCAGAAAGCTTTTAAAAAATACAAATGCCAAGCACTCACCAGAGCTCTACTTCAGTTTATGCTGGGTTCTGAGTATCAGGTGTTTTCAAAACTCTTCAGTTGATTCTGGTGAGCAGCCAGGTTTGAGAACTGCTAAGCTAGGAGCATTCTTTCTCATCTGCTACTAAGCAGCAGCCATCCTTACCATTTGGAGGATGCAAAATTACTGCTTCCTGCTGGTTTAACAATGATGTAGGATTTTTCTTCTCAGTCACTTCACAAGCCAGGGACCCTCAGCCAGTGACACCCTGCCTGGTCCTCACTCAGCCATGCCGGTGTGCCCTAGCTCACCTGTGTTATAGCTTGTACCCACGTTTGGCAGTTCCAGAGCTCCTGTACTGAGCCTAAGAAAAATGAGGAGATACTGGACGTTGAAGGATGAAGAGGGCAGAGAAGAATTTTATTGAGGGATAAAAACAGCTTTCAGTGGAGAGGGAATGGGGGATTGGTGCCCCTACCTGAAGGTAGGAAAGTTCCCCCAGGTGGCTGGGTCGAGGGCCTTTTATGGACTCAGAATGGGGAGTGTGTGTTCATTGGTTTGTGAGTATGCAGAAAAGCGAAGACATCACTCAAAGGTGGGCATGACAGTATAGAAAACTAATTAGTAAAGGGTAAGTATATGTAAAATAGGTGAAGGGTGGGGACCAATCAGAGAAAAGCATTCCAAATAGGAAGACAAGTTCTCAATCTGGTCTGAGGATTTAACTTGTAGCTCGGCTTTCAGGCTCCAAACTGTCTTCAGCTTGGAGGTGCGGTTTTACCAGGGGCCTTCCCCATCTGCCAAGGGATTTGGCTGCCTCCTGTCGCTATCATCAAGACCTTGCGCACAAACTCCCAGTCCAACTAAACTTCAGTCAGGCTTTGTGTCCAATTCTCAATCTACCTGGGGAATATTTTGTAATTCTGAGGCAAGAATGAGTAGCTTTATTTTCATTGTTTTGCAGAGTTCGTGAAGGTTTTTTTGCATTTGAGATGAAACTGAAAACCATCAGTATTTCCTTTCCATCTGAAACTTCCTAAAATCTGAGGCATATGTGAAGGATCTCCAGTCTTTGGCTGTGGTTTAAACACACGCCCACACCCCCACCTCACACCCCTTTGATTTTTATATGGTTGGGTTGTGTCAGTGTATCACTGGGAGACTAAATGTCAAACAATCCTGAGAGACTGACAGTCTTGTTTTTACAGTGTGTGGTAAATACTTGCTTTATGCAAATCGAAATATACTTCTAAAATACATTCCATTCATTGGAAGGACATGCAAGACAAAAAAAAAATACATTCTAGAAGAGCAAATTGCGTGGATGGAAAAGAGGATTTCTATGAATCTCAATAACAATGAGCCGTGCAAACCTTCCTGTAGCATTCTACGGCCAGCCAGCAGGATCCTATCCATGCCATTTCCTGCAGTGTACTCAGAATCCCTGGTGTGTGGATGAACCTAATGTTCCACATGTGCTACAGAATAATTGAATTTGTTTTCCCTGGATGGAGATGTTAGGCTTTGAAAAATAGTAAAATGTGCTTGTCTTGAGCAGTGTTTGGGAAAAATATGAATTTTCTTGTTACTGTCTATTAAGCCTCTCAAGAAGCTTACAGAAATGTTCTGGCTACAGGAATTTTCCTGAGTTTATTCCATTATAAATGCATGTGATATTCAGAAAAATAATCAGCAACAACAATAAAAATTGCACTTTACTGTTGTTGCCCCATCTGAATAAACTTTCCTGCCACTTGTTCATAATATTTATTAAGAAATTGTTTTCTAGTCTCCAAATATAAAAGCATAGTCCCCCCTTATTTATAGGATTGTCAAAGCCAATCTGAATTCAATGCTTTTTATGTGCTAGATGCTGTGCTTGGCACTCTGTGTTGTATCTCATTTAATCTTACATCTGGATGCTACAGTACAATTGTTTGTGAATGGTAGCCAGTTAAGTTCACTGACTCCTAGGTTAGTCTTGTACACTGGGATAGAAAAAAGAGGAGAATATATCCTTAACCTTAGGGTCATATGGTGGAAGAATCTCTGATGGCTTCCAATAACCAAGTTTACTTTATGGAAAAGAGGAATAATTGCTTTTTTCTAAAAGGTGGTACTATTCAGTGACCTGGTGAAAATTCCTAGGCTTCTGCTATTCCATCTCTTTTGGGTATAAATGACTCAAATACTCATGTGTTCATTAATGATAGGTAAGACCTCTGATACTGGGCTTGCATCACTGGAATGTGTTCAAACCACTATGTACTGCCCACTCAACTGGTAATTCACTCTCAACATCTCTGATTCTCTAGTTCCATATTTGATTATGTGTGTTAGGTCCAGGGCTTTGTCTATTACAACTTACCTTAGGGCCTTCCTGAGACTTGGTCTCTGTGTCCTTTCAACTCAGTGATTTAATATGTATTTGTGTAATACTTGCTACGTAGCAGCACCCTGATAAGCCCTGTGGATATGAAAGTGGAAAGCAAACACCTTTGAACACAATGTTTATGTCCCGTGGTAATTACCATTCTTGCTGGCCATCCCTATGGGAGATACCAGCAAGATTTACTTCCCTCCAAGGTCCCTGTCCATGGGATGATAAAAATGTGAGGAATTTTTATTTACATATCGCTCTTCTGCCTCAACTAGAAAACATGTATTACGTGTCTTCTATGTATCAGATGTGGTTTTGGAAACCTTATATTAACTTTTCTCTGATTTAGTTTTACTGCGTATATTGCCTACCAAAGAAAGAAGTAGCAATGTTAACCATCAAGATAATAGTATGATTCATTTACAGCTGCGTGAAAGGAAAAAAAGAAATATCAAGACCCCAAACTTACTATGCCAAGGGGAAAAGTCAGCCTCGGGAAATGAGTCATGCAAAACTGTCCCCCATTTTGTTCCTAAATAGATAGTGGCAAAGATGGAAGGCTATATACCTCCCCAGGGGACCTCTCTCACAAATTTCTCACTAGGAAATTCCTTGTGGGCCCGTATATCTTTACCCTAAAACAGTTCTGTTGAATTTTCACCCTGATAATGTAAATTATCTTCACAGGTACAGGATAAAGACAAGCCTAGGAGTCATCCTTCTGCTTACTGAGACAAATACATACTTGACTTCTTCCTCTACTATATATTCATTTTATCTTATGTAAAAATGCAGATTGGGCACCGTGGCTCATGCCTGTAATCCCAGCACTTTGGGAGGCCAAGGCGGATAGATCACTTGAGGTCAGGAGTTCGAGATCAGCTTGGCCAACATGGTGAAACCCCCATCTCTACTAAAAATACAAAATTAGCCAGATATGGTTGTGCGTGCCTGTAATCCCAGCTACTTGGGAGGCTGAGGCAGGAGAATCACTTGAACCTGGGAGGAGGAGGTTGCAGTGAGCCAAGATCTCACCACTGCATTCCAGCCTGGGCAAAAAGAGCGAAACTCTTTCTCAAAAAAAAAAAAAAAAATGCAGATTCACCAGAACTGAGATGCATGCATAACTGATTCTTTATCCATTCTTTACCTCCTATCACATGTAAAGTGTGGATTCAGTGAACACTGATCAAAGCCTCAAAAGAATGCAACTGCTTGCCCCTTCTATCTGCCGTCCTTTTTTTTTTCTTTCCTCTTTTCCCTGTTGCTCACTCTTTCCCCTTTAAATATTGAAGTCCCCAAACCCTCTTTGGAAAAAGCATGGATCACAGGTGTTCCTGTGATTTTGTGTTTTTGTTTTTGTTTCCCCCCCGGGTGCATCCTCAATCTTGGCCAAATAAACTCTAGAATGATTGGCAGTCACCTCAGTCAGTTTCTCTGATTTACAGCTGTAATAGTGAGAACTGGTGGAGGTAGCATTTAGAAAGAGGTTCAAACACAATTCGTCTTTGGATTTTCTTACTCTCCAGTGTGTACCTAGAGCCTCATTATTCCTTGCCACATATTTTTTTCTTAAGGTCTTCCTCTCTACCTTACTCTTTCATCCTTCACTCACATTTGGTAAAGCACACTTGTCTTATAATTCAACGCTCCGTGCTTGCTCTGGAAACATTTCTTGCTTCTGGCTGCATACATTTACCTTCTAGATAATGAGTTCTACTTATACTGTTTAGGAAATGTCACCAGAATAAGTAAGCATGATGTACCACATAAAAGTCAATAGGCTGAAATGGGATGACTTATTCTGTCACCGTATCACTTATACAGAGCCTGGGAAAGGATATTCTGGCAGCATCCTACTGCTTCTACAGAGCCTCCAGAATTTTTTCTTGCAAGGCAGTAGAGGGACTAGGTGTGCAGCAGTAGAGCCTAGGATTAACGATTATTGCCTTTGATACAAAGATGTGAGTTATGCGAGTGGTACTTGGGTGATTTCAGAGCTGTGGGTCAGGAGGAATACCAGCAATGCTCTGAACTCTAGAAGAAATGATAGAATGAGAACCAAAGATGGTTGTGTCCTTAAATTTGATACTTTTTTGACTATTGGTTTGAAGGATTTTCCTGATATTAAAAATTTTAGAAAATCCATGTCTCTGTATTTTGCTTTTTAGTAAATATTAGAAACATGAAAAGGGGAAGCAAGTGGCCTGATTTGGATAATCACTTTCTCTGGGAGAGTCTAACTTGTTGCTGCAAATGAAAATTAGCACGTGGCACTTGGTGGATACTTAAAAAAAATTGCACCAGACACAGCAAGGAAAACTTTACTCAAAACTACTGCAATAGAGGTTAGGACTGTATTAGGGGAGAAAGATTAAACTCAACTTCTTCGAAACAAAAGACAGGAGGATTTTTAAGGGCTTTGGGTGAGCTAGTGGAAAAGCCCTGGAGGACCTTGGGGTAAGACTGACCAATGTGATGAGGTCATCTGTGTGTGCTAATTGTTACTTATGGAAGTTAGGCTCCTACCCTCCCATAGAGGCTGGGAGACAGGGATCCTATCTTTCTTGATAATTACATTTCAAAAGGATGGTTCCCAGGTTGTTGAGAAAGACTTTCCTAGGTTGTAAAACTAGCAAGAGGCTGGGAAAAGATTTACATCTCAAAAGGATGGAGAAAGAATGCACAATTACAAGTTTTCTAAAGTAAAAGTTTCTTTAGTAAAAGAAAAAGGAGGTCAGGGGGCTATAGTCAGGAAGAAGTCTATCTAAAGTTAGTCAAGCTGGGGAACATTAGAGACTTCTTGGTCAATAGTCCAGAAATGCTATTTCTTTTTCTTCCTTTCTTGAGGAGTCTCTTGTGTATGAAAAACAGCCCTAAGCCACCTTGGACCTGCTTCTTAATTCCTGTAGTTCAATTACGAGCAGTTATAAATTTCATTTATTATTTGATGTGTCTCAAACTTGATTTCTTTATATGTACTATGGAGATCATACAATAATATCTAACTCATAGGTTTATTATTGAAATACAGAAATGCAAGAGGGAGGAAAAAATGATAACTTAAGAATTTAACATTAGAGAATAAAAGAGAAAAACTGTGCAATATTCATGTAATAGAATAACATAAAACAACTAAAATCAATGTACTAAGTTGTCATGTATCCACAAAATATCCACAGATATTATATTTTATATCCATGACTATAAAAGCAAAAATGTTTAATGAAAACTTTAGATCCAAGTAGAAGTATACAGTATAAAGCTATCAACAGAGAGTACAAATATAATTCACACAGTACTATTTCCTATTGGTTATGGGCACATACATATTAATAAAAGTGTATGCACTTGGGTGGAAAGGATAAACACAAGCTTCTTGATAATGTTGCCTCTGGAAGCAAAGGAGGGAAATGAGCTTGGGTGGGACTAAGAGTTTCCACTCTATCTGTAGCATTTAATTTCTTATGAAAAGGTTGTAATCAAATACGACAAAATGCCAGTCTAGCATTTTAGGAGTGGATTCATAATTTTTCTCATTCTCTTTGAAATTTAAGTACTTTATCATGGAAAAAAAGGAGAGAGAGAAAAAGAAAGGAAGGCTGGCTTGGTGGCTCACGCCTGTAATCCCAGCATTTTGGGAGGCCGAGGCGGGTGGATCATGAGGTCAGGAGATTGAGACCATTCTGGCTAACACGGTGAAACCCCATCTGCTTGAACCTGGGAGGTGGAGGTTGCAGTGAGCAGAGATCGCGCCACTGAACTCCAGCTAGGTGACAGAGTGAGACTGTCTCAAAAAAAAAAAAAAAGAGAGAAAAAGGAAGAGGGAGTCAGAACCAGAGATTCCTCTCTCTCTCTATCCGTAGGTCTTAGAGAGAAGTGAAGGGGAGAGAAGCTGAAAATAGATTTAACAAACAGTCCCACACTACATTATGCCTGAGGCATCCAGTACACAGAGAGACATTCAAATAGGCTGTTGGAGAGGTGCTGATTGTTTTGGCTGCCTCTGCTCTCATTTGATTGAAGCAGCACAGGTTTTAAGAGCTTCAAACCCCAGCTCTGATCTGAAAATGAAGTTAGGTGTTTGAGAAACAGCTGTTAGAAACAGCTCGGCTCCCTCTGGAGCCTCTAGTGGGCTTCAAAGCAGCTGCTGGAAGGGAGGGAGGCAAGCAAACTATCTTGGGCATATGTGTATGTTAATAAAAACAAAATGTCTCTCCCTACATAAAACATTGCTGCTTTCTTTAGGATGAAGAATTCAATTTTAATCTCACCTTTCTTTCCCTTTCAAGATTTTTAACAAGAATGTAGAGCACTATCTTTCCTTACTCTCAGTGTCTTTGGATTCAAACAGCTCTGGACTTCTACCCCAGCACCAGTTCAGGCACTTCCAATTTATAGGAACTGGGACAAAGTAATTAACCTCTTTGAGCCTCAGTTTCCTCTTTTGTCAGTTAGCTTAGACCCTTATTGTGATAATGAATATAAGGAACTTGAAAAATGGTAGAACTCAATATGAGTGAATACTTGCCACTAACATCATTCATGTACACATTGATTTTATTGAAATCTCTTCTGCTTGCTTTTTTCAATAATGGGATGATCGGCTTGTCTTGGTTTGCCTGAGACTTTTCTAGTTTTAACTCCGAAAGTCCTGTGTCCTTTTTGGGAAACTTCTCAGTCCTCAGCAAACCAGGATGGTTCGTCATCCCACCTTGTATTCTGCACAGGACAGAGACCTTGCCCTCAGGAAGTTAGTAATCTACCTTTAATGCTTAATTCCGTCATCATTTTTGGTGTATAAATTGTTATTACTATTTATTTTAGTATTGTTATTTCTCTATAGCCTCCCACACTAGACTACAAATTCATAGATGGAAGAGAATGCATCAATTTTCTTTTAAAAATACTTATCATCAAGTTATTTATATTTGCTAGGGATTCAATAAACATATACCATACACATTAATACATGAGATCAATGGAGTCCTTTTGTTCCCAGTTTTGATGTTTTTAGTCATATCGCTGAGATATTTTAGTTTTAAAATTTCTATGTGAATTTTACACACACACACACACACACACACACACACACACACACACCCACACACCCACAAACATTGAGCTTGACTGTGTCAATCACTGGTGCTTAAACTTTAGTGTGTTTGAGAATTACTTGGTGGTATTGTTAAAATATAAGTTTGGGGATCTCTATTCCTGAGATTCTGATCCGGTAACTCCGGGAGGGCTCAGGTATCTGTAAACATCCAAAGTGATTCTCATGCCTCAACAATGTTGGGAAAACACAGGTCTGTTCTTGCCATGGTTTAGTTATGGTTTATTCGTCCCTGCTAAGTCTCCTGTTGAAATTTGATCCACAATGTTGGAGGTGGAGCCTGGTGGGAGGTGTTTGGGTCATGAGAGCGGATCCCTCATGAATGGCTTGGTGCTGTTCTCATGGGAATGAGGGAGTTCTCATTCTTATTTCATGGGAGAATTGGTTTTTGAAAAGAGCCTGGCACCTCCTCTCTCTCTTGCTTCCTCTCTCACCGTATGATCTGCACACATCAGCTTCCCTTTGCCTTCCACTGTGAATGGAAGCTTCCTGAGGCCCTTATCAAAAGTAGATGTTGGTGCCATGCTTCTTGTACAGTCTGCAGAACTGCAAGCCAAATAAATCTCTTTTCTTTTTAAATTGCCCAGCCTCAGGTATTCCTTTATAACAACACAAACGACTAAGACAGTCAGACAAACAAAGACTCTTGCCTCATTAATAGGCAACATTTTAGTTTGCTTGGTGCAGTCCTGATTTATACCTGTTGGTTCACCGAAATTATCAGTAGTGCCCTCTTTCACCCTTGAGTGTCCCTGATGGATACCTAAACAGCCATTTCACTTATGAGCCTATGTGGGAATGCTTAATGCACCCTACAGATAGAGCTCTTCTTTTAGCTACCTCTCTGGGAACTTATTTATTTTTTTAAATTTTGCAGTCTCCCTCACTTATCCATCTAGTGAAGTATGCTTTCCTACTTTAAAAATCATGCGTCACCTCGAAACTTATAAGCCCAAGAGCCTGTTTTAACCTATGTTCTATTCAAAGTGGAAGAGGAAAAGCAACTCACTCCCATTTCTTAATACATTGCTTAGATTTTCATAATGGAAATATTCTAGCCTGGAGTTTCAACAGAAATGTGATTGTTACAAAAAAATTCTACTCACCCTTTTAGATGAGAATATCTTTCCTGTACAAACAGCCCCAGGAGGCCAATCCAGAAATCTTGGTGGATAGTTTTATTAGAAGCTTTCATTGGAAATGCCATAACTCAATTGTTTGGTAACAACTTCAACTAAATCCTCCAAATTACTGAAAATACCTGATTCTTAAAGATGAGTTAGGGAAGTGTAGTTAGCCATGGGTTTTATACTTGAAAAAGGTTTCTTTGCATTTCTTAGCAAAGTAAAAATGAGTGTATTAGACAAGAGGTTGTGGAGATTATGTTCCTGGTGGCAGATAATGCAGTGGTTAAGATTTCAGGTTCCATACTGCTTGGATTTGAAGTCCTGCTTCACCATTTACTAACTGGATGAAATATGACATAGGATATTAGTTCTCTAAGCCTTAATATTCTCTTCAGTAAATGGGGATAAGACTGGTATAATAGGATGTTGTGAAAATTAAATAAAATAAGCCATATCACTGATTTTCTAGTTGCCTTTGCAACATCTCCTTGGCAATCTTTAATTCCAATCACAGCTCGGGTGGGCAACTTAGACTCTCACAGATCACATTCCATTTCAAGTACTGCGTACCTTCCTGTTTTTTGCCCCAAGGCTTTCTGCAAACCTTGAGAGTCTACTCAGCTCTTGTGCAAGGGCAACTGTGAAGTGCAGAGGAAATAACCCTTAAGCATTGAAGGTTGGAAACCAGTGGACACAGACTCCAGCCTCATGTTGTTTAGAACAATTCTGGAAGTCATTTTGCATGCTTCTCAGAAGTCTGGGCAAGGTGAAGACCTTGTTGCCAAATTCAGTGATTTAGGTAAGAGATATTTTTCTTTTTTTGGAGACAAAGTCTCACTCTCTCACCCAGGCTTGAGTGTAGTGGCACGATCTCAGCTCACTGGAACCTCCTCCTCCCGAGTTCAAGCAATTCTCATGTCTCAGCCTCCCAAGTAGCTGGGTCTACAGGCTCCTGCCACCATGCCAGGCTAATTTTTTTGTATTTTTAGTAGAGACGGGATTTCACCATGTTGCCCAGGGTGGTCTCGAACTCTTGAGCTCAGGCAATCTGCCTGCCTCAGCCTCCCAAAGTGCTAGGATTACAGGCGTGAGCCACTGTGCCCGGCCCAGGTAAGAGATATTTTGTTAACGTTTGCTTCTTCGCTATCTCCTTCTCCTCATTCCCTCACTGCTGTTTCTAAGGATCATCTCCCAGAAAAACTCCCTCCCTTCAAACCCTAGTTTCAAGCCCTGTTTAAAGAAAAACCAAGCCAAGCCATATAAAGCACTGAGCACAGATTTTATTGTGTAGTAAGCTCCCAATGAAAGTTAGCAACTACTACTAATGGTAATAAAAATGATACTTTTCCTTTGTGCTGCAGGGTGAGCTAGATGATCTGTATAATTTTAAAGGGTAAACGAACATTTCTAATTCATTTCTGAAATAGACTTGTGATAAAGTCTCTTTTTTTTTGTTCATTCACATCCGAACAGTTCACACACCCTCTACAATGCTCATTTTACCAAGATAGGTATCTGTTGTTTTTTACATTCTACCTCACAGAAATGTTCTAAGAATCTTAAGTGAGTGCTTTTACTGGGTTCTTTCATCCTCTAGGCAGAAGAAAGGAAGCCATGAACATTTAGGGGAGTCGTCTGTATCAAGCACCTGTTAATTTTTTTTATATTTTATTGCCGCTTCTGCAGCATGAAAGAGACTGGTTTCATTACAGCTACTGGCAAATATTATTATTATTTGTTGAACATCCATTTGTTCTTGTATTTCAGAGATGTAAGCCACAGTTGGCTTCTTTTGGTCTAAAGGCTATGCAGAAATTCTTGTGGGTATTCTGAAGCCAAAACCATCTTTTTAGATCATCCTAAACATATATATTTCATCCTCAAAGGACAGGAGATTCCAAGAGGAGTAGACCTGCTTCTTGATGAGTTCTTTAGTTAAAGAAGATTCTGGAAATTTATGGGGCCAAAATGGGTACAATTATCACTGTGGAAAGGCTATTTCTGATACTCTTTTTCGCTCCAAATGTTCCAATTCCTAAACTTTTTCCTCATTGAAGATAACAAGTTTTGATAAGTTCCTTGATGGAGTTAAAGATAGATAATCTTAGTTTAGTTTATGAAACCTTTTCTTTAAAGTTTCTTTTCCTCAAAGTAATAAGGAAAATGTGTTTTCTTTGTTGGCTTTCACTCTTAAAGGGTCATTTGTATGAATCCTCATCCGTCAAGGACACTGGCAGCTAAGTTAGTGTTTGTCTGGTCTTATAACACCTTGTATTTATCCAATCACAGTCAAGTTAAATTGCCATCATTGTCTTTCCTTCTGAACTGCAGGCTCCTTGAAGAAAGATCTTAATTATTGATTTCTAACACATGAAAAAGCTTCATGAATCTCTCATCCCATGTACATATTATATTTACTTCAATTCCACAAATTCCATTATATAGCTTCTCGTTGTGACAAAAGTGCAAGAATTATATAGAAAATCCTGTAATCAGGTCACTTATGTTTATTGTAGAAATCATTTCATTTTGGAACGACATATCTTCCATGTAGTGTAAGTGATGGAAATGCACATTATGAAAAAGAAAATTATCAAAATTATAACAAGCTAGTACAGTAGTCCCTCTTGATCTGCAGTTTCACTTTTCAGTTTTAGTTACCAGTAGTCAACCATGGTCTGAAAATATAAAGATATTTTGAGATAGAAAGGGCGAGAGAGAGATTACATAACCTCTATTATAGTACACTGTTATAATTGTTCTATTTGATTATTAGTTATTGTTGTTAATCTTTTACTATGTCTAATTTATAAATTAAACTTTATGATAAGTGTGTTTGTGTAGGAAAATACATCATATATATAGGGCTTAGTACTATCCTTGGTTTTAGGCATCTGCTGGGATCTTGGAAAGTTTCCCTTACAGATAAAAGGGGACTACTCTAATAGCTAATATTTGTGTAATACTTTAAATGTCACTAATAATTTAAAATATAACAATAAATAACATTTACTAGCAGCTCTATTTCAAGCACTGTGCTAGGCACTGTGTGTACCTTGTTTGTAATTCACAATGGTCCTATGAACTATGTGCTATACTGAGATGAAATATTGACTTGGAGAGCTAACATAGCCTGCAAAAGATGGATCTGGGATTCCAACCAAAGTTTGCCTCATTCTACAATCTACATATTAAGCATGACATAATCTATCTTGTGTCCTATCCATTATCTCATTTCATTCTTACTACCCATAGGCTATTTATGTTCCAGTTTTAGAGACAGGGAAACTGAGATTCAAGAAGGGTCAGTGCACAGCCTTAACTCTCCATACTGAAAGGGGCAGGATTAGTAGTTGGTTTGTCTTATTTTTCTTCCTTGCCTCATCATTCCTCTACCACCCAATTTATACATTGTTTAAAACCTTGAAGACTCATACCTCACACATCAAGGCTACACATGCTTTTTCTACCTAAATAAAACTCTGCTGGAGAATTTTCTTCAGCCAGGTTCTGTAGAAAGCAGAACCTGGGACACACACTTTGTACTAACATATTATTGGGGGGAGCAATTCTTAGGGAGCAGAAGTAGAGATGAAGCAGAAATTGAGTGGAAAAGGAAAGAGGGCAAATACAAGCAGATCCATTTCCTATGTACCTGGCTGGTACCTGTACATGTACTTTGTATAAGTGAGGGTGATTGCCCAGTTTCATCAGATGCCTTCCAAATGTCTGTGTGGACTTTTTTTTTTTTTAATTGTGAATCTTGGGAGAGGAATGGAAAAGAATGTTTCCACATATTCTCATCTCCCATGGTCTCAAGTTGTCCCCTTTGCATGCCAACTGCCCCACACTTCTGGGTTATTGCACTCAGCCTTTCTGTATCTGCTATTTTGGAAAGCTAGCAGGAAAAACAATCCCCAAACAATGGAAGTGTCCGTATAGCAAGTAGAATATATGAGGTAATCCATGGAAAATCTCCATCTGCCCACCTGCCGCTTAGAGGTCCATGAACCCCAAGGGACCAGCCAGGGCCCCTGCATAGGCACTGAGCCAGTACTCACCAGCAACAGGGAAAGGTGCAGGATGTGTGTTACGATGCACAAGAAATGATGCTGTCATATTATATGCTTGCACGGGGCATCATCATAAATCCAGAAAGCTCTTCAATGTGTGGCTCATTTGAAAGGGGAAAATACTAGCAGATTGAAGAGAATCAGGAATTCTCAAAAGGCTGGGGCCCAGCACTGTGCCTCATGCGTGTAATCCCAGCGCTTTGGGAGGCCGAGGTGGGTGGCTCACTTGAGCTCAGGAGTTCGAGAGACCAGCCTGGTTAACATGGTGAAACCCTGTCTTTACTAAAAATATGAAATTAGATGTGGTGGCACATGCCTGTAATCCCAGCTACTTGGGAGGCTGAGGCAGGAGAATTGCTTGAACCTGGGAGACGGAGGTTGCAATGAGCTGAGATTGCACCACTGCACTCCAGCCTGGACGACAGAGGGAGACTCCATCTAAAAAAAAAAAAAGAAAGAGAGAGAGAGAGGCTTGGAATAGCCTTAAGAAAATAATTTCTTTTATCCTCCAAGGAAGAAGTTATCATTTTCCTGACTCAAAATAGAGGTCAGAGGTTACCCCTACAGCTCTGGTGAGGTTTAATCAAATACCAAGTCCATGTGCATATTGACAAATTTTGTCAGGTTGTTTTGAACTTCCATTTAAATAACAGTTTACTTTAGGCAGGTGCTTGGGATTATCATTACCTCTGTGCACCCATATTCTCAGATGTCCAATAGGAGCCAGGCTTCTCCACCCCTAGTGGGCCTTACTACTAATGCATTCCCACGAGCTCATGAAGACACAGCCCCTACCAGAAGGATAGTGGCAGAATTTAACAGCCTTTCCTGCAAAGAAGCTAAAAACCTGTCGCCTACAGCCTATTAGAGTGTAATTGTTTCTAGGCAATCTTCCTAGAAGGTAATCAGAAGCATCAAGCAGAAAACCATGGTTGAGAGAATCCAGGGAGTTGTCTAAAGCACAGGTTTCAACCTTATTATGTCCCCTTGCTAAAAATACAGCTAAATCTGGATACGTCTAGAGGGCCTTGTGTCAGGTGTGAGGACCCCCTGGCATTTATTGACGTGACTGTCTTGGGTACTTTGGGAGAGACAATTTTTACCAAGGAAGAGAGAATGAAAATAGAAATTTGATCCAATGACAAAGCATGATTCAGAAGGAGGAGAGAGTTGCCCCTCAAATTTGCACTGTCCCCATTCTCCTAGACTCTGTAAGTCCTATATAAGCAGGCTGTTACAAATAAATGCAAACTAAAACAGCTGTCCACCTATACTTTCCATAGGGTATTGTCAAAACTCGCACTGGTCATGTGGGCAGGGATGTGGTGCATGTTTCATCCCAATGGCAGTATTCATTGTTTGAAGAGCAAGGATAGCAATTGTGGCAGCAGCAGCAGAAGCAGCAGCAGAAACACTGTCAGTGGTTATCCTCCACGTTCCCCAAATTAGGAATTGGCATCACCAACCCAGACATTTAAGTCCTTGGCCTCCAGCACCAGCAACATTGTCCCACTCATCAGCAGTCTTAGCATCTGGAGCTAGTGAAGCCTCCAGCAGATGTGAATAGCTGGGGTCACACCTTTGTTAAGGGAGATAAGGGTCTCAGAGGCAGACGGTCTTGGTCCAAATGCCAATTTCAACTGACCTTGATCTAGTTTTTAACTCTCTAGGCCTCAGTTTTCTTCCATAAATGGGGATGATAATAAGACCTATCTCCAAGGGTTGTTATGAGAACTAAAAAGAAAATACGTATACAGTTTTATCTAGCCAAATATCTAGAACATAGTGTGTGTCCAATTACTGAGGGTAGAGGTTAAAAAATATTTGTTGAATAAATTAGTATTAACATTTTTATTGCTAATATGCTTCAGGCAAAACTACAGGCCCTGATGATACAATAACAAAATACACAGAGCATAAGGGTACTAGAGGCAGACAGCCTGGTACAGGGTTGTGAGTTTGCTTCACTGTGTGCTTGAAGGACGGGCGACTAGTTATGGGGAAGGACTGACTGTGCCTACCATGCCCTTTAATGGTGATGGTGCTGAGGCCATCTCAGGATCACCTAGGTGCCTAGAAACACTTGCACTACACCTTCTAGAAGGGTTTGGGCTAGTTTAGGACTTGCAGACTTTTTCTGTAAAGGGCTGGTTGATAAATACTTTAGGCTTCACGGGCCTTATTGTCTTTGCTCTAGCTACTCACCTCTGCCATTGTTGCATAGAAATAGTCACAGAAAATATGTAAAAGGATGAGTGTGGCTGTTTTCTAATAAAACTTTATTTACAAGAACAGGTCATGGACCAGATTTAGCCCTTGGGCTACCATTTGCCTAACTCTCAGCTAGTTAAAGCAACAGCATGGTTAGACTAAAGTAGAAGCTTCTGTCTTACTCCTAACAGATCGGAAAACAAACTCCTTCTGCTTCTAATATTGTGCCATTTCTTTCTCTGCCATTAACATTTTATTTTGACTTATAACTCTTTAACTGCATGGAACATTTACATAAAACAGTAAAGTATAGTGATGTATTCATTATTTTTTAATACCTAGAGGATGAGTGAAAATGAAATGTACTCACTAGCTGCCATAGTCAACTGATAAAATTATATGTTCTCCATTCATCAATCAGTATATAAATGATATATGAAATATATATTCTATTATTTTATATGGATAATGTGTGAAACTCATAATTACATATAACACTAAATTCCAACTCATTCTGTGAGAGACATGAAGCCAGGGAATAACTGAAAAATCATGTCCTAGCCATAATATAATCTTCAGGATTATGTTCAATATGTACATTATGTAAAGTGAAAACAAGCCATAAAATTTAGCATCAAGGGAGTACTTTCATACAAGTCAACTTGAGTATCTAAATATTCCCCCTGTTTATATAATACTTAGAGTATGTATTTGTCTGTAAAGGAATGCAGGATGCTACAAGTATTACTAAAATAGAGTTTTACAAATATATGGTGCAATGTATGTGTTTATACATATACATGCATATTCATAGACTCATATATACTACATCTACTCACATATACATATATATGTATATATATGTATATGTGTGCATATATTGTGCTTGTGTGCACACATACATGCACACATGTATTCATATTTTTGAAGCTCTGTTTGAATGGATTTCACCTTGTTGCTCAGGCTGGATAAATGTTGACTCACTCACTGCAACTCTCTCCGGTTCAACAATTTCTGCCTCTTACAGGAACCTGCCACCATGCCCAGCTAATTATTATATTTTTAGTAGAGACGGGATTTCACTATGTTGACTAGGCTGGTTTCGAACTCCTGACCTCAGGTGATTCTCCTGCCTTGGCCTCACAAAGTGCTGGGATTACAGGAATGAGCCACCCCACCCAGCCCAGAATAAGTCAGTATTCTAAACATCCTCTTCTCCACTCCCGCTATCACACCATGCCTAAGCTCTCCTCATCTCTAACTCCAGTCAATAACTCTTCTCCTGGCTGGAAATTTCCTTTTAGTTTACTACTCTTTTCATTATACTGAGACTTTATTATTATTTTTATTTCAAGCTTGCGTGGGCTTCAGACCGCATTTGTCATTAGAAATGCAATAATGCAATCACTTGTAAAAGATTTATGGTTTTCAACAGTGAAGTACATTTTCTTCTATTCTGCTATCATGGCTTTGTAGATATTTGTAAGTATTCTGAGATAGCAAATGAGCTCTTAATAAATATTACCATTTCCAACTACTTATTTAGGTGATTCAAGGTCTGCTGAATGTTATGAAATCAAAATAAATTGTGGAAATAAATTAGCTGAGGCTAACAAAAGACTTGCTCTCATGGTTAATTCTCATTTCAAATGATTTTACTGATTGAAATGATCTTATCATTCTTATGGATTAACATAATATTTCATCTTTGAACTTACAAGATAAATATGCACTAATAAAATGTAACTCTTATCAATTTTCCAAAGTGCATTTAATATAAAATATCTTATTTTAAAAAGTTTCTTGGTATTAAAAACACAAATTAAAATGAGCAAAACAATAAAATAAATATAATGCTAAAAGGAGGCTGTTGACAAGTGAATGTGCCATATCCTGAGATATTTAACCAAACTTAATTCAGTAATGACAGCATAATAAATAAATACTTCCAAGACTAGTTTTCTAAAATGGTGGCAGAAAGAGCCCAGATATTCACACAGAAACTCATTTATGGGTCCCCAGTGTAACCGCCCAATGGGTTCACCTTACCCACTGCCTAGAGAGAGCCAATTAATCAAGATGAAAATTGCAATGGAGGAAGAGTAATTCACGCAGAACCAGTTTTATTTTTACTCAAATCAGTTTCTCCAAGCATTTGGGGATCAGAGTTTTTAAAGATGATTTGGCGGGTAGGGGCTTGAGAAGTGGGGAGTGCTGATTGGTCAGGTTGAAGATGGAATCTTAGGGGGTCAAAGTGAGTTTTTCTTGCTGTCTTCTGTTCCTGGGTGCAATGGCAGAACTGACTGAGCCAGATTACCAGTCTGGGTGGTGTCAGCTGATCCATGGAGTGCAGGGTCTGCAAAATATCTCAAGCACTGGTCTTAGGTTTTACAGTAGTGACGTTATCCCCAATTTGCAGAGGTTCAGACTCTTGGAGGAGAGGCTGCATGACTCCTAAACTGTAATTTCTGATCTTATAGCTAATTTGTTAGTCCTGCAAAGGCAGACTGGTCCCCAGGCAAAAAGGGGGTCTTTTCAGGAAAGGGCTATTATCAATTTTGTTTCAGAGTCTAACCGTGAACTGAATTCCTTCCCAAAGTTAGTTTGGCCTATGACCAGGAATGAACGAGGACAGCTTAAAGGTTAAAAGCAAGTTCACCAGCATACAAAAAAGTCGGTTCACCAGTATACAAAATAGCAAACACCAGGCATGTTCTTAGAACCGGACATAAAGCAGTTGGATGTCTCTAGGCCACTCTGAGTTGTCTCTCTTTTATTTAGTTCAGTCATCCAACATATTTCTAATGTATACCAGACACTTTTCTAGGCACTGGGTTAAATAAAACTGACAACATCCTTCCTCTCCTGCAGTTTACATTCTAGTGAAAGAAAACAGTCAAGAAGTATAATACATATATACATTATTATAATAATGATAATATTAATAACCTAATAATATTGTAAGATAAAAACCATAGAACAGGGTCATCTCTAATGAGTGGTGCTAGGCTGGGAATAAGTGTTTGAAAGGTTATTTTGGGTAAGTTCCTTTGACAAGGTTCATTGTGGACTCGAAGTTGAGGGAATGCACCATGTGGATTTCTGGGAACAGGGCATTATAGGCAGAAGGAACGGTCAGTTCACAGGTGCTGAGAGATCAGGGGGTATAGTGAGAAATCCTATGTGCTGTGGTGGAAAAATCAAGGGTGAAAATACTAGGTTACGATTACTCACCTCTCCCCACTGCCATAGACCCTGTAATAATTTCCAGATCGATGGTTTTTAAACCATTGTTATAGTCTTATATACTATTTGACAGATGAAGAAACTGAGCCTTAGAGGTTAAGCTATTGGCTCAAGTTCACAGAAATGTAATTTTCTGGGCATGTTCAGCTTTTATAGCACTGCCCTTCTCTTTGCATCTTAAAATCCTATTTTGTCCAAAAGAAATCTTAAAAGAGTTCTGGTTGAGTCTCAACTCATGATTGCATAACTAATAAATGTTAGAGGTGGGACTAAAATCCAGTTCTCCCTGTTTTTAAGATTGATGTTCCTCTACCTCTCTGGTTTAGGTATTTGTCCCTTCTAAAATGCATGCTAAAATTTAATCCCCAATGTGGCAACATCGCGAGGTGAGGCCTTTTTAAAAACTTTTACTTTAGGTTTAGGCATACATGTGCAGACTTGTTATATAGGCAAACTCATGTCACAGGGGTTTGTTGTACAGATTATTTCATCAACCGGGTATTAAGCTTAGTACCCAATAGTTATTTTTTTCTGCTTCTCTCCCTCCTTCCACCCTACACCCTCAAGGAGACCAGTGTCTCTTGTTCCCTTCTTTGTGTCCATGTGTTCTCGTCATTTAGCTCTCACTTATAAGTGAGAACATGCGGTATTTGGTTGTGTATTCCTGGATTAGTTTGCTAAGGATAATAGCCTTCAGCTTCATTCATGTTCCCACAAAAAAAAAAATCTCATCTTTTTTATGACTGCATAGTACTCCATGGTGTATATGTACTACAGTTTCTTTATCCAGTCTGTTATTGATAGACATCTAGGTTGATTCCATGTCTTTGCGACTGTGAATAGTGCGGCAATGAACATTAGCATGCATGTGTCTTTATGGTAGAATGATTTATATTCCTCTGGGAGTATATCCAGTAATGGGATTGCTAGGTTAAATGGTAGTTTTGTTTTTAGCTCTTTGATTAATCTCCATATTGCTTTCCACAATGGTTTAACTTATTTACACTCCCGAGGTGGGAACTTTAAGAGGTGATTGGGTCATGGGGGTTCTGCCCTTAAGAATAGACTAATCCAAAGCCAAGTGCAGTGGCTCATGCCTATAATCTTAGCACTTTGGGAGGCTGAGGCAGGAAGATCACGTGGAGCCAGGAGTTTGAGACCACCCTGGAAAACATGACAAGACCCCATCTCTACAAATAATTAAAAAAAAAAAAATTAGCAGGGTGCAGTGGCTAATGCCTGTAGTCCCAGCTACTCAGGAGGCTGAGGGGGGAGGATTGCTTGTGCCCAGGCTTCCAAGGCTGCAGTGACCTAGAATTGTGCCACTGCATTCCAGTCTGGATAGCAGAGCAAGACCCTGTCTCAAAAAAAAAAAAAAAAAAAAGACTATATTCATATATTCATAGATTAATTGATTAATAAATTAATAGATTATGATGAGCGTGGGACTGGTGGCTGTAAAGAAGAGGAGAAAAGACCTGAGCTAACATGCTCACCTCCTCATCTTGTATAGTCTTGGGACTCTGCAGAGAATCCCCACCAGCAAGAAGGCCCTCACCAGATGTAGCCCCTTGTCCTTGGACTCATCAGCCCTCATAAGTCTAAGAAATAAATTCATTTTCTGTATAAATTACCCAGTTCCAGGTAGTCTGTTCTAAGCAACAGAAAATGGACTAATGGTAACAGACACCTGCCATCTACGTCTCAGGGCCTGCACGTGGGAAGAAAAAAATCTTGTGGAATTGACTAATAAATTACACCTAACATGCAACTGCAAATGGGCAATGTGAAGTTTAGTAAATTTCCTAGAAAGAAGAATAGTATTTTGAAGCACACTTTGTCACACTGAAGAATCTGAGTCTTTTAATGACTTACAACGGAGAGAAGAGATCTTTTTAAAATGTGTAAGATGACTTTGCTTAAAGAGAAGAGAATACAAACTCTTTTGAAGTTTTAACTGCTGGTTAGATTCCTTAAGCCAGTGGTTCTCAACTGGAGGCAATTTTGTTTTTCAGGGAACATGGCCAATATCTAGAGACATTTTCAATTGTCATGATTTGGGGTAGGGGAGTGCAACTAGTATCTTGTAGGTAGAAGCCAGAGATGCTGCTAAACATTCTACAATGCACAGGACAGCCCACCTCCTACCCCTCAAGGGAATTATCTGATCCAAAATACCAGAGTGCCAAGGTTGAAAAACCTTGTTTTAGCAGACAGGGGAGATTAAGATGTAATTTGGGAACTAGTGTGTCTAAATTCAGAAAAGCTGCTACAGTTGGCTACTACTACTTAGTATCCATGGAGGATTGGTTCCAGGACACGACATCCTGCCTTTTCTCCTGCAAATACCAAAATCTCCAGATGCCCAAGTCCCTTAGGGGGCCTTCCAAATAGGCAGATAGGGAGGGCTGACTGTATTAGTATTTTGCTTTTAATCAGGGAGACTGATCTAGTTGATTTGCATAAACAAACAGCACTAGCAACATTTCTCAGCAGGGAGGAGGATGATATAGATGGAGGAAGACTACAAATTTCAAAGCATATAGACATAAAATAAAATTCTGGAGTTGCTCTGTATTTTAGCTGTGTGATTACTTCTAAAATTCTCAATGTCTTCATCTATTAAATGGGAAGTGCCCAAAGATGTACTTTGCATTGTTTTGGGATTAAAAAAATATTTTCTCCAAAGTTTAGAACCACTAAACAAATGTTAATTATCTTTGTCGAACACCTGTTCAAATTGAGCAAATAATACTATTAAATGATGGGGAATGAGGTACAGATTACAGTCTCCGAGTTTCCATGAGAAACTGTGAGAAATGCCCTGAGTCAGATGCAGGCTTTATCTGGGTGAAACCAGACTCAATTTTGATTGGCAGGTGTCAGCTGTTTGACATATGTTCTACTGATTTCCTACTCTCCCAAATCTTAGAAGAAAGGAGTATTTCACAGAACGAATGCAGGCAATATTTGAAAGACAAAAATCACTTAAGATATTTTTGAGGCCTGGTAACTAAAAGCTTACCTTGGTTGTTTTTTTTTCTCTTCTAATTATAAAATAATAAATTCTAGAAAGGGAATTGTACATTGTAGGGTATTTGTGAAATATACTACACAAGAAATAAAAATCACTTCTAATATCAACACGTAGCAAAAAAATCAGTGTTCACATTTGGGTTTAGAGCTTTGTCTCAGCAGGTGGCTATTTGCTCTCCCTGTTTTAGATATGTTGATTTCTCCCCGTTTTTCATTCCTGAAAGCCAAAGTAACCATCAGGCTGCCTGTCACTTAAAGAGGAGGAGATTTATTGCATTTAACTGAAAGGGCACTGTTGGAACAGGGACAACGTAGTAAGTTAACTGTAATCAGGGAGGTCCAGACCAGCTCTCCTGGCCTCCCAGGTCATTTCTTATCTGTTCCTGTTGCTTGGTCATCAGCAGCTGGGACTCTGCTCACAGAAATGCTGCTGGAGAAAAGGCTCAGCAGAGATCAGCTTTCAGCTGGTTGCGTGTCACAGGCTGGATGACTACTGATTTTTTATGAGACCTGTTTTATGCTATCAGCTTTACTTTTCCACAGGCAGAGGAACGCATGTCAAGTAATTACTCCTTCAGTAACTTATAGCAAAGAGGTAAAGTGAAATAAGCTTTTGGTTGGAACTCAAACACAGCCAAGAAGTACTAGAAGACAAAATTCCACTTCAGCCAAGGGTAGGATATTGGGGTCAACATATGTCTTTGTTCCTTATTTTTGGCTATAAGGAAGTATTTAGTTTTCAGCATAGGAAACAGAGTCATGTCCTGGTTTTCAGGGCTCCAATTCCGTGGGCCATGGCCTCTGTGTATACATGAGGGTCACACTGTCTCAAAGGGTCTTTTTTCTAACACCATGATGATTGTGTGTTTTAAGAGGGCTTTTTAGTTTTTTGTTTGCTCATTTTGTTTTCAAGACAGTCTCATGAATACATGTTACATATAAACACATGCATTTTAAACATAATCAGAATATATAATTTGGTGGTAATTATCATTACAGTTTTAGACTGTAACATATTTTATATTAACATAAGAAATCCTCCAATATTTCTTAACCAAGAGCTAACTTCAAATGTAATAATGGGAAACTTTGTATTTAATTAAAATACATACTTTCTGGCTAAAGAATAAAGTTTCTTCTTTTTCTTTTTTGAAAATAGGTTCTATGATAATATAGATATCATGTAATTTCCCCTGAATTCAGTCCATTGTAACTTAACAAAGAGAAACTTTGCCTTTGAATTTGAGGAATGTATTTCCTCCAGAGATAAACTTGTATAATGTTTGCTTAAGAACCCAGGAGTTTAATTTATAATTCCCCATTATATTCGGCAATTGTCAGAGTGGAAGGCAGTAGCAGATTAAACAGTAGGGGGAAGGAGTGTGAAAAACTGATGTTATTGGCATTAAACTTTAAAACTTTCTATAGGTGCATGATTTATATTAGAATGTGGCATTGGTGGCATCTTGGGTTTCCCTGAAAGTGCTACCTTTGGGGCAGTGGGATGTACTTTAGGGGAATTAGTTTACTCTACTTTGTTCAAAATGATCATGAACCCTGCACATTTTATTTGTTAAGACACTGATATAGGAGCAGAGTTTAAAGTAAGAGTTTTTACTTTACTGTTTTTCTATGTGAGTGAAGTAATTAAATTTTAATATGAATTAAAAAGTACAAAATTCCCAGTTTTATAGCTTGGAAAAAATTAACTACACCCATATCAAGAAAGAGAATATTAACAATACTTTAAAATACACTTCATGATTCCTCCCTGTCACTAACCCTTCTTCCCCAATGAAAACTTCGGTCCTAATCTCTAAAACCACAGATTAGCTTTGTCTATTTTTGAATTTGATTTGATATGAATAAAATCAAGTGTTATATTCTCCTTTGTGTCTGCTTTTTTTGTCTCATTGTTTTGTTTGTGAGATTCATCCATGTTTCTGTATGTAGCATTAGGTAATTTATTTTAATTGATGTATGGCACATGTAATAAAATGTCATAATTTAGTTATTTGTTCTTTAGTTAATGGATATGTTCGTTACCTGCAAATTTTGCCTATTATGAACTGTTCTGTTTTCTACAAGCACTTTAAAAACACCAGTATTTCTGCAGAAATATAAAGCTATTAGTCTCTTTCTTTATAAAAAAGATTTTAAAGGTTTATTTTTTTGTATTGATCAGTTTTGCTAAGATGTATTAGTTGTGCTTTTCTGTGTATTTATGCTGCTTGGGGTTGATAATGCTTGATATCTATTGCTTAATATCATTCTTAAGTTCTGGAAGATTTTTGGCTATTATTTATTTTAAATTGCATCTGCACATTCTCTTTCTTTCCTTTTTAGGTTTTTCATTACACATATGTTAGTCCTTTTCATGCCCCTTTACTCTATTTTATTTATATTTCATCCATTTTCCCGTTTGTAGTTTAAGGATGGTTTTACTGACATCTTTTCCAAATCACTAATCTATTCACCAGTGTCTAATCTGCTGGTAAACCCATTTTACTGAGTTCTGAAATTCAATAATTGTTATGTCCACATCTGTAATTTCCATTTGATTCTTTTATAGATTCCAGTTCTCTGATGATATTCTTTATCTTGCCATTTATTTTTGAAGATATTAATAAGCTATTTAAGTCTTTGCTTGATAGTCATAATACCTGGATCACCTGTGAGTCTTTTGCTATGGTTAGTATTTTTTCTTTTAGTCCTTTCTCTTGGGATTTCTATTAATATTTCATCAAATGATGGTTATTGGCCACACGAAATTGAAGAGGCTCTACCTGTTTCTGGGCAGAATTATAATCTCTGTAGAGACTCATCTTTTTATAACTCATCCTTACTTCCAGGGTTTGGTCTTTTAGAGTTTCCCAACTGAAAGCCTGAGGTATTTATAAGTGCCTTTATCCCTTGTTGGGACCCTTCACCAACTTTCAGAGTCTCATCATTATGAAGCTGCTTTGTCAATTCTTCTACCTCTTGGTTTCTCATTTTTGTGAAACTTTTCTTGACCTATGTCCATACAAATTAGTGCAAAACTCAAGGGAGAAAATTGAGTAGAATTTGGGCTTATCTCAGTTTGTCATCTCTCCAGATCTTAGTCTCTCAAGTTTGGCTGCCTTGATAGCTCTCATGACTTCAAGTCAATATTCAGAGAGCTTTATCTGCTACATGCCAGTCCACCATTACTGGAAAGGAAAATTCAAGTTTTAAAAAATATATTCGTATTTCATCATCAACTTCTATCTCACAGTACTAAACAGAATTGAAATTTTACCTTTATTTTTGCGGTGCTTTGAATAATATGTATCTCCCCCATTAGACAGTAAATTCCAAGAGGAAAATATCCATGTGTGGTTTTTTGCATCATTGTGTCCCAAGTAACTAGTACAGTGCCTGATGCAGAGTGTGGAATTGAATAGTGTATGAATGAAAGAACGATTGTGGAGTTTTTGAATGTATGGAGTGGATAGAATGAAACAGTAATTTCAAGTAGCAAGGCAAAAATAAAATCTTCATCCAGAACAAAAGAGCTAAAAAAGTCATCAGGAAACATATTAAGTTGTCTTATGAGATGGAACTTAAAATGATGGCCTCAGACAGTCATGTGAAATGAGAACAATATTTTATTCCAGCCTTTAGGAGAACTTATAGGCAGAGAAGGTGTTATTAAAGGCTCTGATAATTTAAATATCTGGGCTTCAAGATATTTATGAGGACTAAACAAGATATTGCTTTGAAAATTTCCACTGCAGTGCTTAGAGAATATAATAGCTATTCAGCCCCAACCCCTGTTATATTCTATTGGTTGGGTTGCCATTGGCCATTTCCAAGTAGTGAAAACTAACTTTTGAAACTCTGTGTGCTTACAATTTTCATACTCCATATTTTTACAGGACAAAGTATTGTTGATTATAGACTCTCTTATAATCTCATGTTTGAAAGGAACTTTGGATACCATCAATATAAGATAAAATACACTGGAGGCATATTGACTCCCAGAGGGTTATAGTTAAAAACAAGTAAGTGGAAGTTCTATTTTTTTTGAGATGGAGTCTCGCTCTGTTTCCCAGACTGGAGTGCTGTGGCGCAATCTCGGCTCACTGCAACTTCCAACTCCCTGGTTCAAGCTATTCTCCTGCCTCAGCCTCCTGAGTAGCTGGGATTACAGGCACGTGCCACCACGTATGGCTAATTTTTGTATTTTTTTAGTAGAGATGGAGTTTCACTATGTTGGCCAGGATGGTCTCAATCTCCTGACCTTGTGAGCCACCTGCCTTGGCCTCCCAAAGTGCTGGGATTACAGGCATGAGCCACCACGCCTGGCCGGAAGTCCCATTTTATAACTTTGGCATTGGGATTTTTTAGAGCCAGAGAAAAATTAAATTTGCTAACTTTGTTTAAATGAATCAGTAGTGAGTAGAATATTTCATACAAGATGGTCCAAGTAAAAATAAAAACCACTATTTTTCAAATTCTAATTATCATTGATCCCTTGCAAGTTAAATCAGAGGTTAAAAAATTATCTTAGAATGTCAAAGAGCACAGCATTTTGCTAGAGCTGGGCGTCAGCACCTTATTTCTTTAATTTTGGAAGGAGAGGATTTATGCATTCATTCAGTGCATTGTGTTGAGTGAACACTAAGTGTCTGGCTCTGTCCTGGGCCTCCAGGATATAGCCATTTTGGTAGAAGACTGTGTTTCACCTGAAGCATTGCCAGGTACTCTGATATGTTGAGTGTATATAGCCGCATGTCGGGAAGTCCCAGAGAACCAGAATGAAAAGCCTGAATTCATTATCTCAATGAAGAGTTCAACAGGACACATTCAATGCCAGGAACTGCAAGTGTGGCATAAACAGGTTTTGATCCTGGACTGCTGCACGGCTTAAGAATTTCTTTGTTTTACAATAATGCAACTTTTAACGAACATCTCCATAGAACGGTACAAGGCTGGATGGCTGGATTTCACAGCAGGGGCTAATGTCACAGGGAGCAAATTCTATAGATGCCTCTTCTATGATAAGGAGTAGACAGACAACCTAATGTTAAATCCTAGTTCTGTAACTTGTTAACTTGATAACCCCCTGGCAAGATTCTTAACATCTGCATCTTCCTCTGTAAAATGGTAGTAAAATGGTAGTAAAACTAATGATTGTATCTGTTTTACAGGGTTATTGTTAAGGGATGATATGATTTGGCTGTGTCCCCACCCAAATCTCATCTTGAATTATAGCTCCCATAATCCCACATGTCATGGGAGGGACCCAGTGGGAGGTAATTGAATCATGGGGGCAGGTTTTTTTTCATGCTGTTCTCATGATTGTGAATAAGTCTCATGAGATCTGATAAAAAAAAAAAAAAGGGCAGTTCCTCTGCACATGCTGTCTTGCCTGCCACCATGTAAGACGTGCCTTTGCTCCTTTCTCGCCTTCTGCCATGACTGTGAGGCCTCCTCAGCCATGTGGAACTATGAGTTCATTAAACCTCTTTTTCTTTGTAAATTACCCAGTCTCAGGTGTGTCTTTATTAGCAGTGTGAGAACAGACTAATACAAGGATGAATGAAATAATGCGTTACTGTTAATCCTTTAAGAAATGGAAGCTGTTGTTTCTTCTTAGATGTGACTTTGGACCTGATTTATTGGGAATGAAAAACGTAAATAAAAGAAGATGTACTGAATGACAACCTTATCCTCCCCAACCCTGCAAAAAAAGCACATTGACAAAGCAACACCATTTTCACTTTTTTTTTTTTTTAATTATACTTTAGGTTTTAGGGTACATGTGCACAATGTGCAGGTTTGTTACATATGTATCCATGTGCCATGTTGATTTCCTGCACCCATTAACTCATCATTTAGCATTAGGTATATCTCCTAATGCTGTCCCTCCCCCCTCCCCCAACCCCACAACAGTCCCCGAAGTGTGATGTTCCCCTTCCTGTGTCCATGAGATCTCATTGTTCAATTCCCACCTATGAGTGAGAACATGTGGTGTTTGCTTTTTTGTCCTTGCGATAGTTTACTGAGAATGATGTTTTCCAGTTTCATCCATGTCCCTACAAAGGACATGAACTCATCAGTTTTTATGGCTGCATAGTATTCCATGCTGTGTATGTGCCACTTCTTAAAACTGCCACCTTTTTCCTGCGCTTTTATTCAGAAGAGGTGTTATTGTTAGAACGTCCTTGCCAAAATGTTAGTGGTCCTTGACAAGCACCATTAGAGGAAACTCCAGCAAGCACAATGTGCTCAGCAGGGGTCCACAGTAACTCCTCAGCTTGCATTGTTTTTCAACAGATGCCCCAGAGCCAAACAATCTGTGCAGTAGGTTAGTCCTACCCACACATCATCTACATAAATGACATAAGATATATGCAATAATTACCAGGGGAAAATATGGATATGTAACAGACTACATGAAATTGTTATTTCCAATTATAGGTTCCTTGTAAGATGGTTAGAGCACCTGATAGCAAGTGGATACTAAGAAAATGTAATCAGTTTTTTCCCTTGTGTCTGAAATATTCTCTTTTGCTCACCTACTGCCATATCAATTTCTCTGTCACCAAACAGAAGAATATAACCCAATTTCACAAAGACAAAAACAATTAATGGTGAACTTTATTTTTCCCTGAGTATAAACTTTTATACACACACAAAAATTTAGCTTTGTAAAGGAACTATTATAAGGCATCCCCTTACTTGATCTATATATTCTGTTCATATAATAAGAGAAGATTCCAGTTGACTTCATGATGGAGTTCCTACCATGTGCAGGGAAGAGTAATATCAGGTCTGGAATACAGAAACTAATGAGACAAAGTTTTTTTTCCTCAAAGAGCTAAAAGAGTGGTGTTGGATATATGCACAAATATGTGTGAACAACAATGTGAACAAATATGCACAAATATGTGTGAACAAGGGATGGGGTAGCGAGTCCACGAAGAGGAGAGGAATGAGAGGTCATTTACTATTATGACCAGATTTGGAATATCTCATATTCACAGATATTAAAATCTACCGGGAGTATAATAAGAAGTAGTTTGTGTAGGGGTTGATTGGGATCCTGCTTACATGGCCTTAAGCAAGTTTCAGAGACTGAGGGGACAGTTGCCACAAGAGAGTAGGATGAGCTTTAATCAGAGAGAAGAAAAATGATGGTCCAGTAGTTGGAACACAAATGTGGATTCCCTCATCACAACTAATAGGCTGTGGGAAAATGGTTGGTCTACATTGGAGAGGAGTTGAGTAAGAACCTCATTTCTGTTAAAATAGAAGACAGAGAAAGCCATTTGTGAAATTTAGAGGTTGAGGAGGATTTAGAATATAAGACTTAGAGTTACAGAAAAAAGAGAAATTAGAGAAGAAAAGCAGAGTTATAGAAGAAAATAATTTACTGGGAAGGTTACCCTGTTTGAGGACTAAGAATTACTGTGATGAAAGGGATCACAGGAAATGATTAACTTTCAATGTCTTAAAGTATTTTGCCATCAAACTGACTTAGGCTCAGGTTCAAGGTCTTAGGTAGTAATTTTGGTTTGGTCTCGGAGAACTCTGTAACAAAGTTTATAGCAGGCTGATGGGTTTCCTGTCCCTGATGATAGTTATCTTTCAGCATAAAGAGCAACATCAGTGGCCCTGGTTAGGAAATTTTGGAGAGTGACTGATTCTGAACAGGTCTTATGCTGTTTGGAGCAGCTCCATGAAAACTTCTCAGAGATATTTGAAACAATGCAGTGGCTTTTTCACAAAGAACAGCATACACATGGAAGAAAAAAAGAATTCAGCGAGACTCACCAACGTTTTCTGACTCTTGTAATATATAAACACATCTTTGTGAATGGAGAAATAGTGAATTGACATCATTAAGATATTATCAAGTAGATTCGCCAGTATTTTGTCATCAAGTGAAGATACATAGGAAAACACCATATGAAGGGTTGCAGGTCGGCTGTTTCTTTGCTCTCAGATTCATTGCCTTCCTTTCTCTTGCTTTATTTTTTTGCCACAGGTTAGTGCCTTTACTTTGCTTCCTGGCCTGCAATTGGGTTTGGGCTGTGGGAGGCACTGGCAGAATACTGCAGAGCAGGAGAAGGGGACAACTGGGATGTCTTTCCTTCCTTTCTGTTTCTGATGTCATCTGCATGACGGATTGGGTCTCCTCTTTGGTTCTGATACAGGAGTTAAGAAGAACTTACTTAGGCAGATAAGGCACGGGAGTCCTCAGTAAAGTTTTCCTTTTAATAGAAAGTAGCCCCCAAATAATTTTCTTTTCTAACAAAGAGCAGCTTGTTAAATTGAGCTGCAGACATAGACAAGCAAGCTGGAAATTTGCACAGGCAAATGCCAGCAGTTGTGCCAACAGGAAAAGCCTAACTGCGAACAGGCATGTTAAAAATGATGGCTCCGGCCGGGCACAGTGGCTCACGCTTGTAGTCCCAGCACTTTGGGAGGCTGAAGCGGGTGGATCACTAGGTCAGGAGTTCGAGACCAGCCTGGCCAACATGGTGAAACCTCGTCTCTACTAAAAACACAAAGATTAGCCGAATGTGGTGGTGCATGCCTGTAGTCCCAGCTACTCAGGAGGCTGAGGCAGGAGAATGGCTTGAACCTGGGAGGTGGAGCCAAGATGGCACCACTGCACTCCAGCCTGAGCGACAGAGCGAGACTCCATTCCAAAAAAAAAAAAAAAAAAAAAGGCAGCTCCATCTTCTCTTTGCCAGCCACATTTACAATAAGGAGCAGATAAGATGGTGCTGGCCAAGTAGAAAGCCTATTTACATAATAATAAGATTAGGGTAGGCGCACCATGTAAACTCACAACTGATTGAACCAATCTGTGGGCCCTATGTAAATCAGACACCACCTCCTCAAGCCTGCCTATAAATCTACTGAGATCCCTCGCAGGTGGGATTTTTCCTTTCGGATGCCTCTCTCTTGCAAGAGAGAGAACGGCTCTCCTTTTTCCTTTCTTCTACCTATTAAGCTTCTGCTCCTTAACCCATCCACATGTGTTGGCGTCGTCATCTTCTTGGTCCAAGATGACAAACCCCAGGTATTTACCCCAGACAATGATGCTGCTTCAGTTAGTCTCCTACTGGAAAAACCTTCCCTCTATGGTAGCATAGTTTCCCCTTATCCATGGCGAATACGTTCCGACACCCTCAGTGGCTATGTGAAACTATGAGTAGTACTGAACCCAATTGCTGTCAATCGAATATATTTCTTCCACTCACACATTTAATGTCTTTTCTATCTTACCTAAGTACTTATCACACACTGTGGCTATAAGTTTTGCATTTTGAGGTGCAACAGCAAAACTAACACAAATTTTTCTTCTTCACAATTTTATGGCTAGAGGTTTCATTCTTAGTGTGGACATTGGAAACCTCAGCACAGATTTTTTTTTTTCCTTTTCTTAAGAACTTTCACCTTTTCACTTAAAGGAAGCACTTTACAGCTTCTCTTCCGCATATCCAAATTACCAGCATCGCTACTCTTGCGGTTTGGGCCCATTATTATGTAAAACAAAGGTTAATTGAACAAGAGCACTGCTATACCAACAGGCTATCTAATAACCAGAGGGCTTCCTAAGTGACTAACAGGGAGGTAGCACAGACCCTGTGAATAAACGGGCAAACAAAAGGAAGATTCATGAGCTGGGTGGGATGGTAATGAACACCCTGAGATTTCATCAATCTGCTCAAAATGGTGCGCAATTCAAAATTATTAAATGTTTATTCTGGAATTTTTAATTTAATATTTTCAGACTGCAGTTGACCTTGGGTAACTGAAACCACAGAAAGGAAAACCACGAATAAGGGGGGACTACTATACTGATACCTTTGCTATAGTTTTCACTCCCGGGATGTGCTTGGCTTCCAGGCTCTAAATCACCAATTCCTCTTGTCATTGTACAACCCTCGTGTGACCGCACCTTCCTGCTCTTGCTAATCTCTGGGTCACCTTGCCATTTTCTTCGGCTCTTTATTTTTTCTAACACCTAAATAACCAATTTCCTTGAATGCAGTTCCTCCGTTTGAAAGACCTAGAAAGATTTCTTATTTATTTTTTTCCTGACATAGCCTCACTGTTCCAGAGGGCAAAGATTCCATTTAAAAAAGATTAAGCAAAGATAAAGAATAACAGGAGAAGCAAATTTGAAGTAAAAAAACAAAAATAACAAAACAAGATTATTGGAACAAAATGCCTTGATTGCAATTTTCCATGGTGAGGTATGGGAGCAGGTGAGTGGTGGATGTAGGTTAAAGCCCTTTCCTGAAATGGCTGTGGTGACTTGTGTATTTCCATATGCATAAGCCTCTTACAATCACCTCCCTTTCTTTAATTAAAAAGAAATTAGACCTTTAAAGCCTTGTATCATTAAAGTTAGTTTAGTTCAAGTGCACACAAGTTTTTACCTTGCGTTTGCTAATTTGTTTAGGCCATATATATATATATATATATATTTTTTTTTTTTTTTTTTTTTTTTTTTAGGGACTATAGGCTATTTGGAAACTGGAGGCAACCCTGGTTTTTGAGGCAACCTTCTCTGTATCTGGAAGTCTTTCTTTATTTGAGGTTTTTAAATCTCAGCATCTGCTCATAACCTTCAGAAGTGAGCCTTTTTTGATGAGTGCTCTAGGAGAATAAAGACAATTCACAATGCGGTTGAAAATAATGACTTGATGTCAAAGAATACAGAGACAATGACAATTGCCTTCGACACTCAGAACAGCTTTTTACTACTCCCTAATACTGTCCAGAGTTTCCTTGGTGATTGTCTTCCATTCTGTGCCATTAGCCTTCTGCTTTAAGTAGCGGCAGTGGGTATTTTACAGGAAGAGAGACTCCCTGATGGGAACAAGCAAACACTAGATTTTCATACAGGGACAGAATACTGATGCTGTGATACTTTATAAAACCATTAAGCATCATCCCTGGCTGCTACGACTCAGACTGAATCAGCAGTCCCTGCATCTAACACCAGAAGGTGACAGAAACACCATGGAACGTGTAGATTCTGAACGCAGGCAGTGAAGGTTATTCAACAAGCAAAGTTTAGTTAGTACCTTGGATTCTATAGTCACATGTTTGGAAGTCAAAATTGCTGACTCTCTATTAGCCTCTGAAGATCTAATGACTACATATTTTCCCCCCACAATTAATAATTCAGATTAAAAAAAATCAGAAAGGTGGCTAACACATCTAATTCCTTTTTAGTCCGAATTAATAAGCTTTTACTGTATTAGGAACTTAAGATACAGAAGTCATTTTGTAAGCTACTAAATTCTAATCTGCTTGAAAGTAGAATCTCTTCCTGTCCTTACTCTAGCCTCTTTCTTCTTCTTATACTCTGCCTCTAACAAATCTCCAGCCGGCAACCTCCTCCTGTTACAGCTTAGCTGGCCCCCTCCTGACACAGGCATTTTAATTTCCGTCCAATAGTTTCCTAAATTTCTTCTCATGCCTCAGCTACATTCTCTACTAGTGCTTTGGCTGGTTATATTTTCATACAAATTAATACTGTGAGTCTCTGTTGCCCAGGCTGGAGTGCAGTGGCACGATCTCGGCTCACTACAAGCTCCACTTCCTGGGTTCACGCCATTCTCCTGCCTCAGCCTCCCAAGTAGCTGGGACTACAGGCGCCCACCACCACACTGGACTAATTTTTTTTTTTCATTTTTAGTAGAGACGGGGTTTCACTGTGTTAGCCAAGATGGTCTCGATCTCCTGACTTCATGATCCGCCCGCCTCGGTGAGTCTCTATTTTTTAAAACAAAGCTCAAATGACTCAATAGCAGGTCATTTGTATATACCTCACAGATTATCTATTTGGGGGTATTTTAGGTGTGTGTTTGCCTAACTGGCCCCCGTGCAGTCTCCCTGTAAGTCTTTGGATTAAATGAAAATTCATTTTCATTTCTGTATTTCCAGTGCCCTATACAATGTCTGACAGGTAGTAAAGGTTCAATGACACAATTTTGTTTTGTTTTAAACAAATATTTGTTGAGTAAATAGATGATGGATGGGCAGAGGAAAGACTTGGCTTTTAACAAAAGAGGATTGTTGGGAAATTTAATGATACAGGAAAGGACCGTCTATCTTTCACAATGCCACCAGTGATTTTTCTAAGGCAGTTTCACAGTCCTTTATCCAAACTTCTTTGGAGTAGTTGTAATTTAGGCTTCAGAACTTAGAAGATGGGGGCAGTTTTAGAAAGGTAATATGAAACATATATGTGTTATATAGTATGGATCAGCAAGAGTGGGATAATGTCCCATGATCAAATAAATTAACATTTCTGTATTAAAAGAGATAAACAATAACAATAAATAAAAATTTAAAATAGGCTTATATCAATTCAAGTGCGGCTTTGTAGCCAAACGAGTTTACTGTGAATTTATGGAAAAACAAACCAACAAACAAAAACCATCTGTTTTGAGAGCCTCTTGAATTTTGGAATTGTGGGTAAGAAAGCACCTGAGAGCACACTCGATCATATAAGAAATTTTCCATTGCTTATTGCAGAAGTTGCAAACTGTCGGCCTGGATCTGAAATCATGTGCACAGACATGGTTTTCTTTGCCCTGTATAAAGAGAGAGTCTTGTGTTTACATAAATAAGTAAATAAATAGTAGGTAAATTTGAAAAATTAGAAAACTTCATGTTAAAAAATTATACTTTGAAACTTTCAAATGTTTGTTAACATTAGATCTTAATCCAATTCCTGAGCAATTTAATTAACTTTGTTAGTATTAGTTTCCTCATCAAAACCATAAGAATGGTAATAGCTTTCATGTAGGTTCTTTTTGAAGATTAATTGAGAAAAGCACACTGAAATTTTAGTGGAGTCTAATTATTCAACAATGGCTACTGTTGTTTCATTATTGTTGTTTAGGTGAAGTCTTTAGTCAGTTTCCCGTCTTGTTTTATGTCACAGACTTTACATAAGTTATAATTTTTGTATGACTCTTGGCATAAACTGTAGGTGTGTTGGAGCATGTGAGAAAAATGCATTTTCTTAAAATGAGGTAATTATGATGATGAAATAAAACAAAAATTAGTAAAGTTTTAAAGTACTGAACATAAAGATTAAATGAGAAGTTGGACTTTTGTGAATGAAACTATTTATTTGTAATACTTTTTGTTTGGAGATAACTATAGATTCACATGCAATGTAAGAAATAATACAGAGAGATCGTGAGTACCCTTTTACCCAGTTTTCTCCAATAGTCACTTCTTGCAAAACTATAAGACTGTATCTCAACCTGGATACTAATTTGATGCAGTCAGGATGCAGAACAATTTATCATTTTGAGCTTTCACGTAGCCAAGCCCACTTCTCTACCATCTAACCTCCTCTTGAGTCACTGGCAACCACTACACTGTCTTCATTTCTATAATTTTGTGATTTCAAAAATGTTATATAAATGGAATCATACAGTATGCAACCTCTTGGGAATGGCTTTTTTTCGCTGAGCATAATTCTCTGGAGAGTCACCCAGTTTGTTGCACATATCAGTAGTTTGTTCCCACTTACTGTTCGGTAATGTTCCTCGGTCTTGGGCGTACTACAGTTTATTTAACCTCTCACCCATTGAAGGACATAATGTTGTTTCCAGAGCTTGGCCATTAAAAATAAAGTTCTGATGAACATCTGTCAACAGGTTTTTGTGGAACCTGTCTTAATTTCTCTGGGATAAATGTCCAGGATTGCAAATGCTGGATTGTATTGTACTTGTGTGGTTACATGTTAAGAAACCATCAAAGTGTTTCCAGAGTGGCTGTACCATTTTACATTCCCACCAGCAATGAATGATGATCCAGGTTCTTCACATCCTTGCCAGTATTTGGCATTGTCACTATGTTTTGCTTTGGCCGTTCTGATAGTTGTGTAGTGATACTGAACTGTTGCTTTAGTTTGCAAGTTCCCTGATGGCTTATGGTGTTGAACATCTTCGCCTGTGTATATTTGCCATCACTTTATTATTTAATCACCACCACCACCAAAACCACCATTTCCATTAGTTCATCATTTCATTAGTGAAATGTCTCTCCAAGAGTTTTATCCATTTTCTTATTGGACTGTGTTGTTTTGCCTATTGCATTTTGGGAACTCTTTATATACTCTAGATACCAGACCTTTGATGGATTGTGTGGTTTGTGAATATTTCTCCCACTCTCCAACTTGTCTATTCATCTTAACAGGGTCGTCTGTGGAGGAAAAGTTTTAAATTTTGATGAAGCTCAATTTATTGATTTTTTGAAATAGATTGTGCTTTGGGTGTCAAGTCTATAAACTATTTGCCTATCCCTAGACGTTAAAGACTTTTCTCCTAGATTTTTTCTTTTTTCAAAAAGTTGTATAGGTTTACCTTTTACATTTAAGTCCATGACTCATTTTTATTTAATTTTGTATGAAATGTGAGACTTAGCTCAAGATTGATACACTTCTTCCTTCCTTCCATCGATCCTCCCTCCCTCCCTGCCTTCCTTCTTCCCTTCCTCCCTTCTTTCCTTTTTTTTTTTTTTTTTTTTTTGCCCGTTGATATCCAGTTTTTCTGGCACCCATTTGTTGAAAAAAAATCTTTCCTCTATTACATTACTTTTGTACTTTCATAGAAATATCACTTGATCATATTTGTGTGGGTCAATTCTGGGGCTCTCTGTTCTGTTCTATTGACCTGTGGCTCTATCTCTTGGCTTGTATCACATAGTCTTGAATACTGTAGCTAAATATTGTCTTAAAATTGTAGAATGATCTTTCCAAATACACTTTCTTTTTAATAATTATTTAAGCTATTCCAATTCATTTGTCTTTCCATATACATTTTAGAATAGTATTTTCTATATCTACAAAATATTTGCTGATATTTTTAATGGGAATTGCATTAAACCTGTATATACATTTGGGGAGAAATAGTACCTTTACAATGTTGAGTCATCCTTTCTTCTTTTATTTAGATCTTCTTCGATTTCTTTCATCAGTCTTATATAGTTTTTAGCATACAAGTCCTGTACTTATTTTGTTTGACTTACACCTAAGTATTTTATATTTTGAGTGATATAAGTGGTATTGTATTTTTAATTCTGGATATCAAAATGTTCATTGCTAGTTTGTAAAAATACATTTTTGACATTTACATTATTCATATGACCTTGCTGAGCTTACTTATTAGTTCTAGGAGTTTTTGTAGGTTCCTCATGTTTTCTACATAGGCTATGATGTCATCTGAAAATAGAGGCAGTTTTATTTCTTCCTTTTGAATTTATATGTATTTTCTTTTCTTTTCTTGTTATACTGATAAGAATTTCTAGACTCTGTTGAAAATGAGTAGTGAGAGTGTCCATCTCACATTGTTCCTACACGTAGAGGGAAGCACTCAGGTTTTCACTGATAAAAATAATAATAAGTATTTTTTTTGATAGGTGCTCTTAATGAGTTGAGGAAGTTTTCTTCATATATTTTAGAGCTTTTATAAATACATGTTTAATTTTGTCCAGTTCTTTTTCTTTATTAAGTGATGTGATCATATGGTGGATTACATTGATAGATTTTAAAACAGCCCTGCATCCCTGGAATTAACCCCGTTTGATCACGATGTACACTTTAAAAAAAGTATATATTGCCAAATTCTATTTTGTTAAGGATTTTTGAATTTATATTCATCAAGAATAGGGATCTGCGGTTTTTTGTTTTGTTTTGTTTGGTACAGCCTTATACAACATTTACAACAAAAATTTGGGCAGTGTTTCCCCCTTTTCTACTGTCTGGATAAGATTGTGTAGAAATGTTAGTTTTTCTTTAAATGTTTGGTAGAATCCTCCAGTGAACCCATCTAGATCTGGAAATTTCTATTTGGAGAGTTTTAACATTACAAATTTGAGGAAGTAGTCAATTTTATCTAAGTTGTCAAATTCGTGTGTCGAGTTGTTTGTAGTATTTCATTATTATCTTTTTGATATGTGCAGGACTTATAGTTATATTCTTGTTTCATTCCTGACATTGGCAATTTATGTCTTCTCTTCTTTTTTCTCTGCTAATCTTGCTAGAGTTTTGTGGATATTATTGATATTTTCAAAGAGCCAACTCTTTGTTTCATTGATTATGTCTATTGTTTTTCTTTTGTTAATTTAATTGATTTGTGCCCTTGTCTTTATTGTTTATTTCCTTCTTCTTGCTTTGGGGTTATTTTGCTTTTAAGGTTCTTGATGTGGGAGCTTGGATTATTGATTTAAGACTTTTCCTGCATCTTTTGACGTTTATGGATTTCTAGCTTCTTTAGCTCCAAACCAAGAAGTGCCTTGTTACTGCTGGATGGAGATAAAAGTCCTGGTTCCTTACCTGGCCTCCTGTGATACCCCTGGATGGAGTTGTTGGGCCACCTTTATACCGTCTTGCAAGGGTGGAAGTCTTGGCTTCCCTGTTGAAGTTGGAGGACCAGTCCAAACTGAGCCTACTCTGTTGATAACAAAACATCGAGTTACCTTATAGGTATAACAGAGCCCAAAACTGCGAGTCATGCAGCCCAGGCATGAACAATGAAAAACAAACAAACAACAACAACAAAAAAACACCTTTGACCTCTAACAACACCCAGAACCAACAATTCCCCCCTCAGAACCAAGAAGATTAGGATATGACCAGAAGTTCAATGCTGGAACTCTTTCAGAAGCAAGTGTTCCATTGGCCCGGAAGATTCAGAGCTAAAATCTGCCTCAACAGATCTTACTGTAAATGGTCAAATTTAAAGGACTTCAATCAGATTCAGCCAAGCCATCATCCTTAAATCCTTTGCTCTATGATCCTTTGAAACTTGCCCCAGACAGCAAGTTGAGGAGACAGATTTGAGTCTGACCCCTATTTCCTTGTGGGTTGGTTTTGCAATTAAACCTTTCTTTTCTCAAAAGCTAGTACCACAGTTATTGGCTTATGTGTGCATTGGGAAATGAGTCCATTTGCTTGATAACAACATTTGCTTGCATGAGTGGGAGTATGTGGCCAGGCCACACTTTCATCAGTGGTATGACCAAGACAACTTAGTGTTTCCCTCTCCTTGACCAAATTTTAGACAGGCTTTTTTCCTGCCTTTATGCTACTGGCCTCCCTCTCCTTAGAGCATTTACTTTAAAAAACTTGTAATACTTTTCTCTGCCTCTTTGAGATGTACATTTTTTTAAAAGCCTTTTGCCAGTTTTACAACCCAGAAATCTGTCTTCAGGACCTGGGGACCATCTCTTTGAAAGGTAAACTTGGAGGGAGATTTTACATGGATCTCCCGATCTCTGGTGGAGGAATGGGAGCAGGAGAACTTCCATAGGCACCAATCAGCAAACACAGATGGCCTAATTCCAGAGAAGAACATTTGCAAATTCAGGAATAATTCAATGTGCTCTGCAGGTTCTGTTGATCAACCTCTTCTCAACATACTGCATTATGTTTTTACTTTCTCACCCCAGTGCTTAAAAACCAGCATGCTTTTTGTTTAAGTGGAGGTGAGTTTAGTTCTCCCTGTATTAGTCTGTTTTGCATGGCTCTGAAGGAATACCTGAGACTGGATAATTTATAAGGAAAAGAGGTTGTTTTGACTTACGGTTCTGCAGATTGCACAAGAAGCCTGATGCCGGCATCTGCTTCTCATGAGGCCTCAGGAGGCTTTTACTCATGGCAGAAGGTGAAGTGGGAACAGGCATGTCACAAGGTGAGAAAGGGAGCAAGAGAGTAAGGGGCAAGGAAGAGAGGAGGAGGTGCCACGCTCCTTTAAACACCAGCTTTTGTGTGAACTAACAGAATGAGAATTCACTCATTACTATGAAGAGGATGCCAAGCCATTCAGGAAGGATCTGTCCCATCCTTCCCATGACCCAAACACCAGGCCCCACCTCCAACACTGGGGATCACATTTCAACATGAGATTTGGAGGGGACACACATCCAAACAATATCAGTCCCCTATTGGAATAGTCATGAGTAACTGTTTGTTTAGCAGAATGTTTACTTTTTACAAGTGTGTGATTGGAGTGGTGTGATTACTATCTAATGGTTTTTGTCTTGCTCAGATGCCCCTTTCCTGGTCTGCTGGCTGGAGAGAGTGGGAACTTTTTCAAGCTTTTTTGTTTGCACCTTTTGGCATCTCTGGATTTCTGGTTTCTTCAGCCCCAAACCTGGCATATATGAGCCAAAAAGAAAAGCCACAGAACTCACTACTGTGTTGTTCCTCAAGTCTCATGATCTTTAGTCAGTCTGCCTCCTTCTCTCCACTATTCAAAGTCTTCTGTTTGTTTTAAACATATTGTCCAGGGTCAGTCCAGGCTGCTATAACAGAATATCATGGACTGAGGGGCTTAAACACAGAAATTTATTTTTCACAGTTCTGAAGGCTGGGGAATCTGAGATCAAGCTGTTGGCTGATCAGGTGTTGGGCGAGGGTCTGCTTTTTTATTTGCAGATGGCTATCTTCTTGTATCCTCACATGGCAGGGAGCAGAGAAAGAACCAAGTTTTCTCATGTATCCTCTTATAAGGGCACTAATCCCATCATGAGCCCACCACACTTATGACCTCATCTGACTTTATTACCTTCTGAAGACTCCGCTTCCTGATAGCATCCCAGAGTTTCAACATATGAATTCCGAGGGATTCGGAATATTCAGTGCATAGCTGTTGTACTTGGGGGAATAGAGGGGAAAACCCCACCTCTCTGCTTCATTATTCCAGAAGTGAAATTCCTAAATCTTTATTTTTTTTTTACATTGCTTTTGTTCTTCAGAGAGCTACTTGACCTCTTCAAACTCTCGGAAGTTGTCATTAAGAGAGGAACTTGAACTTCATTCACATAAGTGATAACGTAAATTTTTTTTATAGTCATTCAAAAATTTGTGGCACTTGACATTACATTTAAGGAATCAAAATGCTTTTTCTTATCTTTCATAGCTAAATGTAATGTTGAAACAAGTTATCATAATGGGAATGGGTTTAGAATTTAATCAAACTTTTTCATGTCAAATATTTCAAAACCCTGATGAAGCCATAATTTGTAGAGTATGTCCTTTTTACTAAAACAGTCATCTGGGGCTGGGCACGGTGGCTCAAGCCTGTAATCCCGGCACTTTGGGAGGCCAAGGCAGGCGGATCACGAGGTCAGGAGATCGAGACCATCCTGGCTAACACGGTGAAACCCCGTCTCTACTAAAAATACAAAAAATTAGCCGGGCGTGGTGGCGGGCGCCTGTAGTCCCAGCTACTCGGGAAGCTGAGGCAGGAGAATGGTGTGAACCCAGGAGGCGGAGCTTGCAGTGAGCCGAGATCGCACCACTGCACTCCAGCCTGGGGGACAGAGAAAGACTCTGTCTCAAAAAAAAAAAAACAGTCATCTGGAAGTTAGCTTGTATGCTGCAAAAACAAACAAAACAAAATAAATGGGCAGAAATAAAAGAAATATGAGAAGACAGTTTTTGCCCTGCCTCCTGGAGCTACTCCTCTTCAAAGTCCCTACTTGGCTTGGTGATCTTTTCCCCAACATCAACAGACCACGCTTGAGCCCACCTGCCATGTTCTGTGGGTGCCTGGAAAAAAGTCTCCTTCAGCAGTTCCTCAGACACAATTTCCAGAAATCCAATAATAATACATTTGCATCTGACTGTTGACATATTTGCCCAGATGGTGGAGGAACTCCTTGGCCACCTGCAGCGTGCCATGTTGGGTAGTACCAGGTAATGCTCACTGGATCTGTCAGCTTAGTGAGTTGGAGGAAAGAGAACAGTCAGATACCACTCAGCTAAGGCCAGACTCCCAAGAGCCCTAGAAAAGACTACTCATGGAGGAAAGTGACCTGCTAGGAAGCCTGATGACCTCTGGTCATTTCTGCTTCTGTGGAGGCTGAGGTGATCAATATCTCATGGAATACCTGTAACCACTTTGCTGCACATCAGTTGGGAAGCGTTTCCTTAAGTGCAGACAGAGGTTATGGCTTCTCCACCTTACTCTTCTCTCTAGCTAGTACCACAATGCCAGGAGTCTGGTAGTGGTGATCAATAAATGATCATTAAATAAATTTACAAAAAGTGGATGTAGTCACCTCTATGTTTTCTATGCCATAGATAGATAGGTTGTTTTAACCTTTTATTATTTGTAAAATTCTCCCAATAAAAAGAAGTTGTTATGATGAAAATAGATTTTTTTTTTAAAAAAAAGATAAATAACCATCTTCCTATTTGTCAAGTTTTAGAACATCCATATCCAGGGAAGAATGGAAACAATATCAACTAAATTGCTGGACCAATATATTTCAGCTTTTAGTAACATAGAAAGCATACATTCCATCTCAGTACCTAAAATGAGAGGTACTTTGAAATTTCTCTACTGTGCACAGATGTATTCTGCAGTTGTATACATCAAACACTAGGCCGACAGCTCACATCACAGATGTTTCAAAATAAACAAAAGGCAAATGCGATTTGATTATTTGTTTATTTCTGAAAGTTCTAAGAACAATGCACTGGCACTTCATGTGGCTAACGGGAGAAAATAAAAGACGCCGCATACACCATTTCCATCTCAAATGGGCACGTTTTCCACTGTGCCTGTTTTCTCTTGTGACTGCTCTACATTTCCTTGAAATATATCCCCAGTCTGTTCTTCTAAAACTGGTATTTCTTAAAAAGCTCAGCTTCAAAAATGTCAGACATAATGAAAAATGAAAATCACAAAAGAGAAAGTTGTTCACAGCCACTCCCCTGGGGTTTCCTCATGTTTCTGGGTCACCATGCTGACTCTCCATGTGTTAGAAATAACATCCATAGTGTACTTAGCAGGTAACCCCTTGTCATCAGGGTCAGAGTGGTTTCCAAATAAACAAAGCCAACCCTTTCCTTGAAGACAATGCACCATCTGTTCAGAAATACTCTACAACATCTACCAAAGGAGTTCCAAAAGTTCTTATCTCAAAGTATAAGAAAAGGAAAGCTCCTTTGGAAAAATTATAAAAGCATACATCATTTTCATCACTTGGGGCTAGAGCAGATGAAGAATATGGGAGCAGAGACCTTCCCATAAGCAAAAGGAACTTGGGTGAACTACAGTCTGCAGGAGTGAATAAGCACTCAGGCTCTGGTGAATCAAGGACCTGTAAGATCCAATCAAGATAGAGGAGAAACAAATGGCACAGAATCATAGTGGATTAAAGTCAGAAATCAACTTTAGAGTTTATAAAATTTACTCCTGTCTTTTAAAGATGAAACATCTAAAATAGACAAATAACCTGCACAAATTTTAGCCCCTAGATACTTCTATGCTTATATTATTAACACTAATATCACTGATAATCTTAGCTATAGCTTATTAATCATGTGCTATTTGTGCCAGTAAATAGCACAAGTATGCTACTTATTAGCTAGGTTACTGTGGCCAGACTATACCATGAATATCTCTCAGATGCAGTTCCTTTATTTGCAAACTGTGAAATAATAGTAGTTTTCTCCTTGGTTGTGACTGCAGTTAAGTAGAGAATGTAGGTAAAAAGCTTAGCACAGGACCAGACATTTTTGTAAATAATCCACCAATGTTAGTTACAATTATTTAATCAGTTATAATGAACACTCTTTTCATTTCCTACCTGCTGAAAAGGAAGACAATCATATGCCTAACTTCTGAAAGTCCTCAATATCAAGCATTGGCAGCTTTCATGCAGAGCTATAGATGTATCTGACAATATTGTACTTTGAATCCAATTGATACAATACTTTAAATATTGAATGTAGTGAATATTAGTATAGTATAGTTGAAGTCCTATATATTATGCATCTATCAAAACTTTTCCTAGCTTTATTGATTTTTATAGCTTCTGCTATAGATTTCTCCGTCTTGACATTTGTAACAGACCCTATAGTATCTGTGTTTCTCCTAATTCTCAAAATCATACTGTGCAGTGATTTTATAAAGGGAATTCACACAGAGAAGAAACACCAGGCAATCAAGTTAAATACAAACTTGTACTGCTTCCGATAAGTAGCCTCAGTGGCCAAATGCCCTTCACAGCTTTTTAGAGGGCCATTCTGTTTGCCAGCTTTGTTCCAAACTGTTTCATTTGAAAACATCCATGGCATATGAGTGAGCTGTTGGCATGCCTGAATATGATCCTGACTGTCAAAGGCTAGGTCCTTCCTAGGGTTTGTCTCAGCTGTCGGTTTGGTTTGGAATATCCTGGAGGAAAATGACCACCACTTCCTAACTGAATTATATGGTGAAATCCAGAAAGTGCGCCATTTGGCAATGCTAGTTAATGAGTTTTACCTCAGTATGACCTATATAAACAGAAGGTGGGCATGCCAGGAGCTGTGACGGCTCAGAGATTTTTATTCTCCACAAAAGCTAACAAGTTAGTTTGCTAGTTTCAGAGATGCTGGTGGAAGATACAGACTTCTGGGCCAGAGGCAGAGGACTTTATTACTCACAGCATAGTAGGCAGCATGCACTTCACAGTGACAATGTTTTCTCTTGCCCCCACATGCCATGGGATGAGGCAGAGGTGGGCCAGCTGAGGAACCTGAGCTTAGGAAAACATCCAGTCTTCTAAGAGCTGATGGTGGGAGGTGCTAACAGACCTGTCCAAACTTTGTCCCAGAGACCTTCTGCTCGGGCATCAAATCCACTATTTGTCTTAGAGGGAGATACTGTCTTTATCTTAATTATCTAGAATAAAAGCTCTCAGTACCATTGCTTGCAAACTGGGAGAGGTACAGAAACCCATGGAGAATTGTCTCTCAGTAGGGACTAATACAGTGGGGTTTTGTGAAAGCAACTCATTTTTGCTTCCATGGGCAGGATGAGATGGAGATCTAAGAGCAGTCACTTCCATTTCATGTTTTACTTAGAGGATTTCTCTGTAAGCTTTCACTTAAAGAAAGATTTCCATGGTTAAAACCAAACCAATCTAGGAAATAGAAAAAAGCTCAAAAGAAAATAAAACAAACATGTAATATGACATTATTGTGGAGAAAGGCAATGATTAGCTATGGGTTAAGAGGACTGTAGTATAGATTCTCACACTAATGTGTGATGGTGAACATATTGCTTAAGCACTAAGAGACTCAAATTTATTTGTAAAATGGTGCTAATAGCAATGTCTATCACACAAGGTAATTAGAGAGTATGAAAAAGATAATGTATTGGGTTCTGACACATGGCCTCCCAAAATAGTGCCTCCTTTCTGTGGCAGACACTGTTGGCTCACCGTTCAGATATTCTAGGATCCCTTTTATCTATTTGATGCATACATCCACCAGCTGCTGTCGGTAATACTGTGAAGGGCTCACCCCCATGTCTTTCTCAGAGAGCTGTTCTTGGGTGATTGGACAGCCTTTCCTGATTATATCTTGGACTTTTGTTATCTTCCTGCCTCTTGACTAATGGTCGATTATGGCAAGGATTCAAAACTCCAGCTCCCTTGCATCAAGGTGGGAAAACCTCTGCAGTGCAATTTATACCCTAGAGCTCCTAGATCAGGCTGAAGTTAGACTTCACCGCTAAGCACATCTTTGCTTAGGTTTCTTCTCATTCTCCATCTTGCACCCCTTCCTTCCTTATGCATCTCTCCTTGGGAGCACTCCCTTAATAAACCACTAATTTATTAATAAATATAGAACATGAATAACTCTCTCATGTTCTGTTTCCAGGACAAGTTGCCCTAAGACGCTATTCAAGCATTGTGTCCATGTTGACACAAATTCTTCAGTGTTCAGCTCTACTAGAGAAATTTATATTCTGATTTCCTCCAGTACCAGAGATGAAAGACATATCCCTCCCTCTGTACTCATTTGAAACAAGAAATATTTCCCCAACCTAAATATATTGAAAGAGAGTAGAATATTGTAGCAGGGCAATCAGGGGGCATATAGTTTTCTTTATTTTGTTGACCCAGATCTGTAATTAGCACTTTAATCTGTAGTCAGCACTTTATTTTATATGCGCGCGCGCACAGACACACACACACACACACACAAGTTCTGCTATAAATGTCTATTTTAAAATGTGAATTTGTTCCAACATCATTGATATATTAGGGAACAATTTGAGCAAGATGTGAAATTTGTCTTTGCTTATATTCAATTTCATCCCTGAGAAACACTAGTTGAATTCAGGAAACTACACTGAGCTGACCTGAGTCTTGCAGGGATAGAAAAAAATGCATGCACCTAAATACACACACACACACAGACACACACACACACACACACATACACACACACACCCCCTCTTGTCTTAGACTGGGAAATGTATAAGGAACAGATATTTATTTATTTATTTAGAGATAGGGTCTTCCTGTGCTGCCCAGGCTGGAGTGCAGTGGCACAATTATGGCTCACTACAGCCTCAATCTCCTGGACTCAAACAATCCTTTCACCTCAGCCTCCTGAGCAGCTGGGACTGCAGGCATATGCCACCATGCCGGGCTAATTCTTTTTATTTTTTGTAGAGATGGGGTCCCACTATGTTGCCCAGGCTGGTCTCAAACGCCTGGGCTCATGCGATCCTCCCACCTCAGCCTCCCAAAGTTCTGGGATTACAGGCATCCACTGCATACAGGTGAGATTTATTTCCCGCTGGAGGCTGGGAAGTCCAGCATCAAGGGTCGACATTTGGCAAGGGCTTTCTTGCTGCGTCATCTCATGGCAGAAGGCAAAAGGGCAAGAGAGAAAGTGCAAGCAAGCAAGAGAGCAAGAGGGGACTAAACTTGCTTTTATAACAAGTCCACACATCATAACTAACCCACTCTCTCAATAACTACATTAATTCATTCATGAGGGCAGAGTCCTCATGGTGTAATCACCTCTTATTACGCCCCACCTCCCAACACTGTTGCATTGGGGATTAAGTTTCCTACACATGATCTCTGGGGGACAGATTCAGACCATTGCACCCCTCAGACAGTAGACCGGCTACCTTGATTTGCTGTACATGTTGTCTTATAATGTTGCCTTTTGCTCTTCTTTTGCATTTATGAGCTTTTTTATATCAAAAAACAAAACAAAACACTCCCTCAATACGCCAAACGTGTTTCAATGTAATGGGTCAAAATCACCAGCAATGGATGCAAAAGGAAAGCTTTATGTATTGAAAGAGAAGAGAGAACGTGATATCTCCTGAGTAACAGGCTTAAAGGAATCTACATTGCAGACCATCAGAGACAATGCCATGAAAATAAAAGAAAAGTCTGTGGCTTCAAGTGCTGTGAAGTCAATAAGAACATGGCCTGAAGAGATAAAAGAAGTGGAAAGATTGTTCAGCATATGGATTGAAGACTAAAGAGAGAAAAAAAATCAGGAACAATCTTTCTCATAATCAAAGAGAAAGTACTATCAATATATGAAGACCTTAAATGAAATCATCTAATCCTACAAAAGCGGCTCTTTTTAGTGTTAGTAGAGGCTGGTTTGAAGGTTTCAAACATTGCTACAATTTCCAAAGCTTTCAGCCGTTGGGTGAAGCCCTGAGTGCAGATGAGAAAGCCACGAAAGGAAATCCTCCTAGTGCTGATACCAGAAGTTAATTGAAGAAGGTATTCACTGGATTGAATTTTCAATTTTGACAAAATAGGTATCTATTAAAAATGCATTTCCCAAAGGACATATATCTTAAAGGCAGAGAAACATGCCTCAGGATTTAAGTCTGCAAAAGATTTCAAATTTTGATAACCTTCCACTAATTCCAGTAAGTGACTAACTACAATCTAGGTTTCTTTTTTTTATATTTTTGTTCTATTTATTTTCAATTGATAAATAAAAATCATGTATATTTATCTTGTACAAAATGTTGTTTTGAAATATGTATACATTGTGGTTACTGGGGGCTGTAGTTTGGGGACACAGAGAAAGGATACAAGTTTCAATTAGATAACAGGAGTAAGTTCAAGAGATCTGTTGTACAACATGGTGACTATAGCTAATAACAGCGTATTATATTCTTGAAAATTGCAAATGGAGTAGACTTTAAGTGTTCTTACACACACACACACACACACACACACACACACAAAATGACGTGCATGTGAACTACAATTTTCTTTCAACCACTTCTGCAAATGGTTTATGCACCATTTAACACGTATACATAACCATGCAACCATTTTTAACTGGGTTCCTATCAGTTTTGCATACCACTCATGACATCTTTGAGCATTTTGTCCTTAATTCCAGTGCGTGATTTTGCATGGCATAGTGACACTGAGGAACATATGTGTAGTAGTATATGTTTGTGTGCGTTCCATGTCGTTCTCTCTGCCTGGAACACGATTTCCTTCTTATTTTTCTGCTTAAGTCCTGCTTTCTTCAGACTTGCCTCTATTTCTCTAGAAAAGTGTAATATCTTTGGCTTATTGTTCGTAGAGTAGACTCAGACACAAGGATCTGGAGTCAACATAGTTTATTTGGGAGGTAATTCTGGGAAAAACCTGGAGAAGGTAGAAGCCATTCCGTGAAGGGAAGGAAGCCCATTTACAGGGAGCATTAGCAAGCAGCTTACTTCTGAGGCCCAAGTCTGCTGGGCCCTCTTGAGAGATGGGGTGGAAATACATTTTAGAGTTGTCTTACCTGGGGACAATAAAACTTGGATGTTCATCCTCCTACTCCCATTTGTCATTGTCTGAGGGTTGCTCCCAAGGATGTTGTTTCCTTGGCACTTCTGGTCTTCTCCATGTGTGGACTGAGAGAAAGCCCGCAGATGGAAAGTCTCAGGTGTTTGCGGTGGAATGCTATTAGCATATAATGAAATGGTGAATGCCAGTAGGATACGTGTGTGTGTGTGTGTGTGTGTGTGTGTGTGTGTGTGTGTGTGTGTATGTAGGGAGCAGACACCAGCACCTGCTACTCCTCTAATGACTTCATTGCCAAGGAAAAATACTGCAGTTTTACACTTCTTTGCAGCACTTACCACATTGGTCATTTTACATTTATTTATGATGTGCTGCAGTCAGCTGGCAGTGGTTTGCGAAAGCCCATTGTTCTAAGAATTCATTAACATTATGTTGACAGCTTAGAATAGGCCTTGGTGGGAGTATTTAGATCATAGAAATTGGTAAACATCACAAACTGTTCCCTGCCCCCAGTCTCCCACCTGCTGCTGGAGAGCCAGCTGTTAACCCTTTGTAAGCACAGCTACTGCATGAGCCTGGTTTGCCTCACTACGGCATGAACACCTTCCTCTGCTGGGCCTCTGAGGCCCAGCAGACTTGGGCCTCAGAAGTAAGCTGCTTGCTAATGCTCCCTGTAAATGGGCTTCCTTCGCTCCATGGAATGGATTCTACCTTCTCCAGGTTTTTCCCAGAATTACCTCCCAAATAAACTATATTCACTCCAGATCCTTTGTAAGCACAGCTACTGCATGAGCCTGGTTTGCCTCACTAGGGCATGAACACCTTCCTTTCCTCTTAGCCACACAGTAGCCTGGATTCCTCCTATGGCTGAACCGGCCCACTGACTGGATGAGGCGACTGAGAATGCTTGCCTGAATTGTGAAGAATGTCTGCCAAAAACCACATTATTAATCTTAGCAGAGTGGATATTGACCTCTTCTTGGCAGTAATTAGGACGCAGGAACTGTTGCAATTTGAGGCCACCATGTCGTCAGTGGTCAGCAGAGAGGAGGATATTTGTCATCTTAATTGCTCTGGGGAGAGGACATTCATCCAGCACATCTTAATGCTGAATATTATTAACTCTAAGATCTCAGAGAAGAAAGACGGCTATAAATGTTTGAGACAGAACTTATACCTCTAAAGAACATGCTTACTCTTGTTTTTAAAGTGTTCTTATACAGACTTTGCTAAACCAAATAAAATCACAGAGATGGAATTTATAACCGATAAAGTTCCTTATGATTCTAAATATCTGTGATATACTGCCAGTAGCTTCCACTGTCTTTTAAAAGTGTAATGTTAATATATATTACTTGGGCTGAAACTTCAGCAACAGTAATGAAAATCCCCAAGATAATAAGCTATATGTCAGTGAATGCTTCAGGAAAATAAAATAACCTCCAAGGAAAAGGCTCTGAGGTGTATGACTGGCTATAGTTTGATAGACTTGCACACTTCCAGAAACAAGTTTCACTGGGTCAGATTGATTCTCCAAGTATCTGATGCTCACATTCATACTTTATTTTTTTTTTATTTTTAGTTTTTTGAGACGGAGTCTCGCTTTGTTGCCCTGGCTGGAGTGCAGTGACATAATCTCGGCTCACTGCAACCTCTGCCTCCCCAGTTCAAGCGATTCTCCTGTCTCAGCCTCCTAAGTAGCTGGGATTACAGGCACGTAACAACACACCTGGCTAATTCTTTTTGTATTTTTAGTAGAGATGGGGTTTCATCATGTTGGCCAGGCTGGTCTTGAACTCCTGACCTCGTGATCTGCCCACCTCCGCCTCCCAAAGTGCTGGGATTACAGGCTTGAGCCACCACGCCAGGCTCAGTCATACTTTAGAGATAAAAGGAACTTGCTATAAAACAGGTAGGTTTCTAACTCCAGTGACCAGCCAAGAGGCAATTAGTTTTGACATGGAAGATATTCCTAGTGTGCAGTCTTTTGTGATATTGAGAGAAATCTGGAGCAATCAGACTCATAGAAGAGAGTACAGATATTTACATTTTGGGGTTTGTGAGCTTGTCTGTGTGTGTGCTTGCAAGGATGGAGGATGGGACTATATATAAATAGTATTTACATTTTTTTCTATTATTTAAAATGAAATCCTTACTTTGACTCTAAACATAAACAGCAACCTTATATCAATCCTAGAAATCCCTGAAAAACATTTCTACTTGGAATATTGCAGACAAGTAGGTGTTAGGTATTTGGTTTCAACCATACAAATCTCACATCTGGGTAATAGAAAATGTTTATCTATTCAAGTATCGTTATCTGATTCAAATAACTGCTGGTGGTCCTCATGTCTGCAATTCAATGGACCAAGAACTCCCAACTGTTTCTTTTATGTAAATGATCAAAGCTGCACTAGGATAGCCACCATTAGGTTGAAGAGAATAAGGCATTCCTATTTCTTCCTCCAAATCCAGATCAGAATAGAAAACAATCCATGCATGTTTACTTTCAATTTCTTTTTAATCAGCTTCATTTTAATCAGAAAATTATATCTAGAAAAAACTCATTGAATGGTATCTAGAAGAAATGACATGAACACTTAATATTGTGTTGACGTATCTTTTAATGTAACATTTCAGCATGAATTTATGCTAGACCAGTGGAATATTTTTAAGAAGATGAGATTTAAAATGTAAAGGAGTAAGGAACTTTCTAATCTACATCTTGCAAAGAATTAGCATTAGCCTCAGGACTTATATTTCTATAAACTTTCAACACTTTGCAGCCTCATTTTCCCATACAAATAACGTACAGCAAATACAAATACAAAGAACTTAAAAATTTTCATAATATAAAACATTTTTCAGGCATGATATCAAGTTACTTTTAACCAATCCTTTTCAATGTATACGGCCTTTGCTGGTTTCACTTATTTCTCCAGGAACCCATTCATCTAACAATGATTGGTCATCTAGTGTGTATCAACCCATGCTAACTGAACATCTGTAAATGAAAAGAGTCCAACTCTGTAGAATATTTGAAGAAATTTATTCTGAGCCAGATATGAGTGTCCATGGACCATGACACAGTGCTCAGGAGACCCTGAGAGCATGTGTCCAATATGGTTGGAGTGAAGCTTGGTTTTATACCTTTTAGGGAGACAAGAGGCGTCAATCAGATACATTTAAGATGTACCTTGGTTGGGTTCAGAAAGGTGGGACAACTCAAAAAGATGGTGGTAGGGGGCTTCCAGGTCATAGGTAGATTTAAAAGTTTCCTGATTGGCAATTGATTGAAAGGGTTATTATCAATAAAAAGGAATGCCTGGTTTAGGATGAGAGGTTGTGGAGACCGAGGTTTTGTCATGGAGTTGAAGCCTCGGGGTAGCAGGCTTCAGAGAGAATAGATGTAAACGTTTCTTATCAGACTTAAGGTCTGTGTTGATGTTAAATGCTGGTTGGATTTTCCTGAATTCCAAAAGGGAGGAGGGCATCATGAGGCTTGTCCAACCCCCTCTTCCCATCATGGTCTGAACAAGTCTGGCAGGTTAAATTTAAAGTGCCCTGGCCAAGGAAGGGGTCCATTCAGATGGTTACAGGGAGCCTTCGAATTTTATTTTTGGTTTACACGTCATTCAGACTTCTCAGAGGATTTACAAGAGATTTCCAACACAAGTCAGCTTCTTTTTGCTTGGAATTCATCATCTGCACTATGCATATTAAATATCATAATTTTAAATTGTAACATAATACACTCAAAAGTATGCATTAAAACATTGCATTATAGTGGCAAAATCATGGACAGTAGAACCAGATCATCTGGGTTTAACTTCTAGCTCTGTCTCTTACTATTGCTATAACATGTGTTTCAGTTTTCTTTTTGTTACTGGTAGAAGAGATCCAAGTTACTGGTGGCAAATCCATACAAGTCTGCAGCAATCCCAATTCTTGCCTCCTCAGAAGAAAGAATTCGACTGAGGGGCATAAGGCAGAAAAAGAGACTGAGGCAAGTTTCAGAGCAGGAGTGGAAGTTTATTAAAAAGCTTTAGGGCAGGAAATAACGCAAAGTGCAGTTGGAAGAGATCCAAGTGGGTGATGTGAAGAACAAGTACAGTGTTTATCCTTGATCCTAGGACTGTATAGGCTGGCCCACCTCTGGTGTCTTGTGCCCTTATCCCATGATTCTTCCCTTAGGGTGAGCTGCCCACGTGTGCAGTGCCCTCCTTACCCTTGGGAAGTGAGCATGCCCAGTGTGTTTAGGAGGTTGTACGCATGCCCATCTGAAGCTTTCTTCCCTTTTCTGGTGGTGTGCCCCGGAAGGTGATACTCCACCATTTTGTGTCTTAATGTGTACGCCCAGGATCACTCGCCCAATACCTGAGATTTTATTGGAAACCCTTTTTGCTTCTTCCTGGTGCCTGTATTCAGTTAACACTTTAATGCAACAGGTGTGGACCCGCAGGAAATGGCCTCTCCCTGGCACTGGCTGCCAAATTATCATTTTTAGAGAGGCAATGTGATTATTGTCAAACCATCACCTAACACTCCTATGGGGTGGGGGAGAGCCCTCTCCTGCCCCGCTCATGCCTAACTACCTGTAACATTTCCTATAAAATAAGGATTTGAATAATAAATATTAAATGCACTGACTGTCTGTACTTATACTATTAGAATAGTTCCTAGCATATGGCAATTATATAATTACTAATAACTTACAAATGTACAATGTTTACAGGGTGCCACACACTGATTTGTGTTACTAACTGGAGAGGAAAATTTCTAAAGCAAATAAAAATCTCACATTCTAATAGGAAGACACATCCACCCCTAAATAGCTGTTTCACAAAACATAAACAATATAGCAGGCGAACATGTTTGTATGTGGCAGGAGTCAGAGAAAGAAGCAAAATTTGAGCTGAGATCCAAAATACGATTCCTATTTCTACAAGCAAAGAGGAAGGAAGTTTGTTGTAAGCACAAGGAACATGTTCTAATTCGAAGAGGAATCAAAATACATGACAGAACTGTGAGTTTTACAGAAAATTAAAACACATTTATAATGTTATAATGTATATTTTGTGTGTAGGTGGTATCTTTATATTTAGAGATGATTGCTTCGGTGATAGAATAAAATATTTTGTAGTGCTGTAGAAAAAATACTGGCTTGAGGATGTAAAGCCTAGATTTTCTTTGCATCAGCTAACTGTGAGACTTGGAAAAATTTCCCAAAGGGCTAAATGACCTCTAATGTCCTTTTACCTCCCCAGTTCTGCTTTTTCTTTTTAAACACTTTTTGAGTTAAGTTTGCAGTTCAATGCAAACACTTGACAACTTCTATGCAAAATGAGTTTTCAGATCTATAAATACAATCTAGTGTGGATGCCAGGGAGAAAGATAAAAATAGATTTTGATGCTTGCTTTGTTAATTCACTAGGGTTTTTATATGACAGGCAATGATGAAGAAGAAAACCACTGTTTAGTTTGACTATTTATTGATAAATTGATAACAATAACATATGTCAATTTTAATAATTGGTTAATGGCTAGTTTTTCCCCCCCAGACTGTAGTCTTATTTTAATTCTCATGGTTACCGAATTGGTTCACTAAATTAATTAGATATTTCTTCTACTGTGACCAAGATTTCTCTTATTAGAAACACACCAGGGAGGAAAATGTATGGACCATAAACTCCTCGAGGCAATGCATTGCAGAAGCTTCAGACTCACATTCCTGTGAAGTGGCATTGTTGTCTGGGATAAATACCCAAGGTTCATTGTCTCCCGGCCATGGAAAACTAGGACATGGACACACAAAGAGTGAATTTCAGAGCAGAAGTTTAATAGGTGAAAGAAAGAGAAGAGCTCTCTCTGCTGCACAGAGAGGGGTCCTGGAGAAATGAGTTGCTGCTTCTGTGGTGAAATGCAGAAGGTTTTATAGATGAGCTTGAGGAGGCAGTGTCTGATTTACATAGGGTACGAAAGATTGGTTGGACCCGGTGATCTATTTGCATAAGGTGTGAAAAACTGGTTAGGACTAGGTATGTCATTTTCATGGAAAAAAAAAAAAAAAAAAAAAAGGCCACCGCACCCTGATCTTTTATTATGCAAATTATTCTCTACCTGGCCCATGCCATGTTGCCTGGTTCTTTACTGTACACGTGGTGACAAAGAAAAGGGAAGACGGAGCTTTCATGTTGAACATACCTGGTTTCCAGGTAGCCATTTTCTATTGGCACACTGCCGGCATTCACCCGTGCAAGCTTCCAGCTTGCTTTTCTATGTCTGCAGCTCGATTTTTCAGGCTCCTCTTTGTTAGAAAAGAAATGATTTGGGGGCTGCTTTTTGTTGAAAGAGAAATTCTGCCGAGGACTCTTTTACTCTATGTGCCTAAATAATTTCTATCTCCTGTATCACCTATAAACTTAGCAAGCTCTGAGGAGGAATATTCTCTTTCCTAAATGTTCTAGCAAAAGTCCCAGAATTGAATCTTCTTGGCTGTCAGTGGCCTTCCATGTGTCAAATGTCTATCCTGAATTATCTATGGCAATAAGACATAAGGCTCTGATTATGTTGGCTTTTTATCATAAGACTGCCCTTGGGGCCGGCAATAAGTCAGTATCCATGAACCATGTGCGCTAAGATCAAGGAAGGGTGGTTCCCAAGTCGAATCTGGGTAGGGTGACCCAAGGAAGTGAAAGAAGATGCTGGTTGGCAAAAAGCAACAAACAGCCCTGCAGACAAGGTCGAACTAGACACCTGGCTCCACGAAGGAACCACCTTCCATCTATGAGTCATAAAATCACGGTGGAAGCCATCAATAACTTGACATTTTCTTTTCACTCAGCTGTCTCATTTTAGAGCTCTCTTTCATGAGGAATTTGAAGAATTATTATGCCTATTAGTATCTGAAATGATGTAATGGCACTCTATCTGTCAAATTGCTTAAAATTATTTGTATTAAGGGCACAGAATGTGTCCCTAGCCTTTGCTCAAATAACATTTGCCTTCTTATTTAAAGATAATATATCTTCTAAACAGAGGATAAATGGAGAGTAAAATAAAATCTAGAGGCATATTCTAGGCAGGCCAGAGAAACTAGACACTGTAAAAGTTAAGTTTAGAAATTAATCATTATCGATAGCTCTTTTAGATTAATTCAGTTAAAATGTTTAATATTAGGTTATATCGCTTTTAGTTATTTTTCTCCCTCAAATACTATGTTTAACAAAAAAAAAATTATATCCAGGTCCCAAACACATTCTACTAAAATATAGGCAGAGTTTGAGCTACAACAGATGCTACTCTTATTGAAAAGGATGAAAAAATTCAGTTTACTACATAGTCATATTTTATTTTTTTAAGTTTTACAGAGCAGATAAATTTTGTCTCTGGAATATATAAGACCTTGATATGTATCCTCTTTCTGCGAATTATGAGCTGTGTGACTTTGGGCAATTCACTTTAATCTCTTTAAGCCTCTGTTTTCTAATGAATGAAATGAGGAAGGAATATAGTGGCTCCCTAAAGGAGTTATTGTAAGGATTAAATGGCATAGGCCATTTAAGGCATGCAGTATGCTATCTTGCTCAATTACCATTATTTTTATTTTTGTGGTAGCTATTATACAGGCATACTATTGTTTATGCAATCATTCTGTTATGGCTAAAAATTTGATTTGTCTTAAAGATTTCTGAATAACCCTGAAATGTGTATTTTTGTATATAAACTATTCTTGGTAACTTAGCTTGTTTCTTTAGAATAAAATCCTCAATAGGTGCTCCCAGGTCAAGCACTTGTAGAGTTACAACAATATTCTGAAATTCCATTCTGGTGCTCCTGACCAAGAGTGACTGGGTTTACTTGTGGACTGGAGCTTCTTATTGCATTGCAAATAGCCACAGGAACGTGGCTTGTTTTCTGTGGAGTGACCCACACTCAGTGGTCTATTTTCCTGGTTGCTGGCCTTTAAAAAAGCAAACTAACAAGCTGTTAGATTGCTGCCCTTTGAAAGGGCAAATCCCAGACTGCATTCCCAGACCAAAATTGCTTATTTGTTCTAGCCTGACATTTTTGTTCTGCACATGCTAGAAGGTCTTCAGGTTGGTCCTGGTGTTTGTCCCTGAAAGCTGTAAGGGTTATGGGTAACAGGGAACAAATAAAAAGGTGGCATGAATGCACCTATCTGATAATGTTGCTTTTTCCCCAATTAACTCATTGGTTGTGTCTCTGGATTTGTGGCCATGTTTGTTGTCCTTAAGGAAATAATCTTAAAGATAGGAAGAGAGAAGCATCTCTCTGTTTCTCTCTCTCTCTACCTACCTATATATTTATCAATCATCATCATCTATGTATCTGTGATAGGTAGGACTTAAAGTAATTTTATAAAGAAACAGAATTTATTTATTTATTTATTTTTTTAATTATTATTATTTTTTATTATACTTTAGGTTTTAGGGTACATGTGCACAATGTGCAGGTTTGTTACATATATATCCATGTGCCACGTTGATTTAAAAGAATTAAGAGAGAGATTTTCCATGCACTGAATTAGAATAAGGCAGTATACAAGCTAACCTAGAGTGATCAACTATACAAGTTTACCCAGGACTGGGGGATTTTCTGGGTTAGGACTTTCAGTGCTAAAACTGGGAGAATCTCAGGGAAACTGGTGTGGCTGGTGAACTTAGGGGAGATTTTAAGCCAGAATAAAACCATCTTACTGGTCAATACTCTTAATAAAAGCCGCCTTTGCTTAGTGTGTTTTGGACTAAATTTCTGCCCCTTGGCGTAAGAGGAATTTTAATTAACACACCTTGCTCCCCCTCTTCAATGCCTGAGACAACCCTGCTTGCATCAGGCTGTGGTAGGAACTGAAACATCTCTGTAAAATACATCTTTCTAAAATCCCTTCAGTCCAGTTTAGTCGGTCTCTTGATTTTTTTTTTCTTTCTTTTTTTTTTTTTTTTATGGAGTCTTGCTCTCTCACCCAGGCTGGAGTGCAGTGGCACGATCTTGGCTCACTACAAGCTCCACCTCCCAGGTTCATGCCATTCTCCTGCCTTAGCCTCCAGAATGGCTGGGACTACAGGTGCCCACCACCAAGCCCGGCTAATTTTTTGTATTTTTAGTAGAGACAGAGTTTCACCCTGTTAGCCAGGATGGTCTCGATCTCCTGACCTTGTGATCTGCCCACCTCGGCCTCCCAAAGTGCTGGGATTACAGGCGTGAGCCACTGAGCCTGGCCAGTCACAGCTTGTTTTACTTCCTGTCTTCTCCGGAGTCAGGAAAACTTGACTGGCTAAGATTGATAGAGCTTTTCTTCTAAGTTACTCAAGAGGAGGAACAGGATATTTTGCAGGAAACGTCTCATTAAAATGATAGCGGTAGGGACATGGGCATGTTGTCCTTTCATTTTTTATTCTTGTGCTTTACCTTTGCCATCAACATTTGTCCCAGATTCACTTCCTGTGATAGCTGTGTCTTCCAATTGCCTGTGAAGAACATAAGAATTTTACTACTTGTGATGGTTAATACTGAATGTCAACGTGATTGGATTGAAGGATGTGAAGCATTGTTCCTGGGTCTGTCTGTGAGGGTGTTGCCAAAGGAGATTAACATTTGAGTCAGTGGACTGGGAGAGGCAGGCCCACCCTCAATGTGGGTGGCACCATCTAATCAACTGCCAGTACAGCTAGAATAAAGCAGACAGAAGGAGGTGGGAGAAGCCAACTTGCTGAGTCTTCCGGCCTTCATCTTTCTCCCTTGTTGGATGCTTTCTGCCCTTGAACATCAGACTCCAAGTTCTTCAGCTTTGGGGCTCTTGGACCTACACCAGTGGTTTGCCAGGGGCTCTCATGACTTTGGCCACAGAAGGCTGCATTGTCAGCTTCCCTGCTTTTGAAGTTTTGGGACTCAGAGTGGCTTCCTTGCTCTTCAGCTTTTGTAGATGACCTATTATGGGACTTCTTGTGATCATGTGTGTCAATACTCCTTAATAAACTCCCCTTCACATATACATCTATCCTATTAGTTCTGTCCCTTTAGAGAGTCCTGACTAATACACTCCTCCTCCTCCTCCTAATTATTATTAACATAACTATTATCACTTGTTTCATTATAATCTTTCTTTTCATTATAAAGAGCCATCATTTACTAAGCAAATACTGGTGTAGGGACTTTATATGTTTCACCAAGAATTTCAGCATGAATTCTATGAATTAGGCAAGATAATCCTTGTTTCACACATGGAAAAGCAAAGGCTCAAGAGTTTAGGTGACAATATTTTAGAATGAGGAACATGGAGGTTTGGTAAGTTGGGTGAACTCAGGTCCAAATCCTGGCCATTTTCCCTTGGCAAATATCTTGCAGTCGTGAAGGATGCAATAATCCTCTGTAAGGAAGATTCCACTCAGTGCTCCTAGAAGTGGCACATGAAGCTGTGCTTCTCAAGCTTCTACATACATTAAAATTGCATGTGGACCTTGTGAAAAGGCAGATTCTGATTTAGCAGGTTTGGTGGCCTGCCTGAAATTCCGCATTTCTAACCAGCTCCCAGGTGATGCAGATACTGCGGTTCTGCAGATGACCAGCAAAGGTGGGAGTATGAACGCCTAAAGCCACATTGCCCATGAATTAGTACTGGAGGTGGTCAGAAAGATTAGATGGTCCTCTTTGTACATAGATTCTATACATTTCTATTGACCAATGACAATATTGCTATATCTAATCAAACTCTTTGAAACTTGCAGCCAGTAAAACCAAAAGCGCCTCTCTTCAGCCAACTGCCAATCTTTGCATCACAATGCAGGGGGCCTTTGCTTGCCTCACAAATTGGATTTCCCTTCAGTGATACTTTCTTGTGAAAAGAAAATAATCTCCTTATAGACAGGCAAAAAGCAAAGACAACAGCATTTGGCATCCTCCTGAATGCCAGTACTTGGCGTAGAAGAATTCAGTGTTAGCCCAGGGGATGCCAAAGAGTGTTACTGAGCTTTCTCTGTTTCAACCCTTCTCCTAATTGACTAGTCTAATAATTGATTAACCAGTCCTCTGTCACACTGCACATTGCCTAGGACATCATGAGCATTCAATAATTGAAAGCTTGTTGAATTCATTATATTCACATGCCCCTGAATGGTCTATAGAACTTCCCACTTTTTAAGATGTGTCATAAAACAAAAGCAGTCTTTTTCCAATAAGTTTTGGAAACTGCATAGCATATCCCATTCCTGGAGGTTCACAGTATGCTAGGTGTAAAATTCTCGGGAAACTCTGTAGTAATAACTCTACTGCACAGATTGCTTTCTTCAATGATCTGGCCAAGATTTAGAGAACTTAGAGTTTGGATTATATGGAGGAAGTGTGTTGCAGATTCATGAGCCTAGAGTTTGGATTATATGGAGGAAGTGTGTTGCAGTCGATATTCTCTGAATGAATCCCATGAAATTCCTTCAATAGAAGTCAAGAAAGCTCATATTGAAGAGATCATATTGCAAAATAAGACTTTTATAAGTAATGATCTTTTCGTTTAGTGGAAAGAAGACTGCACTGGGAATAAGAGAAGTTGGGTTCTAGCTCTAGTTCTGCTCCTTTAAACTTGTATGCCTTTGGGCAAGCTCCTGTACCTCTTTGAGTTTCCCCACTTTGTCTATAAAAGGAAGGGGCACTGAGAGCTTCCTTTGAGAAGTGGCAGGGATAACACTGGAGTGCTAACACCTTGATTCAATGGTTATCGTGTTGCTGTGCACATTAAATTAGTCTTTCTCTTTTCTGAATCTCAGTTTTGCCTTTTGTCAAAAGATTCCATTGAAATTGACTAGATGATTTTATTGTCTTTCCAGGTATGTTAAACCCAGAATCCTCTGCCTTTGGATCATACAACCTTAGAACTTAGTCCCTATATTAGTCAGGGTTCTCTAGAAAGACAGAGCCAATGGGAGATAACACACACACACACACACACACACACACACACACACACCCACTGGGAGAGACAAAAAGAGAGAGAGAGGAGAGGAGCTTTATTAATGGAATTGGCTCACGTGATTATGAAGGCTGAGAAGTCCTATGAAAGGCTATCTGCAGGCATGAAAACCGGGGAAGCAGCTGGTACAAGTCTTGGAGTCCAAAGGCCAGAGAACCTGGAGTTCTGATGTTGAAGGGCTGGAGAAGAAGAGTGTCTCTGCTCCAGGAGAAAGCAAGCATGCATTCACCTTTCCTCTGCCTTTTTGTTCTATCTTGCCCCCTCGCCCCCAGCCAATTGAATGATGCCCACCTACATTGTGGGCAGATCTTTCCTATGCAGTCCATCAACTCACATGCCAATTTCCTCAAGAAACATCCTCCTCAGACACAGCCAGAAATAATTTTTTATCTTTTGTCTGGATATACATTAATCCAATCAAGTTGACACCTAAGATGAACCATCACAGTCCCCTTTTTTAGTTTGGAGGCACAGGAGAGATATAATTTCAGCTGAGAGCCTTGACCCTGGAAAATAATGTTGTTTTTGAGAAAAAGGAAAAGAAGTGACCAATACTTTTCAGGAGATTGTTATTGAATCTAGCACGTTATATTTATGTGGAGATAGAATTCCTACCAAACTAGTATGTATGCTCCAGGAGGATAGGAGTTTTTGTTTTGTTCAGTCTCACATTTCAGCACCTAGAACAGTACCCAAATGCAGTTGTTGAATGAGTGAATGAATGAATGAATGAATGAGTGCTCTTGGGGACACCTGAAGTAGTAGTTGACTAGTTTCTTTGTGCGTCCTTGACCTTTATATGCTAGCAGTTTGTGGTCATGATAATTTGCAGTGATAAAGACTGCTCAAAGGAGTTAGTGTTAACGTCTGGAGGTGTGATAACAACCAACACCATAGCTTCCCAAAGGGGCTACGGATCTGCGTGATGATTCTAAACTGGGGATTGTTTTCCCCTGCTTAACACTGTCGGTGTTGAGAGCATGGTAACTTATGGGGGATGACAATGTCTTTTTCACTAAATCACCATGGTGATTCCTAAAATTATGACATAGCCTCATGAGGCATGTGAGCAGAGATTTCAAAATTGTCAATCACAAGTGTTCCCACACATACAGAGTCCACAGTGAAACCAAGGGGTATTGTAAGTACTATTTCATGTATTAGAGTTACTACAAAGACTAATGTCAAAAAAAGTAAACCACTAGGTTTAAGTGAACTCTTCTTCCCTTTGCTCAATTCATTGTGTTTCACATCTATACCTCTCAAGGGTGGGTAAAATCTTGTTCATGATTTCCTACTGCTTTAGAATAATATTCAAACTTCTCAGAATTGTATTTGAGCTACTTTCCATGTTCTACGTGCTCTATTTATCCAATCTTATGATGCTCTCTCTCTTGCCGTTCTGCTTTAGCCCCATGGCTTTCTGACGATTTCTTAAGCATAGAAAATTCTGCCTAGGAATTTCTCTATCTAGTCCTCATTTTGGAAGATGTTCCATGTGTTGTTTTCCTGCCTGGCTCCTTCTCAATCCTCAGGGCCCCATTCAAATGCTAACTTCCTGAAGAAGGCTTCACCAACCAGCCTATCCAAAGGAGGTCCACCCCCTGCAATCATTCCGAACTGCACCTTCCTTGTTTCCTGTAGATCAAAAATTATCCTGATGTTGTTTGAATTATTTGTTCTCTTGTTACTTGCCTGCCACTGCCCTCTCTTCCACCACTAAAATGTGACTTCCATGAGGGAAAAAACCAAAAAATGCTTATTTACACTTTGTTGTGTTCAGGCTTTATGCTAGAGGGTTATGAATATAATACTTGTTGAATAACAATAAACCTAAGTAGACAAAAGAAAAGGAAACTCTGTCTAGCAAACTTGATGCCTTCAGGTATAGGAAATAACCATGCAGGATATGGTACATAAAGTTCTAAAAAGCTTTGCTCTGGGGCCCTGGTCCTAGTCTTCCACATGAACTATTTCCTCAACTCAAATTTTGTAGAACTCCTTAAGGCTTTGGGGCTGCGAAGAGGCACACAAGGCTGAATGACTCCTGAAGGAATCAGCTTATGATCTTTCAGGTATCTAACTATTTGATTAATAATAAATTTATGGTTTTCTCAGAATAAAACTTCTACTGTGAGAGTGAAAGAAGCAATAAGGAAAGAAAGTCTATTTTTGTTTTATTTGAACTGGCAGCCCTCAAACTGAATTTTTTTCAAGGCATTAGTGCTGTCTTATTTTCAAGAGTGTTTGTAGATATGTATGAAATCAAAATGATGCAAATCATATTTTTTATTAATGTAAAGTGTAGAATTATTTATAGCCAAGATTTGATACACACACACGTAGATGTCTGTGTGATTATGTAGCAGCAGTGTGCCCTCCCTAAGATAAAAAACATAATTCTCTAGCACAGGGTTGGCAAATCACTGCCCATGTGTCAAATCCAGCCCAGTACTTGTTTTCATATGGCCCATAAGTTATGACTAGTGTTTACATTTTTTTTTGAGACTGAGTTTCACTCTTGTTTCCCAAGCTGGAGTGCTGTGGTGTGACCTCGGCTCACTGCAACCTCCGTCTCCCAGATTCAAGCAATTCTTCTGCCTCAGCATCCAGAGTAGCTGGGATTACAGGCATGCATCACCACACCCAGCTAATTTTGTATTTTTAGTAGAGACGGGGTTTCACCAAGTTGGTCAGGCTGTTCTCGAACTCCTGACCTCAGGTAATCTGCCTGCCTTGGCCTCTCAAAGCGCTGGGATTACAGGCGTCAGCCACCTCGCCCAGCCATTGTTTACATTTTTAAATGTAAAACGTAAACTCTGAAAGAGACTGTTGCTGTTTCAGCAATAATAGTTGCTCATAGAGTTGAGGGCATTGTCCATTGGCCCCCACAATATTTACTCTCTGGCACTTTACAGCACAAGTTTGTCAACTCTTGGTTGAAGACATAAACTTGTAGCACAGTGTGCTTGTTGGAAGTCCTGCTGGAAACCCTGTAATAATAGTCTATTGTTATAAAATATTCTTCACTGTATAATTTAGGGAACTAGTATGTATACTATTCTATTGCTAAAGTCTCTAAATTATGCCTTTAATTTTCTGATTGCTAGGTAATAAAAACACCAATGATAACATAACAATAAACACTAATAATAATAAAAATATTTACTGAGTACATACTGTGTTCCAGGCACTATTCAATGAGTGTTTTAAAAATCATCTGTTTCTTTGACATTTTCTTTACTTACTGTGTTAGAAAGTGGATGCCACTATTAAGGGTACTCCAATCATTCTGATCAACTTCTAAGTAAAGTAAAGGGCTCTGCCTGACACAAGCATTCCTAATATGCTGAATGAATGTTACAGAGAATGAGACAGCTCCAAAGATCCAGATGCCAGGGGTTAGAAAGCAGCGAGAGAAATATGTGTACTAAGGGACACACCTGTGCCATCTCTCACCATGCTTTTATTTAGTTTCTTCATCAAGGTTTCTAAGAATGAGTACTTCAGGAACTTCCTTATGAGAATCCTCTACAAGTATAAGCCAACGTGAACTGTATTTCTGCTTTCGAGAGGAACGTGAGGACTTGCATTGCTTTGGCACCTTCTGTATTCCCAGATCATGAGCTAAGGATGTTCACTCTATAATCACATTTACTGTTGAGTGCTGTAACATCTCCTTCAATTGGTCCTCTTGGGTCCAAGGATATCTAATTACTAGCTCCTTCATAAAGGTCAAAAAACTAACACAAACATTACATGGACTTAGTAGGTCACCCTCAAAGTTCTGAGTAGAACACATAGGAAGTGTTCTGTAAACCCTACAGATGAAATTAGAATAGACTCCCGTTGATAAATTCAGCAAATCCTAATTCTTTGAGCGTTTCCTAATAGCATTTTGAGATTATTTTCCCCATCCTGTGAGTCACCTGTCAAGACAAGTAGAAATTCACTGCTTTTTCATAATTGAGGAAAGAGATGATGCATGCTATTCTTTTTATTTATTTTTCTGCCTAAGGAATAATGAATCAAGCATTGGGTTAGTAATTGAACTTGAATCTTCTTGACCAGTACTCAATTTTCCTCCATGTCCTGAAAAACCTCACCAAACTGAAATATTTTAATATCAAAAATAACCTGTCCTCAAAATTTAAAGGGAGATGTCTTTTTAATGCCTACCATGTCTGATAATGTCTTACTAAAAGCTTGGAATAATTTTTCTTAATGTATACTTTATTTCACTGTCGATGCGCATATGCTGGTGAGTATATAATGTGGAGAAAGGAAAAACATTTTAGAAGCTCTTGGCAAGCCAGCAGGGAGCGTGTGGATGCCCCCTAAATGAATCAGGGGAGTACGTCTGTCATGTACAGCATGAAGGTACAGAAGGACTAGTTAGTATGCTTAACATCACTGGTCTTTTCTACTATTGTTTGGTATTAAGAAATATATTAATATTAGGTAGACTTCATAATTGCATATTCCTGCTCCAATTTTGCCACATTGTGTATTCCTGCTCCATTTCATTTATTCTACTTTTACATGTTTCATTTTACTACCTCCAAAAGAGAGTTGGTAATATTTTAGTTTCCAGGAATTTTTTACATTTTAATGTTTGAGGACATGTAGAGGATTCCTCGACTACTCTTCTTCCTCACCTTCCTGGTTCCATTTGACCAGTGAAACCCAAATCCCCCTTTAAAGCCCAGACAAACATTCCCTTGAAGTGAACCTGACCTGAGATTGGGCTTGTTCTTGTTGTCCTGTCTTCTGCAATTTAGACCATTTTTTTTTTTTTTAGATAGAGTCTTGCTCTGTTGCCCAGGCTGGAATGTAGTGGCGTGATCTCTGCTCACTGCAACCTCTGCCTCCTGAGTTCAAGGGATTCTCCAGTCTCTGCCTCCTGAGTTCAAGGGATTCTCCAGTCTTAGCCTTCTGAGTACCTGGGACCACAGGTGCCCTCCACCACACCTGGCTAATTTTTTGTATTTTTAGTACAGACGAGGTTTCACCGTGTTAGCCAGGATGATCTTGATCTCCTGACCTCGTGATCCACCCGCCTCGGCCTCCCAAGGTGCTGGGATTACAGGCATGAGCCACCGCACCTGGCTGAGCTTTTGTTTTATTTTATTTTATTTATTTATTTTTTGAGACTGAATCTCGCTCTGTCACCCAGGCTGGAGTGCAGTGGTGTAATCTTGGCTCATTGCAACCTCTACCTCCTGGGTTCAAGTGATTTTCCTGCCTCAGCCTCCCAAGTAGCTGGGATTACAGGTGCGTGCCAACACGCTTGGCTAATTTCTGTATTTTTAGTAGAAATGAGGTTTCACCATGTTGGCCAGGCTGGTCTTGAACTCCTGACCCCAAGTGATTTGCCCTCTTCAGCCTCCCAAAATGCTAGGATTACAGGCATGAGCCGTGGTGCCCGGTCCACTTTAGAGCTTTTGATATCTTCCTGTACTGAAAACACAAACACATTGCACAATTGGACAGTGGCTATTTATTTGTGCCTCTTGTTCTCCCATCATATTGTGAATTGAGCCTTCTTCATTGTTGTACCTTTAAAGCCAAACTCAATGCCTGGAAGAGAAGGCAACTATATAAATATTTGTTAAATGAATAATGAAAAATGAATAAATGAAAAACGATTTCCTTTTTAGATATATCTCTGGCTACTATTCTATTTATACAGTGAACTCTGCCAGCCCCAACTGAATAGACATTTCCCAAGTAGGTCAAGTCCTTTCAAACTTTCTTGGTATTCCTCTACATGACTGAATCTTACAGTCTTGTTTTCCTAGGAACTTTCTATTCCAAGCAACTCGCTTGCACATCATGACCTTTTCTGTGAAGTATGTTCAACATGCAAAGACTGAAATGATAACTCCCTCATGTCCTTCTCTAGCACTTTGCTCCTTTCTCTATCCTAGCAAGAACTTCTTTTAATGGGAATAGGAGTTGTTAGCTTATTCTGCCTCCTCATGAGGACATGGAAACCCTTTGATGGCAGGAATTATGCTTACTTAAAAAGTGCAGAATTGGTGTTATATAGTAGTCTATTTAATGTGGATTCTAGGAAACCTAACCTTTATTGGAATACTATATGCTGGAATACATCTTATTTCAACTTTCATTGATTTCTTTAAGGATTTGGGGAACAAATGGTTACAATGAATAGTAATTTTGCAGAATTCTAAGGATCTCACAAATATATCTTGCCTTTTTTTTTTGGTTTGTTTTTGAGACAGAGTCTTTCTTTGTTGCCCAGGCTGGAGTGCAGTGGCATGATCTCTGCTCATGATCTCTGCTCACTGCAACCTCTGTCTCCCGGGTTCAAGCAATTCTCCTGCCTCAGCCTCCTGAGTAGCTGGGATTATAGGCACCCAACACCACACCTGGCTAATTTTTGCATTTTTTGTAGAGTCGGAGTTTCACCATGCTGGCCAGGCTGGTCTTGAACTTCTGACCCGAAGTGATCCACCCACCTCAACCTCCCAAAGTGCTGGGATTACAGAGGTGAGCCACCACACCTGGCCATTTCTTGCTTTATCATCTCCTGTTAAACTAACATTTTTCCCAGGAGATATTTAACCTCCTTTTACAAAATGGTGCAAGCATTTGGTTCACTTGATCTGCCACTTTCATTTGTCTTTGATCACTTGGATTTCTCATTTTTGACAACTGTTTACAAATTCAAATCATAGTATTTTTTGCTAAGATGATGATTTACTATAAATGAAACATAGAGTTCAACTAAAAAAAGTGTATTTTCCATCAGGTGCAAAAGATTTCAAGGAAGTGAACATTGCAATTCATTCATAGACATCCAGTCAACTATTATTGTGGATAGTTGTGCATAAAATAAAGCATTTTAAAGAAATTTGTTGTAGACACTAATATTTAAATATTATTTAATCTGTTCTTATGTCAACTGACCTTACCTTTATCTCCATCTGTCTGTTTACTATGAGTGATAATGTATTAGTAGGATTTTTATTTACTAGGAATTCATCTTGAAGAAATAATATTACAATATGAAATGTGAACCAGGGGACTTTTTGGTATCATTCTGCTAAATAAATTGAGGAGAAAAAATTTCAAGGAATAGTGAGGCCAGTGCAGAACAGAGGTAGAAATAACATATAAAAAGACAACTAGTTCCCTCAAAGCTATTGTGGCACATCAAGAAAACCCCTTTTTAGCTCAAGCAATTTAAAGTTTAGTTTCTGTTACTGAGAGGAAGATTTCTAACTTAGAAAAAAATTCACAGTCACATTCTGATATTTGAAGAAAATGAAGAGTTTGTATGAATATGTAGGGCATAATTTAGCTAGAACATTATCTCTCTTTCTTCTATTTTGCCTCATTTCAGGTGGCTATGTCAGCTCATTATTTATAGAGTAATAACCTCCTACCAATGAAATACTTCAAGTCACTGACACCCACCTCCAGGGTTGTACCTTGAAATTAATCAATTAATCAAACTATAGAATAAGACATAGCTACAATATGCCCTACACAATGAGGAATGATTTTAGGAAGAAGGGATGGAATTACGTTATAAAAATTTGAATGTTGATACTTCATTGAAGTTACTGATGCTTTTTGTAAGAAAAGTAGCATGATGATGGTGTGTAGGTTGTAAATACCTTGCTTAGTGTTTCTCTAAAACTCATGAAGTTTTCTGAAGCTAAGTAGATAGATACTCATAGTTTCACATTCTGCAGTCCACCCTCCACTGTCTGTGATACGTATCACCATTTTTACAGGATCAAATATTTTGAGGACACATGTGTACTATGAAGGCAGTTTCATATTTTGTTAAATTCTCCATTGTTTCTCAACTCTTGTTTTTTTTTGTATTGTATAATAAGTATTAATAACCTAAAGTAGTAGTTTAATATTAATCTTATTGATATTTATTAATTAGGGATTAATATTCTTATGTGTTCACTTAGTCACGTGTAATTGCACAGAAGCAATTGCTTACCAATAATATGAAACATTTATTGAGAGATTTTTGTATTTCAGGTAGTCTTGCAAGCACTGCTGGTATATTATTTTATGTAATCCTTACAACTCAGAATGAGGTAGGTACTTCTACTATCATCTTCATTTTACAAATTGGAAAAATAAGGCAAAAAGAGTTAAGCAACTTGTCTGAAGTAACACAGTAAGTGTCAGTCAGGATATAAACTAGGATATTATATCTGTAACCCTATACTCAGCACTTCTTATGTCAAAAAGGTCACTGGATTAGGAGGCCTGAGGTCAAGTCCTTACCCAACCATACCATGTCACGGTGACTCTTAGCTTAGTTTCTGATCTGATGTGTTCACTAAGACCTACCTTGTTGGGGTGTGGTGGTTAATGGCAGCTTTGCTTTTGCAGTCCACAGGAGTTGATCAATATATTTTTATTGGATGTAAAATCTACATCAAAGGCTCGCAGCTGGTAACCTATATCCAAATGTTATATATACATATATAACATTTATATATATATAAAACTACAGGTTGCTGGTAAACTAGATCCAAATGTTATATATATATATGCTTTTTATGGATGGGTTGCCTGAGTTTGTAAAATATTAGCTAAAGAATCCACAATACCAAAAACATATAGATTAGGTGAATATCTAATTTACCTTCAAAATCAGGAGATCTTTGAGAAAGAAAAGAGGCATTATTAATAATTACATTGAGACAACACGTCTAAACCAGCTCCTTCTGAAAATAATATAAATACACATCTCTGAGTTTTAATTCACTCTTATATACAAATGAAGAGATAAAGTTAAATTTTCCCTAGGCATCCTTCTAGTTCTAGGATTATATGACTTTTCTCAGTTAAATTTAAATTCAACCAGCTCAATATGCCAGTCAGATCATTTAAGACTGCCTGTCGTTGTCATCTGTCATTTGAGAAGATAAACCACGTTTACTATTACAGTTAGCTAAAATATTATGAAAGCAAATGTGCAACGACAACAAAGAAAAAAATCAAAATGCAAATCCAAATATAAATGGATTTCAAGTTATTTTGTTATGTATCATACAGGATGCCACATTTATCCATCTGCATAGAGAATTGTGGAATGATGCACTGGTTTCTTCAGAGTCCTGAACATCAGCATCTTATATCAGAGTAGAAATGTTCAGATATTCACTAAGGTTTAGATTGGCAAAGCTTTTCATCTAACTCTGAGTGTGATATCGTAACTCTACACTTGTTCTAAAGCCTCACAATAGCATCAACACACTTGATGTGTTGTTTGCTAGCTCCAGTGGTCAACTATCTTTAATGACAAAATGGACCAAGTGTCCCAGCATTTTTGGCGCATTATAAGATGGTATTATTAGCATGTTGGACCATTGGCAAGGTTCTATTGCTGTCTGTCTTGATCCAGGACCCATGTCTTCCCTAAGTATACCTTAGGACTCTTTCAGAGCTTTGAGTTTATGATAAGCATAAACACACAGACCAGAGTCTGGAACCAATAAGTTGTTAAAAAAATATTTGTTGGGTTGAAGGAAGAAAAAAATTATAAAATTCCCAAAGAAAACATAGAGAAAGAATAGTGTTAACTACTCTTTTTGCTTGAGGTCGTATGCTATTTATGTCATTAAATATAATAAAATATTATAAGCTAATGGTTTGATTCAGTACATGTCTCCAGAAAGCCATGCTGCCTTTTTAAATTGTGGTAAGATAAACATAATATTAAATTGATCATTTTAACAATTTTAAAGTGTACAGTTCAAGGGCATTAAGTACATTCACAGTGTTGTGCAACCATCACTACTATTCAGTTCCAGAATTTTTTAATTTCCCCAAATGGAAACCCTGCACCCATTAAGCAGTCACTCCATATCCTCTCTTCTTGCTAGCTGCTAGCAGTCACAAATCTGTTTTCCATCTCTATCAATTTTTCTACCCTGGATATTTAGTATAAATGAAATAATATAATATGTGGTCTTTTGTGTATGGCTTTTTTCACTTAGCATAATGTTTTCAAGGTTCATCCATGTTGTAGCATGTATGAGTATTTTTATGACTAAATAATATTCCATTGTATGGATATACTACTTGTTTACCTATTTATCATTTTATAGATGTTTGGGTTGATTCTACCTTTTTGCTACTGCAAATAGTGTTGCTATGACTATTTGTGTGTAAGTTTTTGTCTGAAGACTGTGTACTATTCTTTTGGGCATATATCTAGGAGTAGAATTGGTGGGTCATATGGTAATTCTGTATAAATTTTTGAGGAAGGAACTGCCATAGGTTGCCTTTTTAACTAATTGAAACATGAACTATCTGACAGATGCTGCAACTAACCCATCCATATTCATGCTCTTCCTCTCATAGTGTAGGGCTGCTATTAGGAAGCAGCTGCCCAATCGGGGATTGTATTTCACTGTGCCCTGGCATTTAGGTGAGGCCACGTGACTAATTCTTGTGAGTAGAATCTGAGTAGAAGTGCATGTGTAAGGCCAAGACTATGAGAAAGTGAGTGTATTTTCTCCATCTCTGTTACCCTTTCTCTAGCTTGATGTAGATGAGTACATTGAAAGTCACATGTGGACAATGATAGAGCAGCCAGACATGGGGACCTTGGTCCCAAAATAATTTCTGGAGGAATCTGTTCTTGATTAAAAATACCATTTAAAATTTTTACATGAGTAATAAATGCACTTTTAACATCTATGAGCTATGACATATACTGGGGTTTGTTTAATTCAACTGCTAGCTTTATCTTTTTTTTATACTTTAAGTTTTAGGGTACATGTGCACAACATGCAGGTTAGTTACATATGTATACATGTGCCATGTTGGTGTGCTGCACCCATTAACTCATCATTCAACATTAGGTATATCTCCTAATGCTATCCCTCCCCCCTCCCCCCACCCCATGACAGGCCTTGGTGTGTGATGTTCCCCTTCCTGTGTCCATGTGTTCTCGTTGTTCAATTCCCACCTATGAGTGAGAACATGCGGTGTTTGGTTTTTTGTCCTTGTGATAATTTGCTGAGAATGATGGTTTCCAGCTTCATCCATGTCCCTACAAAGGACATGAACTCATCATTTTTTATGGTTGCATAGTATTCCATGGTTTATATGTGCCACATTTTCTTAATCCAGTCTATCATTGTTGGACATTTGGGTTGGTTCCAAGTCTTTGCTATTGTGCATAGTGCCATAATAAACATACATGTGCATGTGTCGTTATAGCAGCATGATTTATAATCCTTTGGATATATACCCAGTAATGGGATGGCTGGGTCAAATGATATTTCTAGTTCTAGATCCCTGAGGAATCGCCACACCGACTTCCACAATGGTTGAACTAGTTTACAGTCTCACCAACAGTGTAAAAGTGTTCCTATTTCTCCACATCCTCTCCAGCACCTGTTGTTTCCTGACTTTTAACGATCAAACCAGGAAGAAGTTGAATCTCTGAATAGACCAATAACAGGCTCCAAAACTGAGGCAGTAATTAATAGCTTACCAACCAAAAAAAGTCCCAGACCAGATGGATTAACAGTCGAATTCTACCAGAGGTACAAGGAGGAGCTGGTACCATTCCTTCTGAAACTATTCCAATCAATAGAAAAAGAGGGAATCCTCCCTAACTCATTTTATGAGGCCAGCATCATCCTGATACCAAAGCCTGGCAGAGACACAATAAAAAAAGAGAATTTTAGACCAATATCCCTGATGAACATCGATGTAAAAATCCTCAATAAAATACTGGCAAACCGAATCAAGCAGCACATAAAAAAGCTTATCCACCATGATCAAGTGGGCTTCATCCCTGGGATTCAAGGCTGGTTCAACATACGCAAATCAATAAACGTAATCCAGCATATAAACAGAACCAACGACAAAAACCATATGATTATCTCAATAGATGCAAAAGAGGCCTTTGACAAAATTCAACAACTCTTCATGCTAAAAACTCTCAATAAATTAGGTATTGATGGGACGTATCTCAAAATAATAAGAGCTATTTGTGACAAACCCACAGCCAATATCATACTGAATGGGCACAAACTGGAAGCATTCCCTCTGAAAACTGGCATAAGACAGGGATGCCCTCTCTCACCATTCCTATTCAACATAGTGTTGGAAGTTCTGGCCAGGGCAATCAGGCAGGAGAAGGAAATAAAGGGTATTCAATTAGAAAAACAGGAAGTCAAATTGTCCCTGTTTGCAGATGACATGATTGTATATCTAGAAAACCCCATCGTCTCAGCACAAAATCTCCTTTAGCTGATAGGCAACTTCAGCGAAGTCTCAGGATACAAAATCAATGTGCAAAAATCACAAGCATTCTGATACACCAATAACAGACAGAGAGTCAAATCATGAGTGAACTCCCATTCACAATTGCTTCAAAGAGAATAAAATACCTAGGAATCCAACTTACAAGGGATGTAAAGGACCTCTTCAAGGAGAACTACAAACCACTGCTTAATGAAATAAAAGAGGATACAAACAAATGGAAGAACATTCCATGCTCATGGGTAGGAAGAATCAGTATCGTGAAAATGGCCATACTGCCCAAGGTAGTTTATAGATTCAATGCCATCCCCATCAAGCTACCAATGACTTTCTTCACATAATTGGTAAAACTACTTTAAAGTTCATATGGAACCAAAAAAGAGCCCACATCACCAAGTCAATCCTAAGCCAAAAGAACAAAGCTGGAGGCATCACGCTACCTGACTTCAAACTCTGCTACAAGTCTACAGTAACCAAAACAGCATGGTACTGGTACCAAAACAGAGATATAGATCAATGGAACAGAACAGAGCCCTCAGAAATAATGCCGCATATCTACAACCATCTGATCTTTGACAAACCTGACAAAAACAAGCAATGGGGAAAGGATTCCCTATTTAATAAATGTTGCTGGGAAAACTGGCTAGCCATATGTAGAAAGCTGAAACTGGATCCCTTCCTTACACCTTATACAAAATTTAATTCAAGATGCATTAAAGACTTACATGTTAGACCTAAAACCATAAAAACCCTAGAAGAAAACCTAGGCAATACCATTCAGGCCATAGGCGTGGGCAAGGACTTCATGTCTAAAACACCAAAAGCAATGGCAACAAAAGCCAAAATTGACAAATGGGATCTAATTAAACTAAAGAGCTTCTGCACAGCAAAAGAAACTACCATCAGAGTTAACAGGCAACCTACAGAATGGGAGAAAATTTCTGCAATCTACTCATCTGACAAAGGGCTAATATCCAGAATCTACAAAGAACTCAAATTTACAAGAAAAAAACAAACAACCCCATCAAAAAGTGGGTGAAGGATATGAACAGACACTTCTCAAAAGAAGACATTTATGCAGCCAACAGACACATGAAAAAATGCTCATCATCACTGGCCATCAGAGAAATGGAAATCAAAACCACAGTGAGATACCATCTCACACCGGTTAGAATAGCTTTATCTTAAATAACATAAACTATAGTTTGAAAAAGATAAGAATACAAAGATGATAAGAGTCCTCTCACCTCCTTTCTGCCCTCAGCCTATCCTGCCTGCCTTCAATTGTTAAAGCTTTGCTGAGACACTGGAAGAAGAAGGTCAGGAAGCTCATCTAAACAGGGCTTTAAAGGGGTTCACAGGCTTATTTTCAGACACAACTTACATGGAAGTGAATTTGAAGCAAGTTATTATAGCATGTGTATTAGTACAAAACCTCTTGATCTTTTTTTTTTCTGAAATTAAAGGCAGTAGGCTATTGTTGGACCTTGGTTGGAGATTGATGTGGGTTGAGAGGGTTGGGTTGTGGGGAGACAGAGGTGGACAGAGAGTGCATAGGGGTCACAATATGGAGGGTTCTGGATACCACGTGCAAAGTTAGCAGTTTTCCCTATACGTGATAGGGAAACTACATATTCTAACTCGACCTCATTTATAGTTTTTAATAAATTTTAGAAATGTTGCCCATTTTGGTGGCTAAGAAGTATTTCTACTATGACAATAATGCTTTTGAGGCCAGGCACGGTGGCTCACACCTGTAATCCCAGCACTTTGGGAGGCCGAGGTGGGCAGATCACGAGGTCAGGAGATCAAGACCATCCTGGCTAACATGGTGAAACCCCGTCTCTACTAAAAATACAAAAAATTAGCCGAGCGTAGTGGCGGGCGTCTGTAGTCCCAGCTACTTGGGAGGCTGAGGCAGGAGAATGGTGTGAACCCAGGAGGTGGAGTTTGCAGTGAGCTGAGATCGTGCCACTGCACTCCAGTCTGGGCAACAGAGCGAGACTCCATCTCAAAATAAATAAATAAATAAATAATGCTTTTGAAGGTTGGCTCTGAAACAGCATAAAGAAAGGCAGAAGCTACAGGTTATTAGAACTGTACAAGCTGGGCCATGGTAATGTCCTAGTCCAAATTTAATTTTACTGGAAAGTCTTTCACAAATGATGAATGAACAGGGCTTCTCTCACAAGTTCTTCTCCAATAAGCACTGAAACCACACGCAGGAGAAGGTGAAGAACACATTTTCTGCAGAGACTGGTGATATTAAGCAAGAACCTGTCCTTTGTCTTGAGATATTTGTTTCTATCATTGTGTTGGACTGCAGAGATTTTGAATATCCTACTGTTTGTCATTCCAAAATAGGTCTTGTTGGGTGAGACTTTTTGACATCATAAGTAAAATATAGAAAATAATAAATTACCTGCTTTTGTCCATAATTCTAAGCCAACATGCCTCTAGTCCTGAACTGGATTAGTTGAACTTGCCAAGCAAAAAGCATGCTGGTTGAAGCTCATTGCTCATCCAAAGCTCCCTTGAACTCACTGTCATCTCTTAGGGATACAGTCAGATTTGACTAAGATTTTGATCCTCTTCATAATTAATAGCAGACCATAACGTTGTTCCTATATTTATATATATTTAAAATATTTTGGTGTAATATAAATACTGTGTTCCTTATTGGTTTAGAGACAGAATATGATGTTCGTTTCAAAATAAATCCATTAAACTATTTTCCAACTGTAACCTTGATCAACTTTTATAATAATGGTTTAACTGTGTACTTTTCAATTATTATACTTCCAGTTGGACTTTATTAAGGCATTACTTGATTTCCTTAATGAGACAACATGCAGTTTCCTTTTCTTTCTAATTTCTCTTTTTAAATGCCTTCTTAAAAACACTGTTTATTTTGCCTTAGAAACCATTTGTCCTTTATTTTTTCCAACAAAAATATTTGGGGTTTAATTAAAACTATCAAAATGCCATTAAAAGATCATTAGTAAAAACACCTGCTGCCATTATTAGAAGCACTATTTTCCCTAGAGCCCAAAGGAAGCTTCAGCTTGTGCAAGTGTGTATATCATGTACTTTATGGAATTGCATTGCTGGATTTTTGCCAGGGTTTGGAGATTTTTATCCATGCATCTCAGAAACTGCTCCACTTTGTACAGCCTGAGAAGTGCTATACCAAGTGAACAAAGTGCCTTACGATTTTGAATAAACTTGAGCTCCTGATCCAGGCTCCATTAGAACCTCACCTTCAATTTTAAATCGGAAGCAAGAGAAACTGGTAAAGTACAGGGAAAATCTTTACTCACCATTGCACTCTTGTCACATCAAAAGAATCCCAGATCTCTGCTGTCTGCAGCACATCTGTGATTTACCACTGGAAGGAGCTAGAGTAAAGAGATTGAAAGAGCACACCATAACCAGGTATCAATGTGGTTAAAAATGACATAAAGGAAAATGATGAGCAAAAGAAAGACTGACCTTACCTTCTGAAAGACAGAGACTCAGGTTTGAAATTTCATGGCACTGAGATACATAAGATCATTTAAAAATTTTGAAATGTAGAACTTGTGCGTATAAGTCGTAAGACAAAAGCTTGAAAGCCTGTCGTTTTCTTTTATTTTGCTTGCATCAAAGATTTGAAAGGGAAACAGTAAAAGAGATGGAGAGGAAATCAGAGGCTATTACTCTAACTCAGAGAACCTTTAAATCTTTACACAAAAGGGATCTCAGAAGAAGAGATCTGCCACAAATATTTAACTCTTTATTGGGCAAACCTTACAACCTTCTTATCTCAAATAAGACTAAAATTTATTTGGCTTGACAGCAAAACTTTTTCTCAGTTTAAGATGACTAACAATTCAGTAAGTATGAGAATACGGGTAGAATTAAAGTTGAAATTGAACTGATTCTAAAAATATTATTACCTAGTCTTTTTTTCCTGAAATGTAAATTACTCTGTACTGATGGCAAATCCTGGGGTCTACATTCTTTTTTCAAGATGGAGTCTTGCTCTGTTGCCCAGACTGGAGTGCAGTGGCATGATCTTGGCTCACTGCGACTTCTGCCTCCAGGGTTCAAGCCTCCTGAGTAGCAGGTAGCTGCATTACAGACGCGTGTCACCATGCCAGGCTAATTTTTGTATTTTCAGTAGGGACAGGGTTTCGCCATGTTGGCCAGGCTGGTCTTGAACTCCTGGTCTCAAGTGATCTGCCCGCCTCGGCCTCCCAAAGTGCTGGGATTATAGGCGTGAGCCACTGCACCCAGCCGAGTCTACTTTCATAGTTAGAAATTTCTTCCCAATTTATAAATTAACACAACTATTGATATTTCTTATAGAAAATAGGTAAATTAGTGAGTGTAAGTACAGAGGAATTACAGGCATATCTTGGAGTTTGGGTGCCAGGTCACTGCAATGAAGTGAGTCACAAACTTTTTTGTTTCCAGTGCATATAAAAGTTATGTTTACACTATACTGTAGCCTGTAAGGTATGCAATAGCATTATGTCAATAAAAACAATGTAGATACCATAATCAACAAATATTTTATTGCTAAAAATGCTAATGATTATCTGAACTTCAGTGAGTCATAATCTTTTGGTAGTGGAGAGTCTTGCCTTGATATTGATGGCTATTGACTGATCAAGGTGGTGGCTGATGGTTGTTGACTGATCAGGACAGTGGTTGCTGAGGGCTGATGTGGCTGTGGCAATTTTTTAAGACAACAATAAAGTTTGCTGCATTAAGTTTTCCTTTCATGAAAGATTTCTTTATAGCATGCCATGCTGTTTGATAGCATTTTTACCCATGGTAGAAATTCCTTCAAATTTCGAGTCATTTCTCTCAAACCCTGCCACTACTTTCTCAACTAAGGTTATATAATATTCTAAATCCTTCATTGTCATTTCCATGATGTTCACAGCATCTTCACCAGGAGTAGATTCCACTTCAAGAAACAACTTTTTAAATTCATCATGAGAAGCAACTCCTCACCCTTTCAAGTTTAATCATGAGATCGCAGCAGTTCAGTCACATCTTCAGGCTCTACTTTTAATTCCAGTTCTCATGGTATTTCCACCACATCTGTAATTATTTTCCCTACTGAAGTTTTGAACCCCTCAAAGCCATCCATGAGGATTGGAATCAACCTCTTCCAAATTCCCATTAATATTGATATTTTGACCTCTTCTTATGAGGCACAAGTTCTTAATGGCATCTAGAAAGGTGAATACTTTCCAGAAGGTTTTCAATGTACTTTGCCCAGATCCATCAGAAGAATCATGATCTTTGGCAGCTATCATCTTATGAAATGTATTTCCTAAGTCATAAGACTTGAAAGTTGAAATTATTTCTTGATTTATGGGCTACTGAATGGATGTTGTGTTAGCAGGCATGAAAAGAACATTCACATTTTTGTACATCTCCATCAGAGCTCTTGGGTGATCAGGTGCATTGTCAATGAGCTGTAATATTTTGAAAGGATTTTTTTTTCTTAACAGTAGGCCTAAACAAGGTCTAAACGGTGAGTTTACAATATTTGGTAAACCATGTTATAAACAGATATGCTGTCACCTAGGATTTGTTGTTTTATGTCAAGAGCACAGTTGGATTAGAATTAGCATAATTCTTAAGGGATCTATGGTTTTTGGAATGGTATATGAGCATTCGCTTCAACTTAAAGTCATCAGGTGCATTACCCCCTTACAAGAGAGTCAGCCTGTCCTTTGAAGCTTTGAAGCCAGGCATTGACTTCTCTCTAGCTACGAAAGTGTTTAGATGAAATTTTCTTTTAATATAAAGCTGTTTCATCTACATCGAAAACTTTTTGTTTCGTGTAACCACTTTCATCAATTATCTTAGCTATGTTTTCTGGTTAACTTGCCACAGCTTCTACATTAGCACTTGTTGCTTCATCTTGCACTTTTATGTTATGGAGACAACTTCTTTCCTTAAACCTCTGAACCAACCTCTGCTAACTTTAAACTTTTTCTCTGAAGTTTCCTAACCTCTCCCAGGCTTTGTAAAACTGAAGAAAGTTACAGCCTTACTCTGGATCAGGCTTTAGTTTAAGGTTTAAGGGAATGCTCTGGCTGGTTTGATGTTCTATCCAGACACAAATCATTTAGGACCTTACAAAAAACAAAACTCTGATATTCTATTGGGATTTAGTAATCCATTAGCAGATCATTTGTATAAAATACTGAAAATCTTGCATCTGTCATTGCATTGATCTTTGGGATTTATTTGCACAATCTTCGGGCTTGTTGAGTAATAATTCCTTATCAAGATCCTTGAGCATTTCCGCTCCACTCCAAAATATATATAAACTAGGTGAAAGATAAAGACTTTTCCAGATAAAGGATAACTATTTCTCAGTAATGAGTTTGTGAGCAGCCCCATTTCTCCACTGGAAGCCTAACATAAAACTGGGTATATGAGGGAAAATACTAAAAGGGCTGTCATGAAAACTAAAGCGAATTGTGGAAAAAAAAAAAAAAAAAAGGCAAAGACCTATTCATTATTTTCTAGTGATCTAAAGTAGCAACTATATTACCATTTGGCAAAATTAAGTTTTGACTTTTGCATCTGGAGAAAAATCCTTGTAAGCATTACTTTTTCGTTATGCTCTTTTTATTCGTCATGGTTCCGTGGAATACCTATGGTTGTGAAATTTCTTCCTGTTTCAAAGCACTTGGAAATGATATTTAGTGCTACTTTTTCAGAAGAAGAACTCCTTTTGTATTTGCTCAAATGTTTGCATTGTTTTTTCATTTATCTCTAAAATGAATGCAATATGATTTATCAATCCAAGTATCAAAAGGATTCCTCAGAATGGCAAATTGTGACCAAACTTTAAAACACTAATTTAGAGGGAAGAATATTTCAATGAAATCATTGAGTCCTGGCATCATCAAATTCAGCACCATAGAAACACACTTTCTAAGGAAGTCATCAAAACGAGTTATACTATCTTTGGAGCAGAATATAGATTTCTGCATTTTGGAGGTCAGATTCCAGAGTATACCAAAGACAAAAAAATCATGAGCAAACGTATGATTTGTGTCAGTATATCTGATACAAAAAGTCCTTAGAAAAAAAATGCCAATGTGTTCCACTGAAGTAATTTGGAATGGGATCAATAGTACTGGATTCTGCTCCCAGTTCTGCCACTAAGTAGCTGTGGACAGTTTTGTAAATCACTTCACATTTCTAAATTTCAGGATTTGAATCCCAAAAGAAGGGCTTATATGGCCTAAAATTCAAAAGTTCCTTACAGATCTGCTGCTTTGTAATTAGTGGGCCTCTCTTTATTTGCGGGGCTGACAGTAGGGAATAGGCGGATGACATTTTTCATGGCATATAATCAAGCCCCATATCTCTTAGAATTTCCAATGCATACTCATACTTGAAAGGCCACTATTTGGAAAATAACTCAAACTTAACCTTTCTAGATTCTAAGTGATCTCTATTATGTCTGTATACATACAGTTGTCAGTGTAGCTCCCCAAATACCTTAGTTCTTTTTTATAGACTAGTCTTGAAATCCAGGGATTCATATAAAGGGCCTCCACAGGGATCAATCAGCAGGCAGCTGGTTAAGTCTCACATGTTGAGCCTTCTCTAGGAGTATATTTTCAATGTACTGAAAAGTAACACTAAAGAAGTACAGAATTTAAAATACTTATTCTTGGACTTTTCTGTGAGTAACTTTGAAAGAACGAGAAAACAGTGGATGCAGTTACCTGCATTACTTGGGTAATCAATGTGCCTGAATCTACTTCTAAAAAAGTGCATAACAAATCAGTTGTCACGACTTTTTACTTAGGATACTGTGGCAATATATTTTACTCCTAATAATTGTACACCTCTCTTCCTTTTAATCCCAATTGTCACTTGCCTTATTCAGACAATGTGTGACCTAGAACTTGGATGTTTCCCCCAACTTGTCTTTTCCCTGAATGTATCCATCAAAATACCATTTTAAGCATGTTGCTTCCTCGTTTTAAAACCTTCAATGTCTCTACGTGGTTTATTAGTAATGGCTAAAACCTACAGCTTGGAAGTTAAGGTCTTCCATTCTCTGTCCCTATCCACACTTGCAGCCTTATTTTCTACTCTTACCTACAGCAAATTGTAGTCTTATTTACATACGTCCAGTAGATCCCTCCGCAGTATTCACTACCACGTATTTGCTCATTCTGTCTTTATTTTTATTTTTTGCCTCAGTGCATTCTCTCTCCTCTCCTCTAGTGACATTCCATTCATCCTTAGAAACCCAGGATAAAATCCAGCCTCCCTCATGAAGGTTACTCTGTTATCCTTAATCTCTGCCTTTTGACATAAAAAATTATGTCCATTATTGCATTATCACATTATATTTTATTTCCACAACCTGTGTACATGTCTTCCTCCAAAGATTGTTCCATATCCTGTTCATCTTTTAATTCTCAGTGGCACTCAGCAGAGTTCCTTGTGAAAAAAATTTTAAAAGAACTTTAATAAATTAATTCAATCAATCGCTACATCATTTTGACCATTTAAAACCATTTAAAATGAGTTTTTTGCTTTGAACTTATCCATTGAAATTTTAATTTACTCTACATTTACTTTTCCTTTTAAGTACAATCTGAGAGCATTTATATGGAAATTATGACATTAAGTAATGAGTTTGATCCTAAATGAATAACTACCATGGGAGTGATGTTGCCTTAGAATTTATCCAGATATTCTTATGTTATCAAATATATATTTATGTATATATTTACTATCTATATATATGAAAAGAAAAATACCTCAAGTCAGGGGATCAAGTTGAAATTTTGGCACTAGTCACACTTTTTCATTATTATTATTAATTGGAGATTTCAAAAGGTTGTTTTTCCCCATTAAATATATAGCACACCATAAAATTGTTTTTGAACAATCCTTGACTGACTAATCACAAGTCTTATACAGTAAGAGCATACACCCTATGTTCAACACAGAAAATCAGCCTGTAAGTGAAAGAATGTGTATGTATGTAAAAGAGAGAGCCAAAGGCAGTCGAACAGCTGAAAGGGGGAAGAAAAATGGTTAAAGGGAACATATCATCTGCCAGGTAGGCAAAAGGTAATGTGTAAATGACTAACGATCCAGTTAGAGAATTCTTTTTAGGCAAAAATGTGGCAGAGTAGAAAGTTATGAACTACGTTACATACCGTGACAAAAATACCCAGGGCAACCAAGTACCATTCCATTTTCAAATATGTGTATGAGAAAAGCCATGAATAATGGATTTCATATAACATCTTTGCTATGCGTTATTTAAAATATTTGTGCTGACTGAAAGTGATCATAGTCTTTTTTCATTACAGTTTTGTGATGTGGTTAATATGCTCTGCTTGTGATATTAGTGTAGGGACATGATACTGGACATGTTGTTTTGAAGCCTACAACAGATTATCAGAATTTAGATGGAATTGTAAGCATTGGAAAAAAATCTGTTGTAAAACATTAAAAAAGCTTTTCAATATCTGTACATCATTTTGTCAGTAAAGAATAATGTAAAAATAGAATAGGTGCATGCTAAATTGTGCCTTGGTTAATTCTTCAATTGAGTGTCATGGTTTATTCTGCATTTCACATCTCAGCAAAATCTTAGGAAAGGTCTCTTTTCCCCCCCACACCTATCTTCAACTTATTGGAACTTATCCATTCAAGATAGAGTTAAAATGCAAATAACTTTGTTGTGTGAAAATATCAGACTCTTCAACCAACATTTATACATTTAAACTTACTTCTCAGTTGGAAAGCATCTTAAAACCTGATGCCAAGTTTGGAAGCTACCTCAGAAGGTATTAAGATTGAATTGATTTTCTCACAAAGGAAAGTGCTGATGCATACTGGATATTAATTAAGGTATCATCAGATTGTTTTTGCAGCAAAAATATGTTACATTTGCTTAAAAGATATTTAACAAATGTCCACCATGTTCCAGGTACCGTGCATATAGCGCATCTATACAATATATATGTATATAGCAGCAAACTATATCTCTGTATATGCATATACATATATGAACATATATGTGTTATAGAGCATATATTACAGAACTTGTACATGTATATGTATATGTATTTATATATGTGTTTATGTGTATGTATAAAACAGTACAACTAACAGACTTTAATCCTTACGTACAAATACCATTTCAGGGTCATACTGAATCCTAGGTCCACTGAGGGGTGCGAATGTTTGTAAATGTAGTTCTGATTGTTGAAATAGGCTCTTCTAGTATTCAGTGTAGTGTTTTCTCAGTGGTTGCTTTTGTTACTTAAAGCATGCTTCATACTGTGCTGCATACATTTTTATGCATATACAATCAGATTTTATCACAATTTTATGCACAACTTAATGCATACATAATCAGATTTAATGCTGCTGCATGTTAACAGAATTACAACTGTTTGATTTACAGCTCTATCTGTAGAATCCAGAACAGTGTTCAAACATAGTAGATGTTCAATAAAATTTGTTGAATAATAAATGAGTGTATACATTGTTTGCATATGTGTGCTTCTGTGTGTGATAACTATTTTCCCCATTTTGAAAGATGGTTGAAACTCAGGTTCAGGAGGAATTATAATAATACATAATAATTGTAATGGAATATACATAATATATATTTAATAACTAAAACCATCTACCCTTTTTGAGTGCTTAAGTAAGAGCTATGTCCTGGGCTCAGCCTATTCCATAATTTATCTCATCTAACCTTCACATACCATGTAGGTGGATTATTATTCTCATTTTACAGATGGGAATACTGAAGCTCAGAGTGATTGAGTAATTTTGCATGGTATCCTAATGTGAGCTACTAGCAGAGCCAGAAATTAAAATGATTCTTTTGTTTCAAAAATTATTTGTTTATTTCAATAGTTTTTGGGTTATAGGTGGTTTTTGGTTACATGGATGAGTTTTTCAGTGGTAAATTCTGAGATTTTATTATTATCATATTATTATTAATTTATTTTTTACCCTTGCTCCACCTTTTCCAATTCTGAGATTTTAGTGCACCCATCACCCGAGCAGTGTACACTGTACCCAATACGTTGTCTTTCATTTCTCATCCACCTTCCAGCCTCCCCTCCCAAGTCCCCCAATTCCACTATATCATTGTAAGTTTTAGCATCCTCACAGCTTAGCTCCCACTTATAAGTGAGAAGATACTTTATTTCCATTCCTGAGTTACTTCACTTACGCATTAGTCAGGGCTCTCCAGAGGGACAAGACTAATAGGATGCATGTACATATGAAAGGGAGTTTATTAAAGAGAATTTACTCCCATGATCACATGGTGAAGTCCCGTGATAGGCTGTCTGCAAGCTGAGGAGCAAGGAAGTCAGTAGTGGCTTAGTCTGAGTCCCAAAACCTCAAAAGTAGGGAAGCTGACAGTGCAGCCATCAGTCTGTGGCTGAAGGCCTGAGAACCCCTAGCAAACCACTGAAAAGTCCAAAGGCCGAAGAACCTGGAGTCTGATGTTCAAGAGCAGGAAGCATCCGGCACTGGAGAAAGATGAAAGCTGGAAGACTCAGCAAGCCAGCTTATTCCACCCTCTTCCACCTGCTTTTACTAGCCCTGCTGGCAGCCAGTTGAATGGTGCCTACCCAGATTGAGGGTGGGTCTTCTTCTCATAGTCCACTGATTCAAACGTTAATCTCCTCTGGCAACACCCTCACAGACAAACCCAGAAACAATACTTTACATCCTTCAATCCAATCAAATTGACATGTTGACATTTAATTTTAACCATTACAACTTAGAATAATGGCCTCCAGCTCCATCCAAATTGCATTCCATTGGTCTGTTTATTTTTATACTAGTACCATACTGTTTTGGTGACTACAGCCTTATAGTATAATTTGAAATCTGGTAATGTGATGCCTCCAGATGTGTTCTTTTTGCTTAGTCTTGCTTTGGCTATGCAGGCTCTTTTTTGGTTCTGTATGAATTTTGGGATTGTTTTCTCTAGTTCTGTGAAACATAATGATGGTATTTTAATGGGAATTGCATTGAATCTGTAGATTGCTTTGGGCAGTATGGTCATTTTTAAAATATTGATTCTTCCCATCCATGAGTATGGGATGTGTTTCCATTTATTTGTGTCATCTGTGATTTCTTTCAGCAATGTTTTATAGTTTTCTTTGAAGAATTTTTTTTTTATCTCCTTGGTTAAGTATATTTCTAGGCTTTTTTTTTTTTTTTTTGCAGCTGTTATAAAAGGGATTGAGTTGTTGATTTAATTCTCATCTTGGTTGTTGTTGGCCTATAGCCATGCTGCTGATTTTTGTACATTGATTTTGTCACCTGGCACTTTACTGAATTTGTTTATTAAATCTAGGAGCCTTGTGAGTGAGTCTTTAGGGTTTTCAAGTATACAATCATATCAGTGAAGAGCAAAAGTTTGACTTTCTCTTTTCCAATTGGGATGCCCTTTATTTCTTTTCCTTGCCTGACTGCTCTGGCTAGGACTCCCAGTACTATGTTGAATAGAAGTGGTGAAAGTGAGCATCCTTTTCTTGTCCTAATTCTCAGGGAGAATGCTTTAAACTTTTCCCTATCCAGTAGGATTAAAATGAGTTTTGTTTTCTGATGCCAGAAGTCCCACTTTTATAAAGTTTGCAACATTTCCCATAGTTCAGATGCCAGCATATCCTGACCATTGGACCTAATTGACTATAACAAAGAAGGCATACTGCAAATTTTGCCATAAACTAAATTGTTATTAATATTAGTGTTAGTAGAACCATGAGAGCCTGCCTAAAATTATTTAGAATAAGGGAGCAAGTGTTTGGCTAGGCTTCTTCCCTTGATTGCAAAATTCTTTGGTATAAGGACTTTGATTTTAACTTCATAAAGTAGAAATAAATTCCCAGCCAAACATCTAAATTAGTATTTGAATATTTTATCTAAGCCAAGCCAAGAAAGAATGATTATTTTTCAACTTAGAAACCTTAAGCACAGAGTTAGTATAATATACATACAAAAATGTATGTATTATAAACATACAGCTAACTGAAGTTGCACAAACTAAACACATCTATGTATTTGACCCTAAGATTAAAAAAAACAGAATGTTACCAGAACACTACCAGCACTCTCTTCTCCCCTCCACCTACCCATGATCTCTTACAATCATGAATTCTTTGCCCTGACCCCAGCATAACCACTACCCTGACTTCTCAACTTCAATCAGTATAGATTAGCATTGCTTGTTTTTGTACTTTATATAAGTGGTATCATGATCCTTCTTTTTTTTGCGTATGGTTGTTCTTCATGTTTTATTTAATCATGCAAATAGACTACAGTTTATTTATTAGTGCTTTTAGCAATGAACATTTGGGTTTTTCCAGTTTTTGCAGTACTCTTCTGAATATTCTAATACATGTATTTTGATGAGCATATTTGCACATTTTTGTTGAGTTTATATTTAGGAGTAGAATTACTGGGTCATAAGATCTGTATATATTCAACACCGTAGTTACTGCCAAATATTTTTCCAAATTTATGTTGCCACCAGTAGTATAAAAGTTCCGGTTGCTCTACATCCTTACCAATATTTCATCTTTTTCATCTTTTTTTTAAATGTTAGCCATCATAATGGGTGTAAAGTAGTATTTCATTATGATCTTAATTTACATTTCCTCATGACAAATTGATATTGAACAGCTTTTCATATGTATATTGGTAATTCTTTTGTGAAGCATGTATTAAAGTTTTGGTCCATTTTTCATTTGGGATGTCTGGCTTTTGGGGTATTAATTAGTAAGGGCTTATTTTATATTTTGGATACAAGCCCTGTGTTGGAGATATATCTATATCTATATTTATATCTATATAACTATCTATATCTATCGATCTCTCTCTCTCTCTATGTATATATCTATATCATAGTACTTCTACTTTGTGGAATGAGAGTAAAGATTGTATATAGAGTGATAGTTTAAATTTATATGTATTTTCTTGTGTGTGTGTGTGTGTGTGTGTGTGTGTGTGTGAAAGAGAGAGAATAAGAAGACAGCAAGAGAGAGAAAGGCTAAATTTTCTGAACATTATGTAACAAATGCTTGAGTTCCTATCACTATTACTCATTTTATCTTCTTTACCATGTGGGTCCCTAACATAGTGCTCTTGAAGACATATAGGGAAAAAAAGGTACTGACTCCCTGGTGATTTGCAAAATAAAATTCTTTGAGATTAAGACATTCACATTTCTTCCAGACTAAAAATGAAAAAAAGAGGACCTGGAAATTGTTTGTCAGGAGAACCCTAAGCAATGTAGTTGGCAAATTCATATAGTAATAAAACTTCGGACCTACATAGGGTTGGGTTAAATTTATTTCAAACATTTTCTACTCTTAAGCAAAACCAAGAATTAAATGAGAACAACTTTTACAAGCCTGAGTTGAGTTTCAATGCTCGAATGTCAAACAATATTAAATCTCAATTTCCAAGGGTTAGACACAGCAAGACGCCACTTGCTCTTTTCATGGCAAGACTCTCAACATTCTTTGTAGAGCTTGTCATAGTGTGTGGCCCAATTGCTGTCAAACAGGCTGCTATGCATTTTGCTAAATGTAGGTTTGAATTAAAAATCTTCAGACATTTATAGAAAAGTAGTTTAGATGTAGCTGAGGGGATTCTGGAATAGATAAATGACCTTACGTTCTTCCCATTAAGAACTGACCAGAAACAATACAATGACTGTGTTCTGTTTAGAGTAACAAAAGAAGACTGATAGTTTATTTAGCCTAAAATAAAGGTTATAAGTGACAAGTCCTGTGCTGAAGCTAGCAAGAAAGATGTCATGATATATTTTGAAACAAAAGTACTTCTTGCTCCTCTGCTTCAAGGAAGGAAATGTATTTTTTTCTCCAGATACAAAAATCCTTTTATGAACCTGTTGGACACAGCACCTTTAATCACTGTCACACACATTCCATTTCTTAAGTAAACTTGCTGATTTCATGAATTGTATTAGAAAGCAGGAAGGCTGAATTTTCCATTTTCATTAACTGACTCATTTATGCATTCCTAGCAAAGGAGAAAATATCTGTGAAAAGGAATGAGTGGAAATGTGCTATTTTTCTTCTTCGTGAAGTGGGAATCAGGAGGTTTGAGGCACACAGGGCAGTCCTTGCTGTTCAATCTGCAAGTCTGTTCTCTGTCTACAGCATGCTGTATTTATTTGGATAGTCTTATTCCTCTTTCATCTTTGAAAAGAAATCAGATCCTATCTATATTCAGGTTGGACAATATTCAAAATCTTGTCTAAATCCCCAGTTGTGTAAGCAGTTTTCAGGGTTCATGTTCATTTGAAAGAGTATTTCTCAAGTACTGAAACATATGTTTTCAACACAGACCACAGAATTTTCAGAACACTTTCAAAATGTTCACAGATGTTTTGAATCCCCTCCATACATCCCAAAATAAGAAACTTTGAAATAAAGGCAGATCACTGGAACATTGTAACTTATTTCGAAGCCAATGGTAAAGACATGTATTAAGCCATGGTTTTCCATACACCATAGTTGCCATGCTCATTGTAATATACCAGATCTAGGAAGTGAATTGGTTAATATCAGGAGCTCTCCTGCAATAAAAGATTTCAATATAAATTGCTTCTGGTGCAGAATCTAGACAGACTTGATTTATTAGGGCAAGCCAAGAGAGAGAGTAGAAAAAAATGTAGAATATAGTCCAGGAAGAAAGTGGGCAGGACCCAATTTATAGATGAGTAACTGAGATTCAAAAAGAATAAGTTTGTTTGAAATTACACAGTTTAAGAGAGTGTATGAAGATTGTAAAAGTAGCTCTAGATGATTTGAAATTCTTATTCTGAGCTTTTTCTCACTGTTCCCTAATTATACCACCAAGAAGATTAGCTCCAAAAGGTTCACTTCTTCTGAAAAACAACAAAGATTAAATTAAAATGGAATAGATTTGACAGTTTTAAATGACCAATAACATTTTGACCAAAATAAAAGTATCTTATATTTAAATAAGGCTATGTAGTATGCATTAGTTTCCAGATATGCTCATTAAACTCTTCTCACCGTTATTGTAGTAAGAAGATGATGTCACATCATTGTGCTATCAGGCAAATCAAGAATTGGTTACATCTAGGTCCCTTGAGTGTAGTTTTGAAGTCTGAGAGTACAAGGGTGGATGTTTGGGAGAGAAAGTTTAGAAAGCGATGCCTTATTTCTTGTACATCAATCTAAGAGAAGAAAACAAAATTTCTGAAATATTCCATGGTTATTTTCTTAAAGAGCAATAATGTATATGCAGAAAATAAAAGAAACACATGGTCTTTCCATTTAGAATTTTTTGCCCTTAAATTTTAACTCTTGCTCTCTCCTTATATATGTCACTCTATATAAAAATACACACACCCATATACATGCACACACATATACACACACACACAAACATATAAGCAAAGTAACAACATAAAAAATAAAAATTCCTCAGATTACTTTCAAAAATATAATTCCCACTACATATGTAGCTTTTAAAGATTTGCTTACTTACCTAAAGGGGTCAAGTCTGTACATTATTCCACATCTTCCTTTCATTCTAGCTGATGAAGGGAGCTGTCCAAGTCATGTTCAGTGGAAAGTATTTAACTCATTCTTTTAAAAATTTTCCATGTCATTTTGTTGTTTTGCAGCCATTATTACACGTCAAACTTCTAAATATTCATATGAAGCAATGATGTCTTTGAAACCAAACTACATCAGTTCCTAAGTCAGAGACAAAGACGGTGGTTTGGTGAGATCCGCATCAGATTCCAGGATAGTGAACATTATCGTATGTTCTATTAAGTATGTTAATTAAGATGACGGTATAACTATCATTTAAACAGGGGTGCTTTTGAAAACGAAAGGGATGCTATCCTCATCTCTTTTGTGCTGCTATAACAGAATACCCTAGACTGGGTAATTTATAAAGAATAGAGATTCTTACAGTTCTAGATGCCAGGAAGTCCAAGGTCCAGGGGCTTGTGTCTGGCAAGAGCCTTCTTGGTGTGCTATCCCATGGAGCAAGGTGAAAGGGCAAGAAAGTATACACATGCAAGAGAGGGAAGGTTGCTGAATTCATCCTTATAAGGACACTGCTCCAGTGGTAACAAACCTACTCTCTTGATAATGGCATTGATTCATTCATGAGCACAGAACCCTCATGACCTAATCTCCTCTTAAAAGGTCTTACCTCTCAACACTGTTGCACTGGGGATTAAGTTTCCAACACTTTGATAGGGACACCTTCAAACCATAGCAGGTGCTATTAATAATTACATCTGGACAACAGGCATAAGCCAGAACTGTGTAGGACATACCAGGATATACGGTGATGTTCAATAAAAATACGAAATACCTCCTTTTCTTTTCCTGTTGTACCCTAATATCACTTCCAGTCATTGCCACAATTCTAATCTAAGTGACATTCTGTTAGTATACATTTGATGACCCTCTTTCCAATCAACATTTCAAAATAATAGTTTTATAGGAATTTCTTGAAACTATAATTCCTTTAAGATTTCCTATCTTAGGGCCTTGTTTAAAGGGATTTTCTCTGCCAAAAATATTTTGTTTTTCCCTTTCTAACTATTTTAAAATTCTCATTTTCCAGTTCAACTATTATTTCCTTGTCAAAATATTCTACCTCCAGTTTTTCTTTACTAGCTCTGGGAACTTGGGAAAAAAATTAACCTAGAATTCATTATCTTTACGTGTAAAAAAGGAGTAATTCCAATAAATTTTAAGTAGATAAAATGACAAAATATTATGTTGCATTTCCTGTGAGTTGTAGAAAACAAACAATAAAACTAAACTAAAAACCTTTGAACTGTATTCAGGTTTTAAAAAACGCTCAAAAATATTTTATTCATAAACTGATTCAGCTAGAAAATAAGACAGTTAATTGACCATCTTAAATACCAACGGGCACACTAAGAATTTTATATATGAGAAAACAATAGATTCAACGGGAGAAAGTTAATAAGCTTATCATTGATTGATTTCATTAACTGACATAATTTATGAACTAACCATTGATTTTATTATTTGATGCAGCTATCAAAGCATACCCTGAAATCAACTCAGATATAAAGGTTCCTAATAGCTATTTCAAAACTTGAAATCTAAAAAAAAGGTATTAATATTCTGTCTCCAGAGGCTCAAGAATGAGAAAGGATTGCTTATAACAAAGAATCAATCCAATTTTAAAATATTTTTATAAATTCTAACTGGCAGGGGAAAAATTACTAGTTGAAAGCTACTTACCATTTTGAGAGGGTGTGTCATATTTCTGAGTTCATATTTTCATCTTGTAAAAGATGGTTATGGTCACCCCACCTCCACAGCATATTAAATGTTCACCTCAAATTTGGTTGGTTCCAAAGCAATTCATCTTCATGAAGATCTTAGCTATTGAACAGGAGAGGTGGAAACACTCAGCTCTTCTAGTATTGTCAACCATTACGAGAGACATTCACAATGTTGCACTTTTATGTCTGTCCTTTTCATTTGTGTAAACCTCTTTCAGGACAGGAACTGTGCTTTTTTCCATTCTTAGCTGCAAGTAGGCACACACTCACTAAATATTTGAATGAATGGATAAGTGGCTTTCCCCTGAACATTCCTACGGATGCAGGCCACACTGAAGAGAACCCAGTCTATTCCTCCTTTATGTGCCTTTAAAAATAAGATTTAGAATGATGAGATAAAACACATAGTAATGTATATATTTTATCTAATTACAGATAAGTATATTGTAAAGGCTGTGTCTCTAAATCCTCTTTTTATACATAGCTGTCTTTCAGAGACTTAAAGATGCCAAAGATAATGGAACCATTTTATAAATTTAATGGGAAGAAATTTTCATTAACAGCCACAATATGCACACAATCTACATTTGACTTATTCTCTTTGTGAGGGTCAAGCAGTCTTTGCCATTTCTTTTTAAATCCTTGTTGGAAAATTCTGAGTGTTATCATAAGATCATGTCAGTTGAAAGAAACTCCTGTAGAATAAGGTTACAAAAAGCCAGTTAGATTACTTTTGAGAAGTGAGAGTTGTTTTAAAATATCTGAATTCTTTACTCTTTTGAGAGAACCCAGCCTAGTGGGAGAGTCAACTCCTGCAAGGTAGTTTTTAGACAAGCCTGGGATTGAAGATGCCACATAATAGCTATCTGCACCTCTTGCTATTTATCTCTTGGTATGGGAAACATAGGTTTATATGTGGAGCATTCACACAAATTCAAGAGAAGCTGTCCATTGTGAGAAGTGAAATAAAATGATGGAAAAGACTGCTGCTTTCATCCTGGGTGGGTGTGCTATCCACAGGTAACAGAGTGGCATTTGACAAAAGAACATATTCTCTGTCCTTGTTGCCTTGGGAGAAGAAGTAATTCTATGATTTGAAGGCAACTCTCTGGGGGATTTTTTTTTAAATTGTTACCCTGCTATTCTGAAAGGGATTTTAGATGGCTAGGTTTTGCTTTCATAGCAAGGCAGTGAGTTGGAACGGAGAAAGTACATTTTCATTGCCATGTACTTAATGCTCATACTTACAGTCAAATACTTAATCTCCCTGATATTCAGTTTTCTAATCTGTAAAATGGCAATAATAATAGCACCTGTTTCAAAAAGTGTGATGATTCAATGGAATGATTCTGTGTCTACATAAAGTGAATTATTATTATATGTCAGCTATTATCATTTGTTATTAGTATCAGTTATTTATCATTTGAGTAGGGTTCATGGTCTGGGCAATATGCTGGGTGGGGTGGGAGGTGGGGAGTGCTAAAAAAGTGATTCATGCTTCTTATATTCAAGGACCTGACAGAGCAAGGAGATAATGCATACAATAAAGAGCAATTCTATTAACAAATGAATCCACTGAGTAACTAAAAAGGGGACTTTGGAGTTCTGGTTTGGATGAGATTATTTTCAGCTTGGGGTGGGAAGTATGTGGGGGGCTGGGATTACTGGTTTGGGACACATTCTCTCAAATACGGATCTGGAAAGATGAATACAAGTAAAAGACGTGATATAAGAAAACACTACATCCCACAGGGAACACAATAGACATGTGAAAACATTTGGTGGATGTGGGAGAATTGACAAGGAATTAGGTTTGGATAGATACTAATTTGCTAGGGCTGTAACAAAATAGCACAGACTGAGTGGCTTAAACAACTGGAAGTTCAAAATCAAAGTGCTGGGGATAATGGCTTCCAGCTCCATCCATTCCCTGCAAAGGACATGATCTCGTTCCTTTTTATGGCTGCATAGTATTCCATGGTGTATGTGTACCACATTTTCTTTATCCAGTCTATCACTGATGGGCATTTGGGTTGATTCCATGTCTTCTCAGCAAACTAATGCAGGAACAGAAAACCAAATGCTGCATGTTCTCACTTATAAGTAGGAGCTGAACAATAAGAACAGATGGACACAGGGAGGGGAACAACACACTCTGGGGCCTGCCAAGGGGTGGGGTGGGGGGAGGGAGAACATTAGGAAAAATTACTAATGCATGTTGGGCCCAATACCTAGGTGATATGTTGATCTGTGCAACAAACCACCATGGCACATGTTTACCTATGTAACAAGGCTGCTCATCCTACACATGTACCCCAGAACTTTAAAAAAAGATTAAACAAAACCCCCAAATCAAAGTGCTATGAGGGTTGGGTTTTTCTGAGGCGTCTCTCCTTGGCTTGCAGATGGCCATCCTCTTGCTGCCTGTTCATGTGGTCAACATCCCGGTGGCCTCTTCCTCTTCTAACAGCCTCATTTTCATGGATCACTTCTGTGTGACCTTACCTGCAAACATGGTTACATTCTGAGGGGCTGGAGGTGAGACTTCAACATACAAATTTTTGGGAATCAGCCCATAAGAAATAAAAAGATTGAAAATGTAATTTAGTGACTTGACTATTGTCAGCTTTAAGTGGTTCCCTTGGCCTGTGGAATTTATTTCATAGACACCTGGAAGACACTAAGTGTTTTTGACAGAGAAAGGATCAAAGCAGTACTTTAAAAAGATTAATCTTCTTTAATATATAAATTGGATTAGAAAAAAGAGAAACAGAAGGATGAGACTCCATATAAAAAGCGCTTTGCTAAACTAGACCACAGCACTTTAAACTTGATAAGAAGTATTATAGAGGACCCAAGGGGAATCAAGTGAGAAAAGACTACAAAAGTACAAATGATCAGGTTTGAAGATAGATTGACACCTACATGCAAAGAGAACATTATGATTTTGAACTTGAACCACTGGAAATTTTCCATGGTTGGAGGAGAAAGTCAGGGAGAATTTCTGAATTTTTTAAGAAAAGATGACTCTTTCAGTTTTGTACAATGGAACATCTTGAGTGTGCTATCTATCAGTCTTCTGAAATGTGGGTCTGGACTTTAGAAGTTGGATTTAGAGATGGACACAGAAGAACTGGAGGTGACTGGCAAATGAACTTATGCTCATTAACTCAGATCTTAATTTTAATCCCTAACAGTACACAGACGTCCCCTTTAAAATGTGATCAGCCTCTTGGAAACAACTGATCAGAGTTTAACGTTTTGGCTGTAAGTAAAATGTCTGTGGGAGACTTAAACCTCATATTAAGGGAAATCTCCTTTAGAAGAATGTTCAGATAAGGAGACATTGTGGAGTTCTAATATTGGAATTCTATTTACACATATCATTTGTGATGGCTTGATACAATATCAAAAGATTGGGGAAATTCAATCTTTTGATTCATTTCTTTTAGAGGATGGTGTAAGTGCTTTAAGAAGGTTACTGTTTTCTAGTTGATTGCTACAGAGTAAAAGAAGACAAATGGTGACACAGACAGTCCCCATTAACCTCTTCACAAGCACACAATTTCACATGGACAAAATAGTAAATGAATTTCTTGTGCTTCCTATACATTCAATGAGCATCAAAAGTTAGAGTCAGGAAAAGTGGAATTTTGTCCTAATTTTGGCCCAGTTGGGTATGGCAGTTTAAGCAATGATTTAGAATCTTTGTTTCTTTACAATTTAAAACATGGTTCTGTAAGGAAACATTTTTAGTTAAATGACCTCATCAGTGTAGAATGCACCTCGTATAATAATAGGGCATATTTCTGAAGACATTGACTGAGTCCCAGAATGCAGCATGGGTGTCTGCATTTCAGATAGGTGACCTTAAGAGAAAGCATGAAAGTAATGCCTAGCACAGTAGCTGAAACACGTGAAGCACTGTATAAATATGTGCCATATGGGTGAATGAAATTCAACAGACATATGGAAAAAGGCAGGAAGAAGAACCAGTCAAGGCACGGTGGTGTAAATGTGGAACTTTCAAAATTAGTCGAAGCCTTGGAGGTCTAACTGAGTTTCTACATCTTCCAGAAACTGGGAAGTGATTTAAAGAGGGAATCTATCATCCCTATTAAAAAATTATTTTACTCAAAAATGACCCAGATTAACTCAATTTGAACATGTCTGTATATGTAGCCCAACACTTGCTCACATATTAATAATAAACCTTCAAAGCAACTGCATTCACTGGCTACTGTTACGTCGTTTTTCCAAAGATGACATCTATGTGAGAAAGGGTAAGTAACTTGCAAAAGGTTATCTATAGGAACACTGAGTTCTGACTGTGAGCTGCCTATTCTGAACTTTGAAAGGACAACTTTGTTCATTCTTTTCTAGTACTTACCAATTGTGATAGAGTCGTGGAAATTCCTTGGCTACCTAGCAAAACAGTTCTCATACAGGCTTGCTCACTTATTTGAAGTAGTGGTTTAGCAAAGCCAGAATTTCTTTTCGATTCCAACTGAGTTTCTTCCAAGCTCTGAGACTATGAGGAGTCGCCAATGCACAGGGCTGGGAGATGTGATATAACGGTGCCTGAAGGCTAGGAATCCGGTCTGTGGGACATATTGTTATTTACAGAATTGCCATGAAACTTGGCTGGAGACCCAGCCCTCTCTGTTGGAGCCAGACTCTGAGTGTCTTTGGCTAATCAGCATGCTTCCAGAGAGAAAAAAATAATTGCTGGTAAGCAAAGGCACTGTTTATCATTATCTATGTGGCATCTGCTTCCACAATTACATTTCTAGAAGATCTGGATAATCACATTCTTTTGCAAATGGTCTAATTAATGTGATTTTTGCTATTATTATATTTTGAGCATTGGTAATGCCAAAGCTAATCATTAAAGGCCTCCAATTTTGCAGTATGCAAAGACATCTTATTGATTGACACAGAAATCCACAGAAAGTGACATGAAACAACTGAGACTATGATGACTCGAGTGCTTGCGAAACCCAAGGAAGTAAACTGAATATTGTGTGCATATTTTTATTTCACAAGTTAACCTGGGTATAGTTGGGAACATGTTCAAAACCAGATATATCTTCCTATGCACACATGCAGAAAGAATAAAAAATAAAGCCACCATGTAAAATTGGGTTTGAATCTCAGTCCTGACACTAACCATCTGTGTGGCAGTGAACATAAACATTCTCAACATTGGTTGCCTCTCCTTTACAATATGGACTATAATTTGTGCCTTAAAGCATTCTTACAAAGATTAAATGAGATGACACATGTAAAATGTACTGGCACAATAAATTATACTCAACAATTGACTTAGTATTCAATAAATTATAATTTCCTTTCTCCATAATATTAGGCTATTGGTACAATGTCTCTATTTTTATGTTTTATGACTTGGCAAGTAGGCGTTTACTCATATAGACAGTGGAACCAAATACTGCAATTTCTAAAAGTAGAGCGTAATGGCCTCAATGATAACTGCTGAAGCACTGAATATCAGATTTAGCAATAATGATCAACAAGACTCGGGCCTTTTCCAGTGGGCACACCTGATATACAAGCCACCAGTCCTCTGATACATTTCATTCAACTATGAATGAAGTAGGAGAATTGACACACTCAAAATGAAACCAACCAACCAGCCCTATTACAGATTTGAAAGAAAATGTGACACGTCTATCCATCTGAGTCTTAGATATTTTCCCTTTAGAAAAAGATTTCTAAAATTAATATTAACATGGTAACCATTGACTTTTATTGTTACTTCATTCTATGACAGTAATTATGCCAGCTTTCTATTTTTATTCTCATTGCAAACATGTCAAGTGGTTACTATATTTCTGCTTTTTAATAACGAAACCAAGATATAGAGAAGTGATTTAATTTGTCATAGAACAATACTTGTAGGTAATACAGTTGGGATTTGAATCCAGAGCCTGTGTCTATTCAAAACTGAAAAAAAAAAAAGATATTTCAAGCCTGTAGAAGTTTTAGACAGGGTTTCTTCAAGAGGCCTGGAGCTTTTGATCTCAGGAAACCTCCAATTCCAGTGAATTTTGTTTGGTGTGGTTTGAACACTTGCCTGTGCTTTGAGGAACCATAATGCATTTTGGTTCTTTCATATCACAGATATCTCACAGCAAGTCAGATATGGGGAGCAAAAACTTGTATCTTGTTTTTTGTTTGTTAGTTTTATGTTTTTGTTTTTGAAATGGAGTCTTGCTCTGTCGCTCAGGCTGGAGTGCGGTGGTGTGATCTCAGCTCACTGCAACCTCCACCTCCCAGGTTCAAACATTTCTATCACCTCAGCTTCCTGAGTAGCTGGGATTATAGTCATGAGACACCATAGCGGGCTAATTTTTGTATTGTTAGTATAGATGGGGTTTTGCCATGTTGGCCAGGCTGATCTTGCACTCCTGACCTCAAGTGATTCCCTCGCCTCGGCCTCTCAAAGTGCTGGGATTACAGGTGCGAGCCACCGTGCCAAGCTAAGATTTCTATCTTGTAAAGAGAGTATTTTACTAGAGAAGAGTGAGAGTCCATCAGTAATCTTTTGGTGGGAATCAAAGATGTTTGGAAGTATACACGGGAACTTCATAATTGCTCAGTATCTTGATGGTTGCTAAAAGAAGTAGCAAGATTTCTCATTTTGTCAGCCCTTCAAACCTTATTTTCCAGATGAGAAGCAATGTTTCAGCTTTCTGAGTCTGTTGGTATTCATCCACCTTCTTACATTTCCCAGCCCATGGGCTTAGAAAAATGCATGTAGTCAGAGTCTGTTTAGCAGAATAGAGCCCCTGGTATCCTTGTTTGTATGTGTGTGTGTGTGTGTGTGTGTGTAAGGAGCTTCTTTGTTTTTACTTTTATTACAAAAATAACACTTCATATGATAATAAATAAATAGGTAGTATAAAAAGCTACAAATGAAAAGCTAATTACTTCTACACTCTGGACCTACTATCTCTCCTCAGTCAATAACTATACAGGTTCTACTATATGTTTATAGAGGAAAACTGTGTACATATTATAAATGGTAACTGTACTCTGTAGAAACATATAAATATATCATTTTTGTTTTTACATAGATGCATGTACCTTTCAGATAGTTTTGGCCTTAATTTCTCATGAAATGTATCTCAGAGGGAGATTTTCAGATAAAATGCAAGAGGAAAGCCAAATGTCCTAATAATGTTTCCTCCAATACCTAATCAAACAAACAACAATTTGAGAACAACAAAAAATAATGATCAACACTACTAGTGATTCAGATGCAGATGTGGCACCCAAACCATTTGACCAACACTTCAGAAACCCTAAGGGCAGAATACAGGCAATCAAATTCTGAGATTTATCATTAATTTAAATACAAATTTGCAATGGTAGTCAAATCACTTCGTCAAAAAAAAGTATGGCTGAAAGTTTTCCAAATTTAGAGATAAATACAAATACAGATCCGGGAAACTCAGTGTACTTCAAGTGAGTAAGTTGTGGAGGAAACCACATTTAGGCAAATCAAACTGCTACAAATTAAAGACAAAGTGAAAAGCCTTGAAGCAGCTACACAAAAATGAAATATTTTATAAAGGGAAAGAATAATTTGAATAATTCATCAGAAACTATGGGCGTCAAAAGACTGTGAAAGTACATTTTCAAGTGTTGAAAGTAAAAAAAAGCCATTGCTTTTTATCCAATGCAAGTCTCCTTTAAGAATAAATGTGAAATAAAGATATTTTTGGATAAAACTAAGAGAATTTTTTTGTCAGCAAACCTGCATTCTAAGAAATGTTAAGGGAAGTTTCTCATACTGAAAGGAAATCATATCAGCTTTAGGAAATAATGAAGAGCATCAGAAAAAGTAAATACCTGACTCAATAAATAGACCTTTTTCTTCTAGTTAAAAAAAGTATATATGACCACTTAAAACAAAAATTATAGTACTTTCTTGTGGGCTTTGTAAATGTATAGATATAATGCATATGTGAACTAAAGCATAAAAGATGGGGCTAAATGCATTCATATAATTACAAATTTTCTATATTTTACATGAAGTAAAATATTTTATATATTCATGAAATATATTTTACACGAATTAGTATGATATTAATTATAAGACATCTGTAGAAAAGATAAAGATATATATGGCAGTCACTAGATCAACCACTTAAAATGTAATAGGATATATCTAAAATCCCAATAAATAAATTAAATTGAATTCTAAAAATAATTATATAAATGTTAAAAAAGTTAGAAAAGGGAGAAGAGGATAACCACAACACTAATCAAAAAGAAAACAGGAGACAAGGAAAAAAACAAAAATAATGAAAATGTACACCGAAGTCCAATCACATTGATAATTACAATAAATGTTAATGGACAAAACATTTCAAATAAAAGTAAATATTTTCTGAATGGATAAAAAAGCAAAACCCAATTTTACACTGTCTATAAAATAAATAATTTAGCTACAAAGACATATATTAAAAGTAACAGATAAAGATATGCTATGTACATACCTTAAGAAAGCTGGAATGACTATAGTAATATCAGACAAAATTGATTCAAGACAAAGAACATCACCAGTAATAAAGAAGGGCATTTCATAAAGTTAGAAAGATCAATTTGTCAGAAAGACATAACAATCATAAATGTGTATGTACCTAGTAACAGAGCTTCATAATAGAGGAAGCAAGAATTGATAGAATTAACAGATAAATAGTTCAAACTCTTTACTTTCTATGTGATAAACTGTTTAAAATAAGGATACATTTGTATGAAATTCTAGAACAGGCAGAATGAATTAATGGTAGAAAAAACAGTATAGTAGTTGCCACTGGAAGATAGGGACAGTGACTGACTTGTGCCACTAGGCCTGGCTAATTTTGTATTTTTAGTAGAGATAGAGTTTCACCAAGTTGGCTAGGCTGGTCTCAAACTCCTGACCTCAAGTGATCCACCTGCTTTGGCCTTTCAAAGTGCTGGGATTACGGGTGTGAGCCACCAGGCCCAGCCAGTTTTTTTCTTTTTATTGCTGAGTAATGTTCATTGTATCTTTGTACCACAATTTATCTGTTCACCCACTGGTGTAGATTGGATGGTTTCCAATATTTGACTATTATGAATATAGACATTATAAGCATTTGTGTACCAAAAAAGATACATACAGGTGCATGAATAAACATTCTGGGGTGATAGTAATTAGTAATACCCTTTATGTTAATAGGGATTTGGGTTATACTTATGTCTATATCAGTCTGTACTATGAAATTTGTGAATTTAATCGTGTGTATATTTTTCAGCAGAAGAAAAAATAAGTATAAGCACATGAACTCCTGTTAATGATATGTGTGTTGAAGTATATAGGAAGAAGTATATTGACGTCTTTACTTTATTTTAAAAGGCACTAACAGTAAAGTGGATTAATGTATGGATACAGAGATGAATACATGGATAGTTATTTTATAAACAAGTATAGTAAGATGTTAATATTTGAATGGTTGAGTATGCATATTGTACTGAAGTGAATAGTGTTCCCCCCAAATTCATACCTACCTGGAAACTGTGAATGTGATCTTTTTTGAAAACAAAATCTTTGCAGGTGTAATCAAGTTAAAATGATGTTACAATGGATTAGTGTGGCCCCAAATCCAATGGTTGGCATCCTTAAAGGAAGAAGGAAAGGTAAACACAGATCACAGGGAAGAATGCCATGTGAAGACGAGGTAGAAATTGGGGTGATGTGTCTATAAACCAAGAAATGCCAAGGATATCCAGCAGCCAGCATAAGCTGGGAAAAAAGCATGCAACAGATTCTTCCTCAGAATTTCAGAAGGAACCAACCCTTCCAACACCTGGATTCTGGACTTTTAGCCCTCAGAAATGAGAGGTAAATTTCTGCTGTTTTACACTGCCCAGATTGTGGACATTTGTTATAGCAGACCTAGGGAACTAGTGCACATGTCCACTGTAAATTTGAATCTAGATGGTGAACACACACTTGTTCACTATAAAATTCTTTCAGCTTTTTTGTATATTTGAATATTTTTACACTGAAACTTTGGGAAATAATAAATGAACAGAAGCTGAATTCTGTTACCCAATAGATGGTCATAATCCTTTGCCCAGATTCAACATCTGAGCTGTTTTTCAGAGCCACAATCTTTGGATTATAAGAGAGTCTAGTTCTAGTGGGAAAGACTCTGCAACTCTTTGGCAGATGTTACAGCTGCGATTCCTTCATTCTCTCTCTGAAGAGAATTACAGCCATTCATCTGACCATACATAAGGCAAGAGGAAATACCTAAGTCCTTTGGTTTATTTCCTGGATAATCTGAATTGACATTGATTCCTGGGTATGTAAAGTACCAACATGGCTTGTACATGGAGTAGGAGTGTATGAAAGTCTGTTGACAAATAGAGTGTTGTCCCAGTCTCCCCCACAGTGTGGCTGCTAATCCATTGGTTATATTCACAGATGTATAATTTTAAATAATATAATTAACAGTTGGACACATCCTCATGTGGAACAAAAGCTTGACCTGTGGAATAAGAGCTATTTTAATAATAAAGGCCATAAAAAGCCCCTGAAACACTTCCCTCCACCCCGCTAAGATGATATCTTTGCATCCCAGGCTAATGGCAGATATTAGTACCACAAAGTCTTAAAAGATGCAGGGGTGATAGTTCATCCCCATTTAATTCACCAGTCTAGCCTCTACTAAAACAGATTATGGGGAATGTCAATAAATCATTGTAAATTTAATCGAGTATTGGCCCTATGTTCGTTACTGTGTTAGATGTGCTTTCCTGACTAGAACAGATGAACAAAACTTTATGTACCTTATAAGTGGCTACCGATCTAGCTAATGTGATCCTTTTGTTACCTAACCGGAAGGAGAGTCAGAAGCAGTTTGCATTCACCTGGGATCTACAGCAGTATACGTTCAGTCTTGCCTCAGAGTCAAATTAATTCACTCTGCCATAAAGGTAACATTAATTCACTCTCCAAGGAGGTCCTGGCAAGGTGGACAACTGCAGAACACAATATTCCTTCACTATGAGACCCCATGGACAGAACATCATAAGCCCTCTGAATGTCTTGGTAAATATATGGACTCCAATGGTAAGGAAATAAAGATTCAAAGTCTGTCACATTGTTGAATATTTAGAGGTGTAGTGGTCTAAGTTATATCAGAACATAGTCTCCAAAGCTGTGGACAAATTATTGTAGTTTTATCCTACTTCCATTGAAAAAGAGAGAAGTACTGGGTTTAAGTTTTTCTTTAAGTTTGCAGGCAGTGTATTCTGCACTTGAGAATACTCATACAAGCTATATATTGCTGCAGAAGTCTTCTAGGCTTTTGTGAGACCCAGGGGAAGAAAAATCATGAAAGCGGCTCTAGGTATTATGGGTTAAATTGTGCCCTCTCAAAATTCATATGTTTCAGTCCTAACCCTTGGTATCTTGGAATGTGAAATAATTTGGACATAGGATCTTTAGAGATGTAATTAAGCTAAAAGGTCATTAAGGTAGGGCCTAATTGAATATAACTGATGTCCTTATAATAAAGGGAAATTTGGACACATATATACAGAGAGGGGAGATGATGTGGAGGCAACGTAAGGAGAAGATGACCATCTATATGCCAAGAAAAGACCTCAGAAGAAGCCACCACACCAACACCTTGATCTTGGGCTTTTATTCTCCAGTGCTGTGGGGAAATAAATAAATTTCTATGATGTCACACAATTTGTGGTATTTGTTACAGCAGCTATTGCACACGAATGCACTAAGTTATGCCCTGCTGCTTGGCATATTCCTGCATGCACATCTCCATCTCAGAGATTTCTGGAGAACGTGAACTAAGACAGAAAACTCTCCTATTTAATTCCTGAATACTAGTATTGATCTTCTGGTACCATAAGGTGTTTTACAGTAATCTTGTACATTTCCTAGCCAACAGTTGTAATCATTTCCTTTAAAGATACGTAGAAATCAGCTTTTGTGCTGAGGGTAACTACTGCTACTGTTGATCACTGTTTTTAGGCTTTTTTTGGTGGAAAAAAGGCATACTTTCTCCTTTCCTCTATTCTTTCTCCCTCTCCCCTCCCTCCCCTTTTCTCCCTTTTCTCCTATTCTTTCCCTTCTTCCTTTCATTTTTTTCTTCTTTTTTCTCTTTGTTTCTTTCTCTCTCTCTCTTCCCTTTCTTTCTTTCTTTCTTTCTTTCTTTCTTTCTTTCTTTCTTTCTTCTCCTAAAAAGAGAAATGTATTATACATTTCTATTGATATTTTCAATTACAATTCAAGATTATGGATATTTTAGTTAAATTCTTTCATTTCATGTTTGTATCTCTTGAATTCTTGCTTCTGACACCACTGACATAATTTCTTTTGTACTCTATATCTGATCTCACTTCCCATCCATATGATGGATTAAAATAACTAGATCTATTTTGTCTTTGGTAGTTTGACTGCATAACTCTGATCCCAACTAGGACATGTACTTTTTTTAATTTGAAAAAGCTATTTAATTCTAAAAAGTTTTTTTACTTCTAAAGAGTACATAGTGCTTACTATGTACTAAGCACTGATTTTTAAACTTAATTAACAATAATATATTATATAGTTTCAAATAGCTAGGAGGAGGATATTGAATGTTTCCAAAACAAAGAAATGATAAATGTTTGAGAGGATGGATATGCTACTTATCCTGATCTGATCACTAGACATCTTATGTCTCTAAACATTATTATGTGCCCCATGCATATGTAAAATTATTATTTGCCAATTAAAAAATAAAACAAATATTTAAAATGTGCATTAACTCATTTCATCCTCACAATAACCCTATGATATAGATATGTTGTTATCTCAGTTTTACAAATGAGAAAACTGAGGCATATACAACTTAAGTAACTTGTGAAAAATCATACTGCTAGTAAATAGCAGAGCTGCTGTTTGGACTCAGGCATCTGACTCCAGAGCAATGTTCTTTAACTAAGTTGTACTGTCAAGATACCATAATGGGCTTAGAGAAATGGTCCAAATAAAATAAAAATAGTTTTGATGAATTATAATCATTAATCTTCAAATAACTCTTGGTGTCTGGTTTCGCAGGTGTTTTTGTAGCTAATTAGCTAATATCTTCTCACTTGCTGCTCAGAATCTTGAGAGAAAGAGATGCAGCTCAGAGAGGGAAGTGACTTGCCCAAGGACATACAGCTGGTATGTGGGAGCATCAGGATTTGAACCAGAGTACAAATTATTTTTATGTCCTGTATACATAGATGGAAACTGAGATTGAGAGGAGTTAAATTATTTATATTCTTCTGTCCTCCAGAGGCTTGGTATGGTGATTTGGAGAGAGTCCATGCAATACATGTACTAAGTCCAAGTTAGCATCCATATCTATACTGAATAATTAGATGCTACTCAACTCCTCTGGTTCCTCTGGGGACACAGGACTCCCAGTGGCAACTTATGCTGCTGGCAGCAGCTTGGCCCTTTGAACCAGGGTGGCCCTGTAGAAGCAGGGGGTAAGCAGGTCAGAGGTTTTCTGTGAATTGGAGGCTCCAGGCTTCTGTTTGCAAAGGATGACTTGTGAATCCTTGATCTGTACAGACAACCAATGACAACTTTGCTGTTGAAAGCAAAAGGCTGTGACTTACTCTTCTCATCTTAGGTTTGAATCCTAGCTCTACCTTTGGGGGAATACAGTTTCTGTTTCTGATAAAGGCACAATAACTCATCTCTAGATAATCAAAACACCAACTTAACAATTAAACAAATCAAAACAATTTTGTTTAATTTTACTTTGATTTTTAAAGCTTGCATTTATTTTCATTACAATTTAGTTTCACAATTTTGAACCACTTACATGGTTTTCAAAGTTGAATCTATGAAACAAACTACCTTCAGAATATATTAGATTTTCTATATATGCCTTTTATTATTTTTCTCAATGAACTCCTCACTCTTATTGTCTAGAGTTTTCTGATTATTATTTAAAATTTTTTCTAAGGTTTTGTTACTTATCCATATTTTATGGAAATTATAATTATAACTATTATATATTTTAGAAAGAAATTTTTATTTCTAATAGGCCAATGGTATTTATTTACTTATTTTACATTTTTAAAAATTAGTAAAATTTTCAGTTTTTTAATGGCTTCTAGGCATTGTGTTTGGTTTGGAATGTCATTCCTGCTCAGAAATTATTTTCTTTTATATATATATATGTGTATACATATATATACACATATATATATACACACACACACATATATATACACACACACACATATATACACATATATATACACATATATATTTATTATACTTTAAGTTCTAGGGTACATGTGCACAACGTGCAGGTTTGTTACATATGTATACATGTGCTATGTTGGTGTGCTGCATCCTTTAACTCGTCATTTACATTAGGTATATCTCCTAATGCTATCCCTCCACACTAACCCCACCCCATGACAGGCCCTAGTGTGTGATGTTCCCCTTCCTGTGTCCATGTGTTCTCATTATTCAATTCCCACCTGTGAGTGAGAACATGCGGTGTTTGATTTTTTGTCCTTGCGATACTTTGCTGAGAATGATGGTTTCCAGCTTCATCCATGTCCCTACAAGGGACATGAACTCAACATTTTTTATGGCTGCATAGTATTCTGTGGTGTATATGTGCCACATTTTCTTAATCCAGTCTAGCATTGTTGGACATTTGGGTTGGTTCCAAGTCTTTGCTATTGTGACTAGTGCCACAATAAACATACATGTGCATGTGTCTTTATAGCACCATGATTTATAATCCTTTGGGTATATACCCAGTACTTCAAACTATACTACAAGGCTACAGTAACCAAAAGAGTATGGTACTGGTACCAAAACAGAGATACAGACCAATGGAACAGAACAGAGCCCTCAGAAATAATACCACACATCTACAACCATCTGATCTTTGACAAACCTGACAAAAAAAAACAAGAAATGGGGAAAGGATTTCCTATTTAACAAATGGTGCTAGGAAAACTGGCTAGCCATATGTAGAAAGCTGAAACTGGATCCCTTCCTTACACCTTATACAAAAATTAATTCCAGATGGATTAAAGACTTAAATGTTAGACCTAAAACCATAAAAACCCTAGAAGAAAACCTAGGCAATACCATTCAGGACATAGGCATGGGCAAGGACTTCATGTCTAAAACACCAAAAGCAATGGCAACAAAAGCCAAAATGGACAAATGGGATCTAACTAAACTAAAGAGCTTCTGCACAGCAAAATAAACTACCATCAGAGTGAACAGGCAACCTACAGAATGAGAGAAAGTTTTTGCAATCTACTCATCTGACAAAGGGCTAATATCCAGAATCTACAAACAACTCAAACAAATTTACATGAAAAAAAAAACAACCCCATCAACAAGTGGGCGAAGGATATGAACAGACACTTCTCAAAAGAAGACATTTATGCAGCCAACAGACACATGAAAAAATGCTCATCATCACTGGCCATCAGAGAAATGCAAATCAAAACCACAATGAGATACCATCTCACACCAGTTAGAATGGCGATCATTAAAAAGTCAGGAAACAACAGGTGCTGGAGAGGATGTGGAGAAATAGGAACACTTTTACACTGTTGGTGGGACTGTAAACTAGTTCAACCATTGTGGAAGACAGTGTGGCAATTCCTCAAGGATCTAGAACTAGAAATACCATTTGACCCAGAAATTACTTTCAATGGCATGTTTCTTCTAGTAGTAGTATTTTATTTAACTTTCTCTAAAATTCATTAGATATGCAAGGATAAAATTATAGAACCTTAATCCTAATTGTTATCCAGTTTTCTCCACACCATTTATTAAAAGGCTCATCTATAACCATTAAGTGCCACTTTTATCCTATGACCTGTCCCCATGGGTATTCAATTGTGTTTTTAGAATCTCTCATCTTTCATTGTCCAGTTTTTCTTCTTTTTTTTTTGCCAAAGTCAACATGTTTTAATGTTCATATCTTTCTTTGACATCTGATAAGGCAAGTCCTCCTTTATTATATCACGGTCTTGGAATCTTTATGGCTGTTATTGGATGTCTAATTTTCCACATCTGCTGTAGATTTAGCTGATTACCTTCCCTCCTTAATTTTGCTAATATTTTGAGTAGGATCTTATTGAATAGATAGTTTGTGTTAGAATGAGTTCCCCACTGATAGTTTCAAGAAATGTGTTTCCAGTTATTTGTTACCACGAATAAGGTGGCAATAAGCTTTAACATCACTAGTTCTTCCCTCAGAATAGAGTTCTAGGAATGAGATTACATACTGTGTCAAGGGGTATAGATATTTGTGTCAAGGGTTATAGGAAAGCAAATTCACAAAATGTTTTTAAGTAACAGAAATGCATTTCTCAAAGTTCTGGAGGCTGGAAAGTCCAAGATCAAGAAGCTGCCAGTTTTGGTGGCTAGTGAGGACCCATTCCTCAGATGGCTCCTTCTTGCTGCGTCCTCATGTGGCAAATGGGGCAAGGCAGTTTTCTAGGGCCTCCTTTATACGGGTACTAATATCATCCATGAGTGCTCCATCCTCATGACTTGATCATATCCCAAAGATTCCACCTCATAATACTATCATTTTGGGGATTAGGTTTCAACATGTGAATCTTGGTGGGGGACACAAGCATTAACAGCATAACACCTATTAAACAGCAACTTTGCATATGCCTCTCCTCAGCTTCTGGAAACCACCATTCTACCTTCTGTTTGTATAAGTTTGATTACTTACATACTTCACAGAAGTGGAATCATGCAGTATGTGTCCTTCTGTGACTGACTTATTTCACTTAGCATAATATCCTTCAGGTTCATCTGTGTTATAGCATATGATAAGATTCCTTTCTTTTTATTCCTGAATAATATTCCATTATATGTACGCACCACATTTTAAAAATCTGTTCATCCATTCATGGACATTTAGGTTGTTTTCACCTCTTAGCTATTATGAATAATGCTGCAATAAATACAATAGTGCAAGTATCTCTTGGAGATGCTGATTTCAATTTTTTGGGACAAATAGAAGGGAGACTGCTGAATCATATAGTGGTCCTATTTTTAATTATTTATGGAAACTATACCATTTTCAATAATGTCTACATCATTTTATATTTCTACCAACAGTGCCCAAGGGTTCCAACTTCTCCACATTGTTGCCAAAACTTGTTATTTTCTATTTTCTTTCGTAATGACATTTTAACATTTTGATTTACTTTTTTTATGAATAGTGACGTAGAGCAGTGTGTCCTCTTTGCAGAAATATCTGTTCAGGTCCTTTCTCCACTAATAATTCAAATTATTTATTTATTTTTTGCGATTGAGTTGTAGAACTTCCTTATATATTTTGACTATTAACCCCTTATCAGGTATACAGTCTGCAAAAATTTTCTCCCACTTGATAGCTTATCTCTTTACTCTGTTGTTTGGTTAATTTGATGTAATCCTACTTGTTTATTTTTGGCTTTGTTGTCTGTGCTTTTAATGTCATATCCAAGAAATCTCTGGGAAAGCCAATGTCAAGAAACTTTTCCTTTATGTTTTCTTTTAGAAGCTTTATATTTTTAGGTCTTATATTTAAGCTTTTAATCTATTTTGAATTGATTTTTATGTATGGTGTAAGGTAGGAGTCCAATTTTATGCTTTGGCATGTGGTTATTCAGTTCCCCAGCACAATTTTTTGAAGATGTTATTCTTTTCCAATTGTTTATTTTTGGCATCATGATTAGACATCAATTGACCATAAATATGTGGACTTATTTCTGTGCTCTTCATTCTGTTCTGTTGGTCTGTATGCTTGTCTTTATGCCAGTATCACAATGTTTTCATTACTGTAGCGTTGTAATATATTTTGAAACTAGGACATATGATGCTTCCAGCTTTGTTTTTCTTGTTCAAAATTCCTTTGGCTTTTCAGAGTTTCCATATGAATACTAGGACTATTTTCGTATTCATTTAAAAATGCCAGTCAGATTTTGATAGAGTTTGCATTCAATATGTAGATAACTTTGAGCACTATTACGTTTTTAAAACTACTATTTTTTTTCAGTTCATGAACACATGATATCTTTCCATTTATTTGTGTTTGCTTTAATTTTTTACATCAATGTTTTGTGGTTTTTAATCTTTAAGTCTTTCACTTCTTCTTCTTTTTTTTTTTGGAGTCTCACTTTGTTGCCCAGGCTGTAGTGCAATAGCGCAATCTTGGCTCACTGCAACCTCCATCTTCCAGGTTTAAGCAGTTCTCCTGCCTCAGTCTCCCAAGTAGCTGGGATTACAGGCATGCACCACTTCACCCACTTAATTTTTGTCTTTTTAATAGAGACAGGTTTCACCATTTGGCCAGGCTGGTATCGAACTCCTGATTTCAGGTGATCCACCTGCCTTGGCCTCCAAAGTGCTGGGATTAAAGGCATGAGCCACTGCACCTGGCCCTTTTCACTTCCTTGGTTAAATTTATTCCAAAGTATTTTATTCTTCTTGATGGTACTGTAAATGATATTTTCTTAATTTCCTTTGCAGATAGTTCATTGATAGTGTGTAGAAATGTAACTAATTGTTGTATGTTGATTTTTTTTATCCTGCAACTTTTCTAAATTCTTTTATTTTTTCCAACATTTTTTTGCGTGTTGTGTCTTCAGGGTTTTCTACATATAAGGAAATGTCATATGAAGAGGTAATATTACTTCTTCCTTTCTGATTTAGGTGCCCCTTAATAATTTTTATTATCTTATTGTGCTGGCTAGCACTTCCAGTACTATGTTGACGAGAAATGGTGAGAATGCTCATCCTTGCCTTGTTTCAGAACTTAAAGGAAAAATTTTCAGTTTTTCACCACTGAGTATATTATTAGCTGTGGGCCTTTGATATATGGCCTTTATTACGTTGAGGGAAGTTCCTTCTATACCTAATTTTTTGAGAATTTTTGTGGTGAAAAGGTGTTGAATTTTGTCAAATGCTTTTTCTGCATTTATTGAGATGCTCATGTGATTTTTATCTTTCATTTTCTTAATGTAGAGTATCATTTTGGTTGATTTGCATCCGGGGATAGATCCCACTTGATCATGGTATATGACATTTTTAATGTACCTGTTCAATTTGCTTTGCTAATATTTTGTTGAGAATTTTTGCATCTACATTCATCAAGGATATTGGTCTGTAGTTTCCTTTTCATGTGTTGTCTTTGTCTGATTTTGATATCAGGGTGATGCTGGCCTCATAAAATGAGTCTGAAAGTTTTCTCCCTTCAGACCAGGTGTGGTGACTCACACCTGTAATCCTATCACTTTGGGAGGCCACAGTGGGTGGATCATGTGAGGTCAGGAGTTCTAGACCAGCCTGACCAACATGGTGAAAACCTGTCTCTACTAAAAATACAAAAATTAGCTGGGCATGGTGGTGCATGCCTGTAGTCCCAGCTTCTTGGGAGGCTGAGACAGGAGAATTGCTTGAACCCAGAGGCAGAGGTTGTAGTGAGCTGAGATGGTGCCACCACGGCATTCCAGCCTGGGTGACAGAGCAAGACTCTGTCTCAAAAAAAAAAAAAAAAAAGTATTCCCTCTTTTATTATTTTTTTTTTGAAGAGTTAAAAAAAAAGTTGGCATAATTTTTCTTTAAATGTTTGGCAGTATTTACCCATGAATTAGTCTAGTACTGGGCTTTTCTTTGATGGGAGTTTTTTGATTACTGATTTGATCTCTTTTTTTTGTTATTGGTCTGATCAGGCTTTTGACTTCTTTATTTAATTTTGATAGGTTGTATTTCTAGGAATGTACCCATTTCTTCTAGGTTGTCTTATTTATTGGCAATTATGATCTTCCTTCTGCTGACTTTGGGCTTAGTTTGTCTTTTTTCCCTAGTTTTTTGAGGTGTAAAGTTAGTTTATTTGAGATCGTTTTTCTTTTTTTTTTTTACGGGCCTTTATTCCTATAATAGTCCCTCTTAGTACTGTGTTTGTTGTATCACATACATTTTGATAAGTTACGTTTTGTTTTTCTTTGTGCCAATATATTTTCCAGTATATCTTTTGAATTCTTCTTTGACAGATTGGTTGTTTAAGAATATGTTGTTAGTTTTTACATATTTGCGAATTTTCCATTTTTAGTTCCATTATTAATTCTAGTTTCAATTTAGTGTGGTCAGAACATATACTTGTTATAATTTAATATGTTTTTAAATCTGTTAAGACTAGTTTGTGACCTAATGTGTGGTCTATCCTGGAGAATATTTGTGTGGCTTCAGAAGAATGTGTATTCTACTGCTGTTGGGTATAATGTTCTGTATTTATCTTCTAGGTCCATTTGGTCTGCAGTATTGTTAAAGTCCTCTATTTACTTATTGACCTCCTGTTTGGATAGTCTATTTATTACTAAAAGTAGAATACCAAAAATCCTCTGCTATTATTGTGTTGCAGTCTACTTCTCCCTTTAGTTCTATCAGTGTTTTCTTCATGTATTTGTATGTTCTGATGTTGGGTGCATATATATTCATAATTGTTCTATTTTCCTGGTGAATTTGTCTTTTTATTGCTATATACTGACCTTCCGTTTTTTATTTAAAGTCTCTTCTGTCATATATAAGCATGCTCTCTTTTGGTTACCATTTTCATGGATTATCGTTTTTCATTCTTTCACTTTCAGTGTGCATGTGTCCTTAAATAGAAGGTGACTTTCCTATAGAAAGCAGATATTTGGATTTTTAACATTATTCATTCAGCCATTCTGTGTCTTTTGTTTGGGGTGATTAAAGCATTTACACTAAAAATAATGATTGATAGTGAAGGAGTTATGGTTACTATTTTGTTAATTGCTTTCTATTTGTCTTGTAGTTCTTTAGTTACTCCTTTTCTCTCTTGCTCTCTTCTTTTGTGCTTCAATGATTTTTAGAAATAATGACATGCTCTTTTTAATATTTCTTTCTGACTTTATTTCGTGCATCTTCTATAGGTATTTTCTTTGTAGTTACTGTGAGACTTACATAAAGCATGTTACAGTTATAACAATTTATGTTAAGCTGATAAGAATTTAACTTCAATTACATATATGATTACATATTTTTATATTGTGAATTTATCGTATTTTATAGTTATAAGTATTTTTTATACTTTTGTCCTTTAACTTCTGTATCATAATTGAAGGTGATTTGTACACCACTGTTAGAGTATTATATTAATCTGCATTTGTTTATATGTTTACCTTTATCAGCGAGTTTTATACTTTTATATGCTTTTGTGTTGCTATTTAAAATACTTTTGTTTCAACTGAAGGACTCCCTTTAGCATTTCTTGTAAGGCAGGTTTATTGGTGATGAACTCCTTCATCTTTTGTTTATCTGGAAGTCTTTGTTTTCTTTCATTTATGAAGGGTAGTTTTGTTGGATATGATATTCTTCATTAGTAAGCAGTTTTTTGTTTGTTTGTTCTTGTTGTTCTTTTAGCACTTTGAGTATGTTATCCCATTCCCTTCTGGCCTGTAAGATTTATACAGAGTAATCCACTGGTAGTCTTATGAGTGTTCCCTTGTATGTGATGAGTTGCTTCTCTCTTGCTTCTTTCAAAATTCTATATTTGTCTTTTATTTTTTACAATTTGATTATAGTATGTCCCATTGTGAATTTTTTTGGATTCATTCTAGCTGAACGCTTTTGGGCTTCTTGAATCTTGATGTTCATTTTCTTCCCCAGATATGAGAAGTTTTTAGCTATTATTTCTTTTCCCTTTTTCTTTCTTTCTTTTTTTAGATTTTATTTTATTTTGAGACAGGATCTCACTCTGTTGCCCAGTCAGGAGTGCAGTGGTGCAATCACAGCTCACTGCAGCTTCCACCTTTCAGACTATAAGCACCTGTCACACGCCAAACTAATATTTGTACATTTTGTCGAGATGGGGTTTTGACATTATTGCCCAGGCTGGTTTCAAACTCCTGGGCTCAAGCAATCTGCCTCCCGAAGTGCTGGGATTACAGGCATGACCCACTCGGCCTGGGCCATCCATTATTTCTTTAAAGCTTTCTGCCCTCTTCTCTTTTCCTTCCTCTCCTTGGATTCCCACAATATATATTTGGTTTGCTTAACGATGTACTCTAAGTCCCTTAGAGTTTCAATTTTTTATACTTTTTTTGTTCCTCTGACTGGATTATTTCCAATTGCTTGCCTTTGAATTAGCTGATTCTTTCTTCTGTTTGATTAAGTCTTCTGTTGAATTCCTGTAGTGAATTTTTCCATATAGTAATTATGTTCTTCAGCTCCAAAATTTGTTTTGTCCTTTTTTAATATTTTCTATCTCTTTGTTAATATTCTCATTTTGTTCATGTATCATTTTCTTGAGCTCATAAAATACTCTATAGTGCTTATTTTGAAATATTTCTTAGGGTATTCACTTATCTCCATTTCTTTGTGATTGATTTCTGGAGATTTGTTTTTTTCTCCTTTGGACCATGTTTCACTGTTTCTTCAGGTGTTTTGTAACTTTATATTAAAATTCACACATTTGAAAGAAACAGCAACCTCTCCAGTCTTTACAGACTAGCTTTGTGCGGGGAAGACCCTTATCACCCAGCCTGGCTAAAAAATTCTTGGGGCCTCTGAAGCCTTTTGTTTTATAGGAGGATGATATGACTTCTCTGGGCCTGTGTGTGCAATTTCTCAATTAGAGAGGCTTCCTGTTTTTTTTTTTTTTTTTTTTTTTTTTTCAGGAACTCATAATTTATTGCTTTCTCTGGTGTCTGTGCAACACTGCAAGTTATTTGATTGTTTAGTTCTATGGCAGCATGCCTCCTTGCTCTTCCTTATTCTAGTGGCCACCAGATCTCTGAAGTATGCTGGCTGTCTGTCAGCACCCCAAAATCAGGTAAGACAGAAACCAGTTCCTTGGGCAGACCTCAAAAAAGCTGGAATGTTGGATGTATGTGCTACCTTTCTTTTTCCCTTGAGGGAGAAGTTACCAGTCAGGACATTCTGTACCAGCACTGAGATTTGCTGGCTGGAGGGAAGGGCTAACCTGGTTAAAATGAAATTGCTTGCTGGGCATGGTGGCTCACGTCTATAATCCTAGCACTTTGGGAGGCCAAAGCTGGAGGATCACAGAAGATTGGGAGTTTGAGACCAGCCTGGCCAACATGGTGAAACCTCATTTCTTTTAAAAATACAAAAAAGAAAAAAAATTAGCTGGGCATGGTGGTGTGTGCCTGTAATCCCAGCTACATGGGAGTCTGAGGCAAGAGAATCGCTTGAACCCAGGAAGCGGAGGTTGCAGTGAGCTGAGATGGCACTCCAGCCTGGGTGACAGAGGGAGACTCCATCAAAACAAATAAACAAACAAATAAACAAAATTAAAATAAAGTGAAATTGCTCTTCTTAGCCATTTAAATAGATTTATTCTTGTCTTTTTGCTTGCCTAGAGTACTTCAGCTTCTTACCTGGATTCTAGAATTCTCACAAAGGTATTTTGGTCTATGTATCATTGCTAAATTGTTATTTCTGTGGGAAACAAGAGCTGAGACTTTCTTTTACACCATCTTATTGACATCCTGTTTTTTTTTTTCTTTTCCAAAGTTCCGTTGATAGCAAAACTCTAGAACTTCAGGAAGAGACTATATGTAAAATAAGATTCCAGCATTTCTTCCAAATTACAGCTTTCTAAAACTTAAAAAAAGAGGGAGAAACAATCGTGACTAGAAGTTTCTATTTTGCTTGATTTATTTATTTTCAAATCTCCCTTTAAGGAAAAATATGTACACTGACCATAATATTTTTCCAATATGATAACACTGAAAACAATAACAATAAAAAGATAAAATAGGAGTTTCTTACAAATTTCTTACAAAATAATGTATGTATGTTACAAATAACATACATCATTTATTCGAAATGCTAAAAGACTGAGCTTTTTACATGGCAAATTGTCTGAAGAACTGAGGGTTTGCTTTTCAATGCACCTACTTTTAAATTTTAAAGTTATAGATGAGTTATATATAGTTATATACAGTTATATATATGAGTTATATATAGTTATATATAGATATGAGTTATAGATCAAATACTTTTGTGATGATCATACGAGGCGTATTTCTTTGATATAAATATTTAAAACATAATCTTATTTTAAAAAGAAAAATTCTAGCCATAGCCATAAATTGTAATTACATAATTAGTCCCTGACGTAACTGATTATTGCTAGGTACACTACTAAACTGAATTGTAACAGTGGATTTATGGTTGATACCTCTAAAATATTTGCATAATACAGTTGTGAAAAATGGTGAAATTACAGTTTTTTAAACAATAACTGCTTCAAAGATTTTTTTCAGGTACTCAAAATGCCATGGTACATGAGCCAAACAGACAAAATATGGGCAATTTTCACCCAGCAAAATTGAAAATAAAAGAGACAAACATTTTCAGATGACCTATCGTCAATCTGTGTTAACTTCCCATCAAATTCACAGGGGAACAAAAATGCCCTTTTGGTACTCTCCTTGACAAAGAAGCATCATTCTCTGACTTATGGGAAAAAATAAGTGCTCCTGAGAGCTGCTCCAGCCAGAGCTGGCTCTGAAGAGTTTTAAGTCCATAAAAAATGTTTTCTTTAAGTGGCCTTCAGAACCCCAGACTTCACAACATCTCATTAGCTTTTGCTTTCAAGTGTTCTTAATTGATAGAATAAATTTTCTTTAGAAGCTACATTCAAATTTTCTTTTAATGGTTTTATAAGTGATTATATTAATAATCAGAGAATGAAAATGATTTAAGGAGGTGCCTGTTAAGTTTTTTCATATTTATTTTGTCTTATTTAGAATTTCTCTATATACGGTTACTTTACAAGCTGACTAGAGCCAAGCTAGAATGCCAAAAATGGTTAATACAATATTATTCATTAATTAAGTCCTATTTTTGGCACTCTACTTTTACCCATAGTGCTTGCTTAGAACTAAAAATGATGAACACAACATGCAAAGTTCTTGCTTTCTAGGTCTCCCCAATCTGGGTGAGGGGGACAATTAACCAAATAAAGTTTATTTCAGATAGTTGTTCATAGTTTTACTATAATACACTTTCCAGGAAGGCAGGGCTTTTTTCTGTTAAATTCAATAATAGATTCCATATTTCCCAAACACTGCCTGGCAAGTAGTAGACACAGGACAAGTATCTATCAAATGGGAATGACTGTGATGTGATGGGAAATGACAAGAATGGAGAGGGCTATGCTGACATTGTGGTCATGGCAGTTCACTTCGAGAAAGTCAGATCACATTTTGGCTGAGACCCACAGGATCAGGCCAGTCGTGCGCTGGTCCAGACAGAGAGAACATCCTACAGCATAGAGCTAGTGCAAAGACTTTAAGACAGAGCTGGTCTTGGTAAGTTCAAGGAGCAGAAATACCACTGTGTCACGAACATCATGAGTGATCATTACCTGATAAGGAAAGATATGTAAGCAGAGCCAAAGAGTGAAGTGTACTATCATATAGCAAATGTTTGGTTCTACTTTTATCTTTAGGTTATTGAAGGATTCTATGCAGGGCAGTAAGCAAATATGATTTGCTTTTTTTAAAAAAAATTATTTGGGGAAGCCCAGAGAAGTTTCTTTTTTTTTTTTTTTTTTATTTGAGACGGAGTCTCGCTCTGTCGCCCAGGCTGGAGTGCAGTGGTGCAATCTCGGCTCACTGCAAGCTCCGCCTCCCGGGTTCACGCCATTCTGCTGCCTCAGCCTCTCCGAGTAGCTGGGACTACAGGCGCCCACCACCACACCCGGCTAATTTTTTTGTATTTTTTTAGTAGAGACGGGGTTTCACCGTGGTCTCGATCTCCTGACCTCGTGATCCGCCCGCCTCGGCCTCCCAAAGTGCTGGGATTACAAGCGTGAGCCACCACGCCCGGCTCTTTTTTTTATTTCAATAGGTTTTTGGGGAACAAGAGGTGTTTGGTTACATGAATAAGTTCTTTAGCGATGAATTTCTGAAATTTTGGTGCATTCAACACCTGAGCAGTGTACACTGTACCCAGTGTGTAGTCTTTTATCCCTCACACTCCTCCCACCCTTTTCTACAAGTCCCCAAAATCCATTATATCATCCTTATACCTTTGCTTCCTTATAGCTTAGTTCCCACGTACGAGTGAGAACATACGATGTTTGGTTTTCCATTCCTGAGTTACTTCGCTTAGAATAATGGTCTCCAATTTCATTGAGATTTCTGTGAACGCCATTATTTCATTCCTTTTTATGGCTGAGGAGTATTCCACGGTATATATAGACCACCTTTTCTTTATCCACTTGTTGATTGATGGGCATTTCGGCTAGTTCCATATTTTTGCAATTGCAAATTGTGCTGCTATAAAAATGTGTGTGCAGGTATCTTTTTTGTATAATGATTTCTTTTCCTCTGGGTAGATACCCAGGAGTGAGATTGTTGGATCAAATGGTAGATCCACTTTTAGTTCTTTAAAGAATCTCCACACTGTTTTCCATAGTGGTTGTACTAGTTTACATTCTCACCAACAGTGATTTGTTTTTTAATAACAGCCCTCTGCAGGGAGCAAGACTGGAAACAGGAATTACTGTGGTAGTCTTGTGATAGAAGGTAAATTGTAGCAGAATAAAGATGGAAAGAATTCTATTCAGTATAACGGTAGAGGTAATAGCACTTATTAATAGTATAAATGTGGATAATGGGAGGAAGCCAACTGCAAGATTACTTCTTTGGGTTTTATACTGATAGAAATTTTATTCCTTTTCTGAATTTAGTGAGCAGGTAACACATTTTACAAAAAGCCTTGTTAACCAAATTACGAGTTTTTGAAAAAAGCAAACAAAAAAGTGTATTGCATAAGGAATGCTGTATTGCATAAGGAATGTCCTATGTATATTCAGGACTAATTTTTCTGGGAGATAGGATAGATAGCTAATGGATTGAAAGAGAAAATCTACGATTAGAGAGGCTTCAAAACCTGTGAGGAGGGCATGATCAGGCGGAAGATTAGAAGCAGAGAGCTGTGTACCCCTCAAAATAGTACACTCTATACTTTAAGGTGCATGTGGACCATAAAGCATCATTTATTTGAAATGCTAAAAGACTGAGCTTTTCTACATGGCAAATTGTCTGAGGAACTGAGGGTTTGCTTTTCAACGCACCTACTTTTAAATTTTAATCTTTCTACTTGGAAATTATCCTATGATATATTCAGTACACCTTGGCCTTCTAATTTGATATAATTTAAACTTATCCTGAATAGCCAGGTAACTTTAATGTAATAATAACTACCATTTATTGAGTGCTTATTATATGCCAGGCACTGTATAAAACACTTTCACTTGGTCCTCTTTATAGCCCTCTGCATTAATGGCTGTTATTATTCCCACTTTTTAAGATGAGGAAATTGTGGCTCAAGAACTAGGTAACCTAAGTGATGTTATACAGGTAATCAATGACAATACATAGAATAAACAAAAAGTCTTAGTAGTTTTAGAAAATGTATAGAGTTTATTGAGTAAAGCATAAGCGATTACATATCTCTTTCTCTAACAATGAGAACTCAATGATATTATTATCAGTAATGTTCTATACAATGAGCATCTTTTTTCTTCCATTCCAAAAGAAGAGACACTGTAATGGAATTACAGTGCCACTTCACAGACCAGAAGAACCTGATTATGCCAATAAGGACACAGACAAGGAGGTCTTGATTTGGAAAGTAATGAGTCTCTAGAATCACTCAGCTCAACTGGCATTTTGCAAAGTACTTTTTTTGTGAGGCAAAATTTGTTATAGGGAGCAATAATAAGAATTCATCTTATGCAACAACAAAATAAGTATAATAATAAAAATTAAATTTAATAATAAGAAATTAAAATTAAAACTAAGAGAAGGAGGAAGAGAAAAAAGACAACAATGGAAAGAAGAAATAGAGAAAAAGGAGAAGAAAAGGAACAGGAGGAGGAGGGCAGAAAGGGCAGGAGAAAGAGGAGGAAGAAATCAATGACTAATGAAATCTATGAGGCAACTGTCATGGTAAATACATTATGTACATCATCTCCTTTCAGGCTCACAATCACCTCATTTTTCACATGAAGTGACTGTACACAGAGGGGTTAGTAATGAGAAGAATCTCACTCAGTGAGTAAATAACATGTCTTGAATCCAGGTCTTTCAGATTCAGAAGGCTGTGCTCTTACTAACATGTAAGGTCTATATATGGAGCAAATGCATATAGAACAAAAAGTGACTTTATAATTAGCTGAATTAGAAAATTTTATAGAAATCAATTGTCTTCATTTTAGAGTTTATTGCATATAAATAAGTATAATGCACTTTACTTTGTGTCCATTTTTACATAGGGTGTTATTAAAGTAGCCTCCAGTTAAAGACCTCCAGGAGTAAACACATGTGCCTGCACGTACACACACAGACTCAGATAGTCATTTAGTTCCTATCAACTATACATTAAGATTTTGACTCCCCAGAGTAGACTAAGCCAAGGGAAAACTGCATAGAGCACATAGCTGACGTCTTTCTGAATGGGCTGCAAATTCCCTTTAGAGCTTATATTTTTAAAACTTAATTTTAAATTCTCATTATATGGTTTTTACCCAGGAACCCCATCTGGATTTCAAAGGTGTGTTTTTATATAGAAACATCGTGGAAAAAAGAAGAGTCTTAGATTTAGTTGCCCTAGAATTAGACACTGAGATAAGGGAATGAGTGCAAGTAATTTGTCTTGGGGGTGACCCTGGGAAGCAGATTATGGAAGGAGAGCAGTGAGGTATGGAAGAAACGGGACCAATAAAAACATATTATTGAGCCAGCTACTGCTTTGAACAATCAAGGCTCAATTCCACGGAGAAATTTTGAGAGACAGATCAAAATCCATTTCAGAATTATCCTGACTGAGGTACCAAGGAGTTGGACTATTTGTCCAGCAACTTATATCAGCCATTGATGGAGGGCTAGTGCCCAGGGGCATTAACCTCAGGCCTTGGGCCTGCTCTGCATTTGTGAGATGAGCAAACTCCCACGACTAAAGTCCTCTTGGGAAGAGTCATAGCTGCACATGAGCATGCAAGGGAAAGAGAAGTGCCGAGGAGATACAGGAAAGGACACCAACAGTGTCAGTGACGCATGCATCCTCACCCAAACAGAGGTAGCCCACCATAGGCTCCGGTTTCCAGGAAATGATTCATCTCTCTTCTGTGTAATCACATCCTCTCCTCCCTTCAGAGCATCACAGTTTTCACTAATGCTGTCCCATATTTTTCTGTCTTCTATGGAGCAGCCATGCAATATGAGATTACCTGAGTCAATACTAATTGCTATTTTAATGTGGTTTAATCATCAAATCAAATACTATTGACCAAAAATAAAATATATACTATTATAATTGGCCAGGCGCGGTGGCTCACGCCTGTAATCCTAGCACTTTGGGAGGCCGAGATGGGTGGATTACGAGGTCAGGAGATCGAGACCATCCTGGCTAACACGGTGAAACCCCGTCTCTGCTAAGAATACTAAAAATTAGCCGGGCGTGTTGGCGGGTGCCTGTAGTCCCAGCTACTCGGGAGGCTGAGGCAGGAGAATGGCGTGAACCCGGGAGGCGGAGCTTACCATGAGCCGGGATCGCGTCACTGCACTCCAGCCTGGGCGACGGAGCGAGACTCCGTCTCAAAACAAAACAAAACAAAACAAAAGTGTATATATATATATATATCTAAATTATAATTAAGGCACTGTATAAGGCAGTAAGTACAGTTGATACAAAGATAGATAAGATGATCCTTATCCTCTGAATATCTCCCAATCTTCGCATGTAGAAGATAGATACACAATGAACTAAGATAGAAGACAAAGTCTGTTTATTTCCAATGTGAACTTTTCCTGATCAATCCAGCCTAAAGTTATCACCACTATCTCTAAATTCCTATTATGTGATTTTACCCGATTTACCTGACATTAAGTCATGACGGAAGAGTTGTAGTACTATTGGTGAAAATGGTGTTAAGAGAGAGCATTATGGGCTGGGTCTATGCAGTGAAGGAAGTCACAGAAATAGGAATGGCATGTCTTGACTTTGTTTTCATTCAAACTGGAGCACACCCTATCTCCTAATTGTGCAAGTTTGAGTTCATTTTATTCTATAGAAGATACTGGACCACTGAAGCTGACATCATTGAGTAAGGGCCCCCCTTCAATAAGTGTCCAGCGTGTACTGGTGTCTGGGTAAGAGTGATTGATGATCTTAATATATTATTTATTTTGAATACAGAATAATTAGAATGAGTTTTTGAAGACCTACACTGTTCTCTTTTCTAGTGAAAGAAAGAGCAGTTTAGACTGCATTGGGTCAGGAGAGTCTAGGCTTTTATTTCGGTGTAAAGGGAAGGTGGAAATTTAGGGTGGGTTGACCTTATCAAAGATATTTTGGGTTTTTTATCTATCAAAATAATTCTATTAAAAAATCTCTTTAAGTTGATGAAGTACATAATCATAAATCTACCTTCTAATGTTAAACCAAACTTAAATTTCTAGGACAAATCCAGTGTGGTATGAATGTATAATTATTATACATAAATTTTACATTGCTGTGTTCAGTTTGCTAATATTTGTCTAAGATTTTTTAATATTAATGAGAGATTAGCTTACTCTTTTCATTTCTCATACTGTCTTTGTCAGGTTTTGGTGTCTTGGTCAAAAAAAGCATCAATAAATAAGTAGAGAGTCTGTTTTTCTTTTTGCTGCTTTCCGGGAGTGTTTATGTATGATTGGAATGATCTAATTTTTGAATGTAAGTAGAGCCTACTTGTACAAATGCCTGGGTCTGTCGTATTCCTTGTAGACATATTTATATTACTGATTTAATTTCTGCAAAATTTATGGGACAATTTTCTGCTTTTATGTTTATTTGAGCCATATAGATTTTACCTATTTAAACCTAAGTTTTAAAATTTGTTGGTATACAATTGTTCATAATATTCTTTCAAGTCTTTGCTACAGTAGAATGCCTGCTCATTATTCTTTTTCATATTCTTAATGTTCTTTATGTATGCTTTCTCACACTTTTCTTTATCAGTCATGAGAGGTTTGTTTTTCAAATAACCAATGTTTTTGTATCATATTATATCTTTTAAAATGTATATTCTAGTAATTTCTACTCATATATGTTTTTTATGATTTTTTCTTTGGGATTAATCTGTTTTCTCTGTTTTTTCTAAATTCTCCAGTTGAAACCTTCATGTTCAGCCTCCCTTATTGTCTAATGAGTAATTTTGCCTGTGTTATGTTCTTTTTTATTGATACTTTAACTGCATTCTACTTTTAAATATAATAATTTTATTTATTTTAATCATTATAATTTTTATCATTTATATCAACTATTTTTATTAGACCTATTAGTCATTTAGAATTGTGTTTATAAACTCTGAAACGTTTAGAATTTCTCCATGTATACACATATGCACATAGAAAAAAATCTTTACATCTTTATATGCATGAATATTAATTATATTCTTGCTGTTGGCTTCTAATTTAATACTTTTGTTGTTTAAAGGGATCTGTGTGATACTGCTGTTTTGAAATTTGTTTAGAGATTTAGTCTGACCATAAATATTCTAAAACAAATATTTAATATTTGCTTTATTTGAAAATATATTTGGAAATTATTGCCTATAATATTCCATATATATCCACTAGATTTACTCCCTTAGCTTTATATTATTTGAATCTCTAGGAGAGTTATTAATTTTCTTGTGCATTAGGTATATACAATAAATAAAAATATAAATTAGAAGAATGTTCTTTGTTTCTAGTAATGATTTTTGTGTTATTTTGTCTATATAGCAAGTCAAGCATTTTGATTTTAAATTTTCTATTATGTGATTTTGCTGTTTGTTTTAATGCTTTCCTCTCTCCTGTCCTGTTGCTTTCAATTTTCTCTTTGTATTTTCTTATAATTTGAATAGAATTCTATTCAAAAACATAGGCATTTGTTTACTTTGATGTAGTCTGTTAGTCTTTATTTTAATAACTTGGTGCAAAAGTACCAAGTTAAAACAGTACGAAATACTAAGTTTTTGCACCAACCTAATAATACTGGATTTTAGCCAATTTCAATATATATTGAAGGTATATATCTCTTCAATTTTATGTTGTGGTTTTCATTTTTTCTTATAAATTTTAAGAAATCTTTTATATAGTGTTCTTTTGGGTAAATTGCTTGATTTTCTTTTTCCTTATTCAACTCTCCCTTCATCTTACCTCCCAGGAGTGCCTTGGAAGTGACACATTGCATTTCTCTTGCATTAGTAGATAATATAATATACTTATTTTTAGTTATAAATTCTAACTTTGATTCATTTCTTTACTCTTTTTTAAATAAAAGAATTTAGATACGTTAACTCTGATCATTTATTTGTTGACTTAGATGTGATCCAGCATTTTAGTTTATCTTTCTTTTTCTTAACACTTACCATAATACACTTACTATTATAATTTAATACTATCATTGGTTATTTATATTCTCTCTGTTGTGTTTACAAATTTATTTGCTCGCTCATTTTTGAATCTCAGCTCTTTCTCTTGGAATAATGTTTCTTTTTCCTAAAGTTTATTTTAAAATATCTTCCTTTGTAAGGATCTGTTGGAGGTAAACTCTGAGTTTCTCTCTCTCTGTGTGTGTGTGTGATTATGAACCTCACTAGATCACTGTGATTCTTAAATGATAGTTTCCCTCTATATGATGCTGCTCCGTGCAACTTTCAATCCAATGTCTTTAAAAAATGATCAACTGTCTTTTTCTCTAGTGGATTTCCTGTTATTTACCTTGCTTAAGAGTAAATATTACCTTAAAATCTGAAGTTGTCTTTTATCAGTTTGAGGAAATTCTCAATAATATTTTTTTCACTATTGCTTCTTACATTATCTTGAGTTCCAACTTCTAGAATTTGGAATGACAACTTCTCATTGTCTTATCTGTCTCAGATTTTCTTTCAGATATCCCATCTCTTTGCCTCTTTGTGGTTTATTCTGGGTATTTTCCATAATTCTGTCTTCTAGTCAATGGAATTTCTCTGTTCTGCTATTCAGAATTTCCACTCAGTATGTGTCTTTACAATATATGTCATATGTATGTTTGTATATGAATCATAAAGTATATTTTTTTCAATTTGAATGATTCATTGAATGATTCATCTTTATTGTCTCTTATCCACTCTCATATTTTTAATGTATAATTTTTGTTCCTTAAATATATTCTGCATATAACTGTTATTTCTGGACTGTTGCTCATGGATCCTTCTATCTACCTTATTTTATTATTTTAATTCTAATATTTATTAGAACTTTATTGGTAGGTGGTTCTTGAGTTTTAGATAATTAGTGTATGCTTCCAGTGATTATTTGAGTTCCCTCTGCCAGATATCTGGGAGTATTATCAACCTAAATCCTTTAAACTAAATTTTTGACTTGAATTTGGGTCTGAAGGCAAATGATAGCCAGTGAATAATTATGATTCCTCATGGGACACTTTGTTTTTCTCCTGTACTTACAATTAGAGTTAAGACGTTTTTCCTCCAGGTCCCCTTGTGGAGTAATATATTTTTTTCCCTAGTTTACAGTTGCATAGAAGGTTTGGTACCATGGGGGACTCGGCATTATGTGGAAGATTTATGATTCACTCTCCATGTTATGTGGATTTGGGGAATGCCTTTTGTGCACTTGATGTGATTATTAAAACCTTGGCTTACCCCTCTGGATTTATGTTGCTGTTTTATTTTTGGACTCTGGGGACTTCTCTTTATTTCAGCAAAGAGTTTTTAAAAATGTATTATTTAGTATCTTTAGCTATTGTGTAGTGAGGTAGTTTCTTATCATATCTAATGTGCTACATTGCCCGAAATGAAAGTCTCAAATTAGTTTTCAAGGTTTATATCTAAATTGTTTGCAAAATGGACAAACTTAATTATCTTCTGACAATTACTGAAGTGGCTGGGAGGTAAAATAAAAACGCACTTTCTTCCTTCTGTTAAATGTTCTCTTCCTTTTCTACTTTATGTATTTTTTATTTATAACTTCTCTCTAGATCTGGATTTATAAATGAACACTGATGGATAAATATTGATCAACTCTGAAACTTCAAGAGTGAAAGACAGTGGAGAGGAGGGTGAGTGTCTGCAGTTCAGAAAGTTTTCCTTTTTTGGTTTTGTTTTGTTTTTTTGAGTCCGAGTCTCGCCCTGTCTCCCGGCTGGAGTGCAGTGGCACCATCTCGGTTCACTGCAACCTCCACCTCCTGTGTTCAAGTGATTCTCCTGCCTCAGCCTCCTGAGTAGCTGGGACTACAGGCGCCCGCCACCATGCCTGGCTAATTTTTATATTTTTAATAGAGACGGGGTTTCACCATGTTGGCCAGGATGGTCTGGATCTCTTGACCTTGTGATCTGCCCACCTCAGCCTCCCAAAGTGCTGGGATTACAGGTATGAGCCACCGCACCAGGCCTGGAAAGTTTTCAAAGCCCATAAAGAGCTTAGACTGCATCTGATGTTTCTGGTGCTATGGCTTTGTTTAGTAATCTTTTCTGCTTAGTGCCAGGAAGTGCTTTTAAGTCAACTCATAGTGCAAGCAAGAAGATATGCAACAAGCAATGGGTCATAAAGAAATTTAAGTTAACAATGCAAATATGGAATTATGTTTTACTTCCACAATTATCCACACTGAGCTTCTATTTTCTGTTCTCTTATTTTACAGTATTAGTGTTTTTTGTTTGTTTTTGTTTTTGTTTTGATGGAGTCCCACTCTGTCGCCCAGGTTGGAGTGCAGTGGTGCGATCTCAGCTCACTGCAACCTCCACTTCTTGGGTTCAAGCGATTATTCTGCCTCAGCCTCCCAAGTAGCTGGGATTACAGGTGTGCGCCACAACACCGTGCTAATTTTTTTCGTGTTTTTAGTAGTGACGGGATTTCAACATGTTGGCAAAGTGCTGGGATGATGGGCGTGAGCCACCATGCCTGGCCACAACAGGACTAGTTTTGGTATTTTATTTTTGACTACTATATGAGATTATTCTCCTCTTAGAAATTTCTCTCTTGAGAAGGAAAATGACCCTGGATTTTACCCTCAGGCTACCCTAACCACAAAAGCAAGATTTGATAATGCATTGCTTTTGTTTCTGAACTCGTGATTTAAATTATACTCCCACTAATTATCTTTTTTTTTTTTTTTTTTTTTTTTTTTGAGACGGAGTCTCGCTCTGTCGCCCAGCTGGAGTGCAGTGGCACGATCTTGGCTCACTGCAAGCTCCACCTCCCGGGTTCATGCCATTCTCCTGCCTCAGACTCTCTGAGTAGCTGGGACTACAGGCGCCCGCCACCACGCCTGGCTAATTTTTTGTATTTTTAGTAGAGACGGGGTTTCACCGTGGTCTCGATCTCCTGACCTCATGATCCACCCGCCTCGGCCTCCCAAAGTGCTAAGATTACAAGCGTGAGCCACCGTGCCCAGCCTACTCCCACTAATTATCTTATGCAACACCCACTACTATAGCCTTAATAGTTGCCACATAATAAACTTAAAGATACTGGGGAGGCTGATACTGTATTTTTCCTTGTTAATTAGGCTTGTTGCTTTGTTTTGCATTAGTTTTCAGAGCAATTGTAGAAAAGAGAACATCCATAACAACTTTCGTACTGAATCAGTGTGTGCATACTGCTGATATTCTGGAAACACTTTCACCCATCTTATTAATTTATACTTAGGGAATAGGCAATTTTCACATTTTATTTGGAGATGATAAACCATAATGGATCTAAACATGTGAAGATACATATTTAATGCACTTTAATGCCTTTATGGGCTCACTGTTAAAATGCACAGCCCTAAATAAATCTATGTAGAAATGCTTACGCTATCACTGCTACATTCCCTACAGAGCTATGAATATGTTCTAGTCAAAGCTCCACGACTCCAACTTGTTGAAATATTTCTATCTCTGCAAGTTTTGCTTGGTATTAGGATTCCATTGGTCAATGAGTTTAATGCGCTATTGTGTATTATGAATACAAAGTTAAAGGCCAGCCTTGATTTTGCTTCCAACAAAACATTTAAGGCTAGTACTTTGTAGACAATAACTTGGGAAACTGATGTAATTATTATTGTGGATATTGTCTGCTTGTTTTTATTATTAATGATGTTGAATGTCTTCTCTTGCCATGGATATCAGCTTTTAATTGTACAAAATCCGTGCCATTTTTACTGCTATTCACGTTTTATATTTGTTTATTATTTGGTTTTGTTTTATTTTTTGATATGGAGGTCTCACTCTTTCACCAAGGCTAGTCTAGAACTCCTGGCCTCAAGTGATCCTCCCACCTCAGCCTTCCCAGTGGCTGGGATTATAGGCATGAATCACTGCTCCTGCCACACATTTTATATTTGGAGAATATAAATAAACAACTTTGAATAATAATTGGCTAACGTTTTTTAAGACATTATCAGTAAAAAGCCATGCGTTTTATTATTGCCTTATTTCCTTTCATACAGCAGAGTTTTAATGTGGGTGTTTTGATAACTCTTTTTTTTACATGAAGAAACAGTCTTCCCAAAGTCTCACATTCAGTGAATACTGGAACTTATATTGTAACTCAGATCATTCTCCTCTAGAAATGAGCATGGGTTTGAGATGATGATTTAGGAAGAAAAAAAGAGCAAGTACAACATATACTGTCATGTAGAAACTTGAGATCTCGTTAAGGTTTTATTACTGGCAATAACTGCAACCTTAAGCAAATATCCAGGAAAAGATCTGTGTGCCTATCATTAGTTTTATTTTATGGATTACTGCCCCAGAAGTGTAGAATTAAGAATACTAACTTTAGGAGGTCCTTTTAGAGATTGTGCAGATTAAGTTGCACATTATGCCAATAGTAAAATTATACTTTTGAAAAGAGAAATGATGTCTTCTAAATACATGCTTGTTTTCTTCTTTTATTTCACATTTATTGGTGATTTTATGTACAACAGAAGGTAAATTGCTTAAGGGTAGACATTGTGCGTGCCTTGTCAGGCACAGAGTGGAGTCATGACAATGTCTTTCTGTAATATATTAAGTGAATGGAAACTATCTGTAAAACATTTGACCCACCCTGTATATACTAGTTCAATAACTTCTCAATTTAACTGATGCATAACAGAAATCAATGAGAAAATTTATGTGTACACGTTTTAATTATACATGAAGCTTTGAATTTTCTTTTTTATAACTGAAGTTCAGGGATAAAGTGTAAGTTTGTTATATAGGTAAATTCATGCCACTGGGGTTTGTTGTACAGACTATTTTGTCAACTAGGTATTAAGCCTAGTACCCATTAGCTAATTTTCCTGATCGTTTCCCTCCTCCCACACTTCACCCTCCGATAGGCCCCAGTGTGTGTTGTTCCCCTCTATATGTCCATGTGTTCTCATCATTTAGCTCCCACTTATAAGTGAGAATATGTGATATTTGGTTTTCTGTTCTTGTGTTAGTTTGCTAAAGATAATGGCCCCCAGCTTCATCTATGTTCCTGCAAAGGACATGATCTTGTTCTTTTCTATGGCTGTATTATATTCGGTGGGCCCCATTTTCTTTATCTAGTCTACCATTGATCGGCATTTCGGTTGATTCCATGTCCTTGCTATTGCGAATAATGATGCAATGAATGTATGTGTGCATGTGTCTTTATGATAGAATGATTTATATTCCTTTGGGTATTCACCCAGTAATGGGGTTGTTGGGTTGGATGGTAGGTTTTTTTTTTTCCAGCATATGACTCCAGATTATATTCTTGGTGACCAAAATGGTCACTCTGACTTTTGTCTCTCTGTTGAAAATAGCAATAATAAATGATAGCTACTGTAATCATCATCATTATTATTAATGAGTTTTTATAAAGTCCTTGGCCCTGCCCCAAGTTCTTCTAAAGTTACTTTCTCAAATTATTTCACAAACCAACTCTGTGCGGTAGATAATATTCTGTCAGTTTTACAGATGAGGAAACAAAAGCTTAGAGAAATCAGATAATTTACCCAAGCGAGTGAATAGCAGAACTGAAATTTTGTACTCCTCTTCCTCTGGATCATTCTTCTCTCTTTATCTTGGTCTCTTGATTAGTTACTTAATAGCATCTATAACAATATGCAGTTATCTGCTTTTTCTTTCCTTTCTCTTCCACCAAAATGCAAGCTTCATGGCAGCAGAGTCTATTTCTGTGCTTTCTCTGTTACATTCCCAGCGTGTAGCATACAGCCTGCCACACGAAAGATACTTATGTCAACAGTATTTTCTGAAAGAGTGAATGAATATTTGATTCCAATGTCACCTCTGGGGCTACTATACATAGGAGAGAAAGTTTCTACTAAGCAGATATTCCATTTTAAGGAGGGAAATCCAGGTTTTAATGTAGCTAATAATTTAGTTTGCTAAAATTAGAAATGAGGTAATTTCATAAGAATTTTATGTTACAATTTAGTATCTTGAATTACTGAGTCTGGAGAGCACAGTTGAAATGCAACTTAATTACTGCCATCATCTATTTGAGGGAAATTGTAATGAGGAGGGTGACCAGCTGTTCCCCATGTGCACTGAGTGTAGAACAGGAAGAAAAGGGCTTATATCAAAAGCACAAAAATTAGGCCAGTCTCAGAAAGGGCTTGGAAGATATTGGAGTAAGTTTTTGAGATGTTATAAAAAATCAATTATTCCACCTTTTTTCTTTCTTTTCTTATTTTGAGACAGGGTCAGCTTTATTGCTCAAGCTGGAGGGCAGTGTCACAATCACAGCTCACTGCAGCCTTGAACTCCTGGGCTCAAGGAATCCTCCCACCTCAGCTCCCTGAACAGCTAGGCAGTGCCACCATGACTGGCTAATTTTTCCAAGTATTGTTTATTTTTTGTAGAGATGGAATCCTGCTGTGTTGACCGGGCTGGTTGCAAATTCCTGGCCTTAAGCAATACTCCCACCCCAGCCTCCCAGAATGGGATTACAGGCATGAGCCACCACGCCTGGCTTCTACCTATTCTTACTGACTTGTCTTCATGCCGTCAGGTGCTGTGTTCAACAGTTTGACTATTCCCTTTCTGATTCCCAGTAGCCCTGGTCTCGCTAGAAATGTGAAAGGCCAAGCTCACAGTCATCATTGTGAATGGTGCCCCTCTTATATTTAATTCTATATGTTCTTGTACCAGCCAGTGAGATGAGAGATAATTAGTTTTATAAGTGAGGCAATTTGCAGCTTGTGAAAAAGTAAAGGACTTGTTTGAATACCATTTAGATTGCATAACCATTTTGGATTTAATTTTCTTAATGTATTTGTACTTCTTGTGTTTGATAATATCACCAAGAAATAGATGTAATCTTCAAAATGATGATCATCTCTGAAATGGACAATTAGTTGAATCAAATATCCAAATCTGTAATTGATTACATAAGGAAGAAGCATAATTGTCCCTGGCATTCTCACAGATGTTAAAATGAAAGAACATTGGGTAGGTCTGTTTTTCACTCTTCTAGAACTACATTCTTTGTTTTGTTTAGTTTGGGGTAAAGCTAATCAAGAAAGTGGCTAATTTCTTGATTAGCCAATTCGGGGTAAAGCTAATCAAGAAATTGTGGGCTGCAATTCTACCCAACATACTTTCTCATGCACAGTGTTTTTAATTCAATTAATATTTTTGGGTGCCCATTATTTCAGGTGGTGGTAGGGTTGACCAAAATTGAAGGCAAAGTACAGACAATGTTTTAAAAGGAACTTAAGTCTTAGCTCTGGTTACTCACAGATGCCAAGCACCAGAAAACACCACGTGAATGTAAAATATTTCCAACATGTTTTACAAGTGAAAGAAATATCGTGCTCCCTGTACATTTCAAGGAAGAGCTATGCTAGCCTAGAAGACTTTTTAAGGACATAACTCTAAAGCCAGTTCAAATACTTTTCTTTCACTGATTTGCTGTATGACTAAACAAGTTACTTAATATTTTTGTACATAATTTTCTCATCATCTGAGTGGGGATAATAACAGGATCTCCTTGTTGGTTTGTGATGATTAAATGTCATGGGTGTATACATGTGTGTATATGTATACACACAATTAGCAAAATGGTTGGTGAACTAGTTTGTGGGCCAGATTTGGCCTACCACTTGTTTTTGTATAGTCAGGGACTAAGAATAGCTTTTACATGTTTTAAAGATTGAAAAAAATTAAAAAGAAATACAGTACTTTGCAATACATGAAATATTCTATGAAATTTAATGTCCATACACTTAGTGTTCATAAATAACACAACTGTGCTCATTTGTTAATGCACTGTTTATGACTACTTCACTCTACAAAGGCAGAGTTAAGTAGTTGTGACAGACACTCTATAGGCTACAAAGACTAAACTATTTATTATGTGGCTCTTCACAGATGAAAAAATGCTGAATTCTGGCTTATAACCTTGGCTGACATGTAGTAATTGCTACAAATTGTTTGTTATTATGCTTATTTAATTATTTTCTAATTTAGAATACTAATTTAGTTTGAACTTGTGCATAGAGACTTCTTTGTTTCAGAGGCTTAATGTAATGAATGAAAGGATAGTCACGTGGTTGTAAAGTACAAACAAGCATATATTTGATTCAGATGTTTGTCTTCTTGTTGTAACTTGGAATTTCATTAAGAATCAATTTATCTTAAACCTCTTGTCTAGGCAGGTGGAGCTTTAAAGCTATTTGGGCCAAATAAATTTGGTAACTGATCTAACTAATATAATCATCATATCATAGGTTATAGTTGTAAAATCCTAACTAAAGATCATGGGTTTTATCCACTATGCTTCTCTCCTCCCACCCTTACCCCACTATGGAAAATGAATTATCTTTGAAAATACCTAAGTACTGTGAACAAAGAGGAGATAGAATTAATATTCCTGAGACAGACCCAATTATCACCTCTGTAGGAATCTGACTCAAACCAACAGATGGATGCCAGGTCAGCATTCACCTTCTCTCTGGTGCAAAATTTCCTCTCCAATGTCTTTCTAATTGCAGCTTCATTTTGGCTCTATGGTCACTCAACACATTTGACTTGTTGTAGGTGAAAGGCCAGTTATTGAAAATATATTCAATATACCATTATTTCAACCCCTGCCATGAAGTATTTCTTTAGCGAGGTGACTCATTCATTCTGTTATTATTTATTCATGTGTAGACTTCTTACATAAATTGCTTCACTTACTGCTTTTGGGCTCCCAATTCCAAAGCTCTCTTTTGAAAATCAGTAACGCCTATCTTCTGAGGGAAAGTCTCAGTAAAGCAAGCTGTGATGGCTTTTGTTGCACTCCTTGGCATTAATTATTCATGGTTATTTATTGAATAATTCAACATATATGATAATTTTTAAATTCTCTACCTTGTTACTGAAAAGTGAGGACTTTTTGAGCTATCATTTGATTCATGCCAAATGAAGCCATTATCAGTGACAGCATACAATACGTACAAAGGTGACATTCAGTTTTCAGGTCTTCATTAAATAAAATAAAGCTGATTTTAATATATTCCATGGCCCTCAAGGAGAACAGGAGACTTATTCCTACTCAACCAATACTCTAGGTAAAGGGGACTCAGTATAATGTTTAAGCAAGTCTTGGAGAAAAAACGACATTTTCTTATGTGATAAAGTGTCAATGAAATAATGAATTAAAACATCTTTTCTATACAGTGAATTAGAAATTACACAGAAACATTCTCTACAAAGTGGTCTCTTCTTTCTCCTTTTTTCTTCTTCATTTTCTTCTTAGATTTTAATTGGTAAAAAGCAAAAGCAGCTTCATAATTATTTTTATAATTGTTAATTGTTTCTATGTTTTTATCACTCAGTTTTATGCCATACCTTGGTTCTAACAGTCAAATGTTAACTGACTTTCTGAATGCTATAGATCTTTTGTAAATGTGTGACCCCATCATTTAAACAATGTATAAACTAATATTAATCTACAATGTCACTTAAATGTTTAATGTAAAAAAAGAAGTAAAATATTTCTGTCTTTCCTTCAAATACTTCTTTCAGGATTTCCAGGTTTTTTTTTTTTTTTTACAGTAAATAATTATCCTTCTAGGTTGGCTTCTGAACAGTTTTTATCAGAACTAAAGTACCTCTTAATAGTATATAATTTCCAAATCTTGTAGCTATGATTGAACCAATAGCCTGTTTTAATATTATATTATCAAGTTGCATATTGATTCTTACTGGGATGGGGCTGGGTAGCTGAATACGAATTAAATTATTTTAATAGCCAAATATGAATTAAAGTAATTTACAAGCAGAGTGTCACATGAATAAGATATGCTAAATAGGTAATAAAAATGCCAGTATTTATCGAAATTTTTCATTCAAACAGGTCCAAAATTCTTTAACAAGCATGTACATTGTCAAGAAGAGCCAGTTGTAAGAGTTGCTGCAATTTACATTACTGGTAGAGCAAAAAGCTGTAAGTGATGTAAGTTACTTTAACATGAAGTTAAACAAGGGAGGTTTTAACTGGTCGTGTTCTTTGGTCTAACAATTTTGCTTATGGAGTTAAGTGATAAGCTGTTATCACATAAGGAGAGTTAAAGGCAAAAACCATATGATCATCTCAGTAGATGCAAAGAAAGCATTTGATAAAATTTACCATCCCTTCATGGTAAAAACCCTCAATAAACTAGACACAGAAGGAATATACCTCAACATAATGAAGGCTGTATATGACAAACCCACAACCAGCATCACACTGAATGGGAAAAAGTTGAAAGCAATTCCCCTAGAAACTGAACAAGACAAGGATGCCCACTCTCACCATTCTTATTCAACATAGTACTGGAAGTTCTAACCAGAGCAATCAGGCAAGAGAAAGATATAAAAAGCATCCACAATGGAATGGAAGGAGTCAAATTACCTGTTTGCTGATTATCTTATCTTATATCTAGAAAATCCTAAAGACTCTACCAAAAAACTATTGAATGTGATAAATGAGTTCAGTACAGCTGCTGGATACAAAATTAATGTACAAAAATCAGTAGCATTCCTATACACCAATAATAATCAAGCTGAGGACCAAATCAAGAAGGTAATCCCATTTATAATAGGTACAAAAAATACTTAGGAATATATTTAACTAAGAAGGTGAAATACCTCTACAAAGAAAATTACAAAACACAGATAAAAGAAATTATGAATAATGCAAGCAAATGAAAAGACATCCCATGCTAATAGATTGGAAGGATTAATATTGTTAAAATGATCTTACCACCCAAAGCAATCTACAGATTCAATAGTATCCCTACCAATATACCAATGTTGGTCAGGGAGGGAGCAAAGAAAAAAAAAAATATATATATATATATACCAATGCCATTTTTCACAGAATTAGAAAAACAGTCCTAAAATTCATATGGAACCAAAAAAGAGCCTGGATAGTCAAAGCAATTCTAAGCAAAAAAATAAAAAAAGATGGAGGCATCACATTATCCAGTTGCAGATTATACTACAATGCTACAGTAACCAAAGCAACATGACACTGGTATAAAAATAGACACATAGATCAAGGGAACAGAATAGAGAACTCAAGAATAAAGCTACGTATTTATAGCCAACTGATTTTTGACAGATTTAACAAAAATATACACTGCGGAAATGATACTCTTCTCAATAAGTGAAAGTTGAAATCCAGAAAATTGGATTGTCATCTGCAGAGGAATGAAACTGGACCCCTATTCCCACCATGTATTAGTACAAAAATCAACTCAAGACCAATTAAAGACCTAAATGTAGGACATGAAACTATACAAATAGTGTAAGAAAATCTAGGGAAAACTGTTGTGGACATTGGTTTAGGCAAAGAATTTATGACTAAGACTGAAAAAGCACAAGTAACAAAAACAAAAATAGACAAATGGGACTTAATTAAACTAAAAACCTTCTACACTGCAAAAGAAATAACCAACAGAGTGAAGAGGCAATCTGCAGAGTAGGAGAAAATATTTGCAAACTATACGTTCAGCAGGGGACTGATATTTAGAATTTACAAGAAACTCAAACAAGTAAACAACAAAAAATCAAATACCCTATTAAAAAGTAGGCGAAGGACATGAATACATATTTTTCAAAAGAAGGCATGCAATGGCCAACAAGCATATAAGAAATCTTCTTTTTCAGGAATACACAACATACACAAGCATATTGCATGTTTCAGATTGCCAATTAAAAGAAAGCTCGATGTTAAGACAACTGCATGGGAAGACACTATCTCTATGCCTTCAATATTGTTTTGAGCACTAATTTGAATACAAATGTAAGCTATGGTTAGACACTTTCTAATATCTTTTTTCATTTTGAGTCAAATTTTGGCTAGGTCTCTAGGCCTTGATATTTCTTCTTTTTTGCTGTCTTCTAAGGCAACATTGAGAAACGGCTAAGTTTATTATTTATATAGTGAATGTAATTTTAAGACACTGATAAAATTCCCAAAGCCTTGGAGAATTTATAGAATCAGATACCCTCAGTTCTTCATAGTTGGTGATAGTAAATGTCATATGAAAATGTATTTTCCTGGAAAATACAAATAGTGCTTATTTTCTTGAAATGTACCATTAGAATAGAAAATGTTACTGTGTCCAATTCTACATCACAAACAACCAAATATAACATTCATTTTCAATTGAAAGATATATGTATCAAGGTAATATTTTTGTAATCTATTAACGAACTACTATTTTTTACCACATAGCTTTTTTTTTTTTTTTTTTTTTTTTTTTTTTTTTTTTTGAGACAGAATCTAGCTCTGTTGCCCAGGCTGGAGCGCAGTGGTGCGATCTTGGCTCATGGCAAGTTCTGCCTCCCAGGTTCACACCATTCTCCTACCTCAGCCTCCTGGGTAGCTGGGACTACAGGCACCCACAACCACTCCCGGCTAATTTTTTTGTATTTTTAGTAGAGACGGGGTTTCACTGTGTTAGCCAGGATGGTCACAATCTCCTGACCTCTTGATCCGCCCGCCTTTGTCTTCCAAAGTGGTGGGATTACAGGCGTGAGCCACCGTGCCCGGCCAACAGAGACTTTTATATCCCTGGAGAAAAGTGAAACTCTAATTTCCTAATACATATATATATATATATATATATATATATAAATTATTAGTAACTAGAAAAATTATAGAGATCACTTTATCCAAAATCGCTAAATAATTTCCACTTTTCAAAGATAGAGTGGGCAATTTCTACTGCCAGGTGTGGCAAATATTTTGTATTCAATTCAGTGCTTTACGTTTTCAGATTTCAGGTCAGTTTTATACTTTAGGTAGCTAATAATTCTGATAGTCAGAGGCATATCAATGAAGAATCACTTTTCTGGAACAAAAAGATTTGTTGCAGTTTAAACTTGTAAAGCTTGTCCAGGGCAGTAAATTCCTTAAGATGTATAGTTATAATGAGAAGGACGTATTCTTTTGACTTTTCTTTTTTCCTCTTATTTTTAGTTGACATGTAATGATTGTACATATTTATGAGATACAAAGTGATATTTTGATACATGTATACAACACGTAATGATTAATTCAGGGTGATTAGCATATCCATTACCTCAAACATTTATTATTTGTGTTGCGAACATTCAAAATCCTCTCTTCTAGCTTTTTGAAAACATACACTAAATTATTTTAAACCGTATTTATCCTACAGTGCTACAGAACACTACAAATTATTCTCCTCATATAGCTGTAACTTTGTGTCCATTAACCAATGTCTATCTTCCCCTCCCCACTACACTTCCCAGCCTCTAATAACCACAATTCCATTTCCTACTTCTATGAGATCTTTTTTTCTGACTCCCACATATGTGTAAGAATATGGGGGCTGGGCGAGGTGGCTCAAGCCTGTAATCTCATCACTTTGGGAGGCCAAGGCGGGCGAATCACCTGAGGTCAGGAGCTCGAGACCAGCCTGGTCAACATGGTGAAACCCTGTCTCTACCAAAAATACAAAAATTAGCCAGGTATGGTGGTGGGCGCCTGTAATCCCAGCTACTTGGGAGGCCGAGACAGGAGAATTGCTTGAAGCTGGGAGGCAGAGGTTGCAGTGAGCCGAGATCACACCACTGCACTGCAGCCTGGGCGACAGAGCCAGACTCCTCAACAGAAAAAAAAAAAAAAAGTGGTATTTATCTTTTTGTCCCTGACATATGTTATTTAACATAATGTTCTCCTGGCTCATTTTTGTTGCCATGAATGATAAAATTTCATTCTTTTTTTATGACTGAATATATTCCGTTTTGCATGGTGTGGTGTGAATTTAACAAATTCATTCATCTGTTGATGAATACTTACGTTGATTCAATATTTTGGCTATTGTCAAAATTGCTGCAATAAAAGGGTGCATGGATATCTTTTTTATATACACATTTCCTTTTTTAAGATAAATACCCAGAAGTGAGATTGCTGAATCATATGGTAGCTCTATTTATAGTTTTTTGATAAACCTCCTTACTGTTTTCCATAATAGCTGTATTAATTTATATTCCCACCAACAGTTATGAAAGTTATCTTTTTCTGCATACTTGCCAGTATTTGTTATTTTTTGTTTTTGATGATAGCCATTCTAATGGATGAGATAATATCTCATTGTGGTTTTGATTTATGTTTCCCTAATGATTTGTGACATTGAGATTTTTTTTCATATATTTGTTGGCCATTTGAATATCTTTTTAAAAATTTTTTATTATTTATTTTTTTTTTTGAGATGGAGTTTTCGCTCTTGTTGCCCAGGCTGGACTGCAATGGTGCAATCTCGGCTCACTGTATCCTCGGCCTCCTGGGTTCAAGTGATTCTCCTGCCTCAGCCTCCCAAGCAGCTGGGGTTATAGGCACTCGCCACCACACCTAGCTAATTTTTTGTATTTAGTGTAGACGAGGTTTCACCATGTTGGTCAGGCTGGTCTCGAACTCCTGATCTCAGGTGATCACCCACCTCAGCCTCCCAAAGTGCTGGGATTACAGGCGTGAGCCACCGTCTTTTGCCCATTCGAATGTCTTCAGAGAAATGTCTAATCAGATTCTTTGCCCATTTTTAAAATCAGATTTGTTATTGTTGTTGAAACTTTTGAGTTCCTCATATATTCTGGATATGAGTCCCTTGTCAGATGAATAGTTTGTAAATATTTTCTCTCATCTAAGATTGTCTCTTCACTCTGTTAATTGTTTTCTTTGCTCTGCAGAAACTTTTTGGCTAGATGTAATGTCTCGAACTCCTGACCTCAAGTGATCTGCCTGCCTTGGCCTCCCAAAGTGCTGGGATTACAGGTGTGAGCCACCATGTCCAGCCTCAGTAGCTTTTATGTGCCCAGAAATTTATCAATTTCTTTTAGGTTCTTGAATTTGTTAGTGTAGAGTTGTTCATAATAGTCGTCAATGATCCTAGGTACTTCTGTGGTATCAGTTATAATGTGTTCTTCTTTATTTCTGATTGTATTTATTTGAGTATTTTCTTTTTTTTAGTTAGCCTAGTTAAGAGTTTGTCAATTTTGGTTCTAAAAAAAACTGTTTCATTTATCTTTTGTATGTTTTTTAGTCTCTATTTTGTTTAGTTATGCTCTGATCTTTATTATTTTTTTCCTCCTACACATTTTGGGTTTGGTTTATGCTTGCTTTTGTAGTTCCTTGAGGTGCGTTGTTAGATTATTTACTTGAAATTTTTGTACTTTTTTGATGTAAAAGTTTATTGCTATAAACTTCCCTCTTAGAACTGCTTTTGATGTATTCCATAGGTTTTGATATATTGTGTTTCCATTTTCACTTTTTTTGAGAAACTTGACTTTCTTCTTAATTTCTTTGACCGATTGGTCATTCAGAAGCATATTATTTAATTTCTATGTACAGTTTCTAGAGTTCCTCTTGCCACTGATATCTTGTTTTACCCTATTGTGATCTGAAAAGATGCTTGAAATGATTTTGATTTTTTTTGTGTTTATTGAGATTTGTTTTGTGGCCTAACATACAGTCCGTACCAAAGAATGTTCCACGTGGTGAAGAGAATAGTGTGTATTCTGCAGCTATTTGATATAATATTCTATAAATATCTATTAGGTCTATTTGGTTTATAGTTTAAGCCCAATACTTTGTTGATGTCCTGTCTAGATTATCTGTCCAATGCTGACAGTGGGGTGTTAAAACCCCTAACTATTATTGTATTGGGTTTTATCTTTTGTTTAGCTCTAAGAATATTTGCTTTATTTATCTGGATGCTCTGGTGCTGGGTGTTGCATATATATTTAGAATTGTTTTATCCTCTGGATGAATTAATCCCTTTATTATTGTATAATGATCTTTTTTGCTTTTTTGTTTTTTAACCTAAAGTCTATTTTGTCTGATGTAAAGTTACTCCTGCATGCTTTTGTTTTCTGTTTGCATTGAATATTTTTTCCATCCTTTCGTTTTCAGTCTCTGTGTGTCTTTTCAATTATCCTAACACGTATCTTTTATCTTCCATTCATTTATGAATTCTTTCACGCAATAACATTTATCATTTAGTATGATAAATAAAGAAAATGGAAGATTCTTTCTGATGACTCAATTACAGTGTAAGGAGTGATTAAAAATGAATAATATGATTAATATCAAATTGGATATTAAAATTGTATGCTGTGTGTATTGTGAAAAATGCATTCTCATTCCCTTTGGAGATAGGAGATCTACAAGGTGGCCTTGAAGTATTGATATTTTCATTGCATACAATCAATGTCAAATATGTGACCGTCAAGAAGAGTCAAAGCCCTTTGCTATGTAGATATTTTTAGATGAACACAAAACTTAGCAGGTCTCTCTCACCTTTCTTAGTTTTACTTCTCACTTCCCTTAAGGTTGGATGTAACAAAACCAAAAATAAAAGAAACCTGGAAAACAAAACCAATACCCTGTTTGGCTGCCCGAAATATCATTAAAACATTAAAAATGTATTAAATACATTATTTGAGAGTATTCTGCATATTGACCCAACCAATTTTTTTTTTAAAGAAAACTATGTCTTGTATGCTGTGTAATCATTGTGGTATAGCCATACACTAAAGAGCTTATATTTAAGGAAGATAGAATTACTTGTTAAATACAAAAGTGTGATAAGTATTATGAGGATACATTAGGTGTGATTTCAGTCTAGAACAGATTTTCTCAGCTGGGGGCAATTTTGCAACCTAGTAGCCATTTGACAATATCTGGAGGCATTTTTTGATTGTTAAAAGTAGGGAAGGGGATGTTACTGGAATCTGGTGGGCAGAGGCCATTGATGATGCTAAACATTTTACAGTGCACAGGACAGACTTCACAAGAATTTACATGCTCTAAAAGTCAATAGTGCCAATGCTGAGAAACCCTTGTCTAGAATGATGGGAGGGAACAGAGAGAGAATGGAGGTTTTAGAATCACTGTGGCAGCTATTCAGCTGAGCAACTGCCTTTGGGTGACGATATCTTTTAAATATTCCATTGTTAGATGTTTAATTCAATAATCTCATTGTGTACTGTGCCTAAATAAAGCTTTATAAAACTTGGTTGAATAAATAAATTATAAAATAGCAAATGTTAATATGAAACAGATGGTACCCAATCTGCAATCAACTTTCCTACCCTTTTATTCATTGACAGAATAATTGATGTTTCCCAGGTTTGATCCTGGCCCCATGAGCTACAATTGTTACTGCGACTATAAAGTGGAAATAATGATAGCTTCTCTTACAATTGTTGTGAGAATTAAGTGAGAATGTTCAATAAATATAAAGTGTCCTGCACAGTCTCTGAATAAATGGCAGCTATTAATCAGAGAAGATCACATTATGCTCCAAATGATATAAGTCATAGAGCTTTTGTGGCCCCATAAATTACAGAATTATTATATCTTACATGAAGACAGAAATGGAAATGATTACCTCTTTTGATGGAGAGCTGTGTTGTGAATTACTTTTTTAAACCTTCAGATAGATGAGTTATATGTGAAAAGCCCTGGAACGCTAAGTGTTTTTACAAGATTTGTTACTGGCAAGAAATGGACAAGCATAAATGAGATCAGTCCAGAAAGATTACCCTGCAAACTTGCTGATGTACTGTCTGCTAAAGTAGTGACAGGTCATAAAACTACTGAGAGAGAAATGCAGAGGTATAGGGCACTGGAGAAAAAAGGCTCCATCCCTGGATCTTTACACATGCAACTTTTTCAGGATTTATTCTGCTCCACTGCTATGCTTAGCATCATGGTGTCTTTTATGTGTGGTACAGGAAGTTGACCTGAGTTTTGATGAAAGTGAGAGAATTATTGGGGATGACTATGACACTATTACCTGGCCAGTGTCATGTAGTTATTATGAGTCCAGGGTTTGAAGTGAGCTGGAATGTCCCAGCTTTGCTGCATTACAGCAGTGTAACCTTGAGGAGGTTCAGCCTTCTGATACATTTTCTCTTCTGTACAATGGGAGTATCGATGCTACTGCTTCCTCAGTGGCATTGATTAAATTGGATAATTCATGAGAGGCACTTCGCACAGTGCTTGGGACTGTAATTATCATTATCATCATCATTATTTTCATCAGTGTCATTTTTACTATAATCTCTTAAAAGCTTTCTATTATTAAAATAATTTCTACCACTTAACTTTTAGCTTTTTAAAGGGAAGAAGCCTTAAATTACTTTTCTTATTTATTTTTAATTTTTAAGATAATTTCAACTGTTATTTTAGATTCGGGGGTACATGTGAAGGTCTGACACATGGGAAGACTGAACGATATTGAGGTTTGAGGTACAAATGATCCCATAGGCAGTCCCTCAGCCCTCACCTTTCTCCCTCCCACCTCCAGCAGTCCCCAGTGTCCATTGCTCCCATTTTTGTATCTGTGTGTATTCAGTGATAAATTCCCACTTATAAGTGAGAACATATGGTATTTGGTTTTCTGTTTCTGCATTAATTCACATAGAATAATAGCCTCCAACTGCATCCATATTGCTGCAAATGACATGATTTTGTTCTTTTTAATGACTGCATAGTATTCCATGGTGTATATGTACCATTTTCTTTATCCAGTCCACCATCTATGGGCATTTAGGTTGATTCCATGTCTTTGCTATGGTGAATAGTGCTGGAATGAACATGAGTGCATGTGTCTTTTAGACGGAATGATTTATTTTCTTTTGGGTATATACCCAGTAATGAGATTGCTGGGTCAAATGGTTCTACTTTAAATTCTTTGAGAAATCTCCAAACTGCCTTGCACAAAGGCTGAACTAATTTACATTCCCACTAACTTTGTGTGAGTGACCTCTTCTGTGTGCAACCTCAGCAGGATATGCTATTTTTTGGCTTTTTAATAATAGCCATTCGGACTGGTGTGAGATGATATCTCATTGTGGTTTTGATTTGCGTTTCTCTGATGATTAGTGGTATTGAGTATTTTTTTTCATATGTTTCTGGGCTGCTTGTGTGTCTTTACACATGCAGCTTTTTCAGGATTTATAGTGATACACTGCTGTGCTTAGCATCATGATGTCTTTTATGTGTGGTATAGGAAGTTGACCTGAGAAAATGTCTTTTCATGTCCTTTGCCCATTTTTTAAATGGGGTTGTTTGTTTTTTGCTCGTTGATTTATTTAAGTTCCTTATAGATTCTGGACATATTAGATCTTTGTCAGATGTATAGCTTGTAAACATTTTCTCACATTCTGTACATTGTGTGTTTACTCTGTTGATAGTTTCTTTTGCTGTGTAGAAGTTCTTTTGTTTAATTAGGTCCCATTTGTCATTTTGTTGTTGTTGTTGCAATTGCTTTTGAGGACTTAGCCACTAATTCTTTGCTAAGGCTAATGTTGAGAAGCATGTTTCCTAGGTTTTCTTCCAAGGTATTTATTGTTTGAGGTCCTACATTTAAATTTTTAGTCCATCTTAATTTAATTTTTATATATGGTGAAAGGTAGGGGTCCAGTTTTATTCTTTGGCATATGCCTAGCCAGTTATCCCAGCACCATTTATTGAACACAGAGTCTTTTCCCCATTCTTCATTGTTTATTTTTGTTGACTTGGTTGAAAATCAGATGGTTGTCGGTATGTGGCTTTATTTCTGAGTTCTCTATTCTGTTCCATTGGTCTGTGTGTCTATTTTTGTGCCACTACCATGGTGTTTCAGTTATTGTAGCTTTGTGGTATAGTTTGAAGTTGGGTAATGTGATGACTCTGGCTTATTTATCTTTTCTTTTTTTCTTTTTTTTTTGCTTAAGGTTGCTTTGGCTATTTGGGCCCATTGTTGGGTTCATATGAATTTTACAATAGTTTTTTCTAATTCTGTAAAATATGAGGTTGGTAGCTTGATAGGAACAGCACTGAATCTATAGATTGCTTTGAGCAGCATGACCACTTGAAAAATGTTGATTCTTCCAATCCATGAAGAGCATGGAAGAATGTTTTTCCATTTGTTTTTGTGTTATATGTGATTTGCTGGTACTACAGGAGCACGTCACCATGCCCAGCTAATTTTTATATTTTTAGTAGAGAAGGGGTTTCACTCTGTTGGACAGGCTGGTCTCGAACTCCTGACCTCATGATCCACCCGCCTTGGCATCCCAAAGTGCTGGTATTACAGGCGTGAGCCACTGCACTCAGCCATTTGTGGATTTTTAAATCTAATAATTCTTGAATCTGATCACTAATATCTATAGAATCTCTTCACAATAGTTTGCTTTTTGTTTTCCTATATGCCATTATCTACTTGTTTTCTTTCCTCAATGTATCTGATGATCAAATAATATTCATGATTTCATTAAGCTTTGGAAAAACATCCAAAATACTTCAAATTTGGACATTTGTAGAGTGAGGTGTCTCCTGATTGTGTGAGACTTCTCAAAAAGTAGAAGACAAAAGCAGAAAGCAGCCCACAAAAGGCATAAGCTGACAGTGTATATGGTATCCAAAGAAACTTTCACACAATATGTATTTGATATCTCAGCTCTTTAGGTGACAATGGCCTGCAGGCAGCCATTTCCATCTCTCCTACCCATGCTGGGATCCCTAGGTGATTACAATATTTATTTTCATCAGCCTCAGAATACTTTTCAATTCACAAAGGAGCCATTACCTATTGATCAATGTCAGTAAGCTTATTGAAATCTCTTTCTCATCTCTAGCTGTATAAAGGAATAGAAGAGTGATTGGTATGTGAAATGGTAAAGCCAAGATTCAAAAATACTGGTATGGATCCTAAGATAAGCAGGAGGAGTAATGTACAATATTTAGATTGTATCCAAATATTATTTACAAAAATGCAGGATAGAGGCAGCAGGCAGCAACACAACAGGAACATTTACAAGTAAGACTTTGGTTTATTGTAGGCTTGGTATAAATCAACGAGCACAAACACTTGTGAAATCAGATGCTAGAGGAGTGACTGGCTGGTCATCAGATGAGAGAATATGAAGACGCACAATCTTGAAGAAAACTTATGCACAGATATGGAAAAAAAACACTCAAAACATTTGAATTTTGTAGATTTGATAGCTAATGTTAATAATCAAAGATGTCTAATGACCTCTATTTCATTACAAAAATATCCCATCCATTTACTTCTTCCGATGCACCAGTTATCTAAAGAGAGAGTGGGGGAACACAGAAACCAAGCCAAAATTATTTTTACTTTTATGTAAAGGAAAAAAATCAGAGTTCTCTGAGTATGCATAATTGCTTAAAGTGATGAAAAAAGTGGTGGAGGGGAGTGTGTAATGATTGAGGGTTTTGCTGTATTTGCTATTCTTTCTGCTATTTGTTTGTTGCTTTGATTCTCAGATCTTTATTTCCCAGAGCTGATGAAGAGGCAGTGGATTTAGTTTCCAATGGTTAGTCCAGTCAGAAGAGCAACACCCAGGCCTGACTCTTCTCCTTTGATTAGGACTGTGCAGGGAGCACAACAAGGCATGTGATCCTTTGTGTGTCTCTGTCACCACTGGGTCCAAAATCAAGTTCATTGATTTTATCTTCATGGAATAATCACAAAACAAACACTGATTGTCTGTAGATGTCAGGGAATTCTGCCTGTATTATGTTTTATTATGTGCTTTTTCATTTAATTCTCAAAACAATCCTGGCAAAAATGAATGCTTTTGAGCCCCAGCTTTCTGATATATAAAATGCAGATTGAAGCGAATGCATTTCTTAAGGACTTACTGCTAAAAATTGAGATAAGACTTGATGTTATGAAAATTTTATTCTAGTAATATTTCTAACATGTGATGATAAATACTGGAGAATACATTTTTAAGCTTTACTTCCAACCATCTTTATAACTGAGAACACATTAGAACCTAGTCTATTTCTTTTCTGCAATCTTAAAGTAAAAAATGATGAATGTAAGGGAATAACATAATATTCCAAAGCGTTTTTTCAGATGGAGCTGAAAGATACCTGAAAATTCAAGTAACTTCTATAGCCACAGGTGTATTCTAAATTAACAGATTAAAGAAATAGTATAACATTTATCTTTTAAAAAGGAAAAATGATGTCAAAAGTATTAAATGTGAATCAGTATTCAAAGATATATACTAATATAAATTTACCCTTAAGACTAAATTTGTGAGATTTTATATTATTTTTATCAAGTAAACTATGAAATAAATTTTGGTAAACAATATTTTAATATATTACACATACACACAGACATACATGCACATCAGATGTTGTTATCCAACTCAATGTTAAATTAGTCCCATGAGCTTCACAGTGAGGGGTAGTTGGCTCCGTTAAATGGGCGAGGAAATTGGTTCAGAGAGGTTTCCTGAGTTTAGGCAAGGCTTTCAGCCATTCACCTTTTTATTTGTTCATGTATTCTTTCCATCAATAACATATTTTTTTGCCTATTATAATGAAGAAGAAGGGGAGGAGAAGAAATAAAAGGAAGTGATCCTAATACATGTAAAATAGTATCTCTTTAAATGGTCACATCAACCGCAAAAAACACTTACATAATCTTGTCTCTCCATTTTGGCTGGTTTTTACCAACTGTGTTACTTTTTATGCAACTAGTTACCCTGTGTAAGGCCCCAGGTTCTTTACCTGTGAAATGGGATTAACGATGGCTCCTTGCGCTCGCTTTCATATGCCCTGTGTCATCAACAGTCAGCTTTACATTCTTCAGGTCCAGCGCAAAGGCACCACACTGGGCTTCAAGGGCTCAGCTTGACGACAAATAAGTAAACACTGGAAATATAAATTGTAAGACGGCACGGTGAGCTTCATGAGAGTTTAAGCCCAGCCCTGAGGCAGCAGAGAGGTGGCAATTCTTTCTGCCTGAAAGCATTTGGAAAGATTCAGACTCACACCAGAAAGGACATCAAATCTAGGTTCAAAAGGATAAGGAAGAATTTTCCAGGGGTAAAACAGCAGGAAAAAGGAATTTTATGTATTTAAAACTCTCATCTAAAGACACAGAGTCAGGAAGAGGGAGAATATATTGATTACACATGAAACATAGTTTAACGAATGTGAAATGATCAGAAAGAAAGCTATGGTCAAATCAATAAATGCCTTGGCTATTTTGGCTAAGGAGGTTTTTTTTTTATTTTCAACTTTTATTTTAGATTCAGGGGGTACACGTGCAGGTTTGTTGCATGGGTATATTGCATGATGCTGAGTTTTGGGGTTTGATTTATTCCATCACCCAGGTATTGAGTATAGTATTCAACAGAGATTTTCAACTCTTTCTCTCCTTCCTCCCCCTCCCCCACAGGAGTCTGCAGTGTCTATTTTTCTGTATTTATGTCCATGTGTACTTAAATGTTTAGCCCCCACTTATAAGTAAGAACATATGGCATTTGGTTTTCTGTTTCTGCATTAATGCAGCTTAGGATAATGACTTCTAGCCACATCCACGTTGCTGGACATGATTTTATTCTTTGTTATGGCTGTATAGTATTCCATGGTGTATATGTACCACATTTTCTTTATCCAGTCCATAGGTAAGGAACTTGTAATCTAACTAGTAGGAACTTTTAATCAACTTGTTTTCAAAGAGATATTAGAAGTCTCAGGTATTTTTTTGCTAAAATTAGTGACTTATCTATAGACATGACTTTTATATTATTATACTTATTGTATTTATTATAATATATTGTAATAAGTAATTATGTATTAAATATTTTATATATAAACAATATATAGAGATGCTATTATATGTCATACTACCTATCTAACTCCTTATTTCAATTCTTTGCAGTCACTGAAGATATTGTGGAGAATCCTCTCAAAACATTTTAATTCTATAAATATTCATTAGTTTTATTGCTAGCTTATTTTTAAACGGTCTTCAATTTATATTTGAACAAAGAATCACACTGTAGATGAAACACTGTTGCTTATGCTTATTTGAATATATAATTTTCTTGTAACAACATTTTCTACCGAATCCTGTTTTCTGAAAGGAAGCTATATACCTGAAGGGGAGCTTTAAAAAGTGAGGTGCAAGATTGGAGACATGTTTCCAATGACAACTGATGGGTCTTATTTTTTGTGTGTGAATAAATGAGAATACATGAAAAAAGAAACCCACACTTCATGTTTCATGTAGAGAAGGCACTCTGCAAATTTGAGGTCTCTATGGGATGTGGATGGGGATATTTTGTTTCCATTAATGTCTCCTGAATAAACATGCAAACACAGACAGGAAATAACAAATGGTAATGAACACTAATGTGTCTTTAAGGACTAATGCAGAATTTCAAGGAAACAATCCAACAGAAGGATGCATGGCATGGAAACACCTCCGGGGAATGGTGGCAGACCCTGACTGCTCTAAGCCATTTAAACTGAACCTGAAAAACCCCAGCAGAATAATTACATGATGGAAAGCAATCCTTATTAAGAAGCTGCCTTATTAGCTTACAAGTGGCCTTCCTCTCCTTCATCTAGTCTAGCATTTCATGGCACTTTTCAGCTGAAAAAACTTTTAAATGCTGTTGACAAATTGATGGAAGAACTTTATGCAAAAGCTGAGTCTGTCTTCGGCAAGCATTTGTAATATTGATTAAAAGCAAATGCTACTTTAGTATGTGTCCCTTAGAAATAGCAAACAATGATTTCAAGTCCTTAACTAAGCTCTATTGCATAAAAATACAAATACAAAAAAAGCAAATTCAATTCTCTTTAGAAAAGAGGCTTGTAATTTGTTTAATAAAATTAAGTTTTTGTTAGTCCTCAAACTATATGCCTATATTCACATATACCAGTGATATTTTAATATTAGATTCATGATATTGTTGTGTATATTTAAGATGAGAATTACAGAAAAGGTAAATGTTCTTCTGTCTTTTTATTATATATGTATTTAAAATTTATAGAAAGAAACACTACTTTTAGAATTCAGAGTTTCAGCAGAAAATAGGATTCTTCCTAGTTAGTTCATCCATAGAGATTTTAAGGGAACAAAGAGTGGTGAAGAATTCAACACACTAGTCACATCGGGAAGATCAAAAGGCTGAAAGTAGATGAGGAGGAAATTAGGGCACCAGAGTCCAGTGAGAACTGAACTGTGGTGGCCACAGGGTTGTTCAGCAGATGGGGAGTTGTGGAGCAAGAAATGCTGATGCAGAGTTGCAGACAGGGAGTCAGGAATAAGAGCATTGCACTCTCTCTTCTCACTTTTGACTCTCCAAAGAGTGCCTCCTATTTGCTGACTCAATATAAAAGCCAGAAGGTGAGGACTCCCTGATGGTGCAGTCCGTAGCTGCAGGGAAACTCGGGGCAGGGAGTGGGGAAGGATGGATAATGGATAGTGGGAGACATAGTGGCCATAATGGGGATAATTTCACAATGCGTGGGAACTTCAGGACTCAATGTTTTCCTGGACATACAAAGCGAGCTGAAGCCATGTCACCCAAGGCTTGCCCATATATTTCTACTGAGAGATAACTCTGCTAAACACAAGGAGGATTCACCTGTGGTCAAATAGATTAGTGCATCTCCAAGAGTGGGAGAGTACCCTATTGACAAGTTGCTGTATTACCTTGAGACCTCTCGAGCCTTTAGATTTTGGAAATATTGGGTTTAACAAAATTAATCTGATAGAAAGAGATTTCAATTAATGTTTAACAGAATAAATGTTTCATATAAAATATGAAATGCTGAAGTTGTTGGATCAAAGTAGAAGTCCAAGAAAGAGATGTCTTTGGTGGTTGGGAGATAAGCTCTATGCCATCTACAGTATTGTCTATACCTTTCTTATCTGTGAAGCTTATAGTACATTACACTTAGAGTCAGAAGAAATGGAAAATCAAAAGGAAAATTGTCCTCTCTTCCTCCTCTGCTTCAGCTATGGGCATTCCTGCAAATTCATGCTTCAAAGCTATGATCTTTATATTATCTCTTAAAAACGCCCTCTTCCCTCTGGTTTCAATTATTATCTCCATTCTCATTATACCCTAATTAGAATCTGCTTTCCCAAGTTCTAGTTCAGAATCTCTAGATACAGATTTTTTCAAATGAATATTTCTTTTAGGATATTTTCAGCATCTCGAATTTAGCATTAGGTTACCTAGTTATTTAGACTTGATCGAGTTGCTTAACCCCTTTAACTGAATTTCTGTATCTGTGTTATTAGGGAGTTAGGCTAAATATAATTAGTGGGGAAATGTTGCATCAATATTTGGTTATGACCTTTTTATTCTACCAAATGTCAGTGAGTCACTTAAAATCTTCTGGAGGAAGTTTTTACATCCCTCTAAATCCATAACTTCTGCAGAATGACGAATGGATATACAAAGTTGTTGTTTTGCAATACAGAAACAGGATAGGGGTTCGGTGGTAGACCCAGAGTTGCCTCTTTGGTTCAATGGGTTGCCTCTTTGGCAGAGGATGGGTCAAATCCATCAATTTTGAGGCTTTCAGGAGGAGTCACCCAACAGACAATAAACAATCACCTCAACATGTGAAGAGGGATGGTCCTGCCTATATGTGCCACACTGGGTGCATAGAAGGAGGGCTGCCCAGTCCTGCTGACACCGGTGGTCCTTCGGAAGGAAGGTATGGCCGTACCACCATGAATGCTCCCGACCTCATCTGAAGGAGCGGCCTCTGGTGGTCTGGATCACTGCTATTCCTTGCCTCCAAAAGAGAATGCTACCCTCAGCTAGCAAATGGAGAAGACTGCTAAGATTGACCACTCGGAGTCTTCAAAGATGAGTCCCAGTTTTTCAATTGGGACTTATCAGAATAGCAATCACTACAAACTACAATATTTCCACTTCTTTAAATTTTCTGCTGCTCAAGACATCAAAACGACTCTACAGATGTTTCAGAAGCCCACATTAGTGTACAGGCAAAGAAAACCTTGGTCCACTTAAGGATTCTCAGTAGTTTGAGAGAGAAATCAAGGTCCAGCACCCTTATAAGTGATGATTATTAAGACAGAGAAAATGGGAAAGATTCAAATGCATTTGTCAATTTTGATCAATGTATTTACTTATTTAAACATTCCAGTGGTTAAAAAAATCAAAGCTATCATAGAATTACGATAGGATCTCTTTCTATATCTAGCCGTCCATCCATCTACCTTCCAACCAAAAGGTCATCACTGTTTTTAGTTCCCTTGAATCCTTCCAAAGCATTTGCTATGAGTGCATGCTAAGTATAAATATTTACACATCCCCATTCTTCAGAAAAAAATGGTAGCATATTATACAAACTGTTCTGTACCTTGGCTTTTTTGCTTAACACAATATAATATGTATTATAGGTCCTTCCAATTCAATGCATAGCTTATTCTCAGTTTTTAAAATAGCTCTATAGTATTCCATTACATCAGTGGGTTTCAATGAGGGAGAGCAATTTTGTTTCACATGACGCGTTTGACAATGTATGAAGACATTTTTGGTTGTCACAATGGGGAGGGGGGCTGCTAATGGCATCTAGTTTGTAGAAGCCAGGGATGTTGCTAAACATCTTATAAAGCCCAGGACATCCCATCCTCCCCCAAAGAATTATCTGACCCAAAATATCAGTAGTGCTGAGGTTGAAACACCCTACATTATATGAACGTACTTCAGTTTATCTACTCCTTTTGATGGACATTGAGTTACTTCCCAAACTTTATTACAATACCACAATGAATAATTCTGCTTGTTTTATTTTATGTGATAGAGAATATTTGTAAGAAGGCTAAATGATGGTTAAAAGTTAAGAACATTTGTCATTTAAAAGTTAAGAACATTTGTCATTTTGATACTGACAAATTATATGCATTAGGTTTTTTTTCAGGTTACAATTCTTCCAGCACATTGTGAAGGTTTGTTTCCAACAGCATTGCCAACGTTGTCTGTCATCAAACATTAAGAAATTTACCAATCTGAACATGTTGTATCCAAGTCTGTTTTAAATTCTGTTTTTTTATTATGAATTAGGTAGAGCATCTTTGTGTACTTAAGAACCTAAATGTTCATTTTTCTGTGCAAGCTTGGTTACATAATTTGTCCAATTTTTAGAAAGTCAGTTTATCTTTGTATTGGTCTCTAGGAGCTCTTATATATGAGGAAAATTAGTCTTCTTTCTGTTTAGTGATTTGTAAGTAATGCTCCAGTGTGTCACCTGCATTTTGACACTGTTTAAAAAATGTATCTTTTTTTTTTTTTTTTTTTGAGACGGAGTCTCGCTCTGTCGCCCAGGCTGGAGTGCAGTGGCACGATCATGGCTCACTGCAAGCTCCGCCTCCTGGGTTCACACCATTCTCCTGTTTCAGCCTCCGGAGTAGCTGGGACTACAGGCGCCCGCCACCGCGCCCGGCTAATTTTTTGTATTTTTTTAGTAGAGACGGGATTTCACAGTGGTCTCAATCTCCTGACCTCGTGATCCACCGGCCTTGGCTTCCCAAAGTGCTAGGATTACAGGCGTGAGCCACCGCGCCTGGCCAATAAAAAATGTATCTTACATATATATTTTTGACATAAAAGTTTTAAATTTCAATTGACTCATCCTTTCGTAGCTTCTATGTTATGAATCACATTTAGAAAAAGTCTTTCTGCATTGAGATTATAAATTAATTTGGTAACTAAAATTCTCTTTTTATTACCTTTATTATTTTATTATTACCAAGAAATCTTGGATATTTGGAACTCTATGTTGGTATTTGATATAAGGTATGAATCCAAGTTTACTTCTTCCCCCTCCCCGATCTAGCTAAGTAGCTAGTTTCAATAGATATTTTGAATAGTCCATGTTTTCCCGCTGATTTTATATATCTCTTACCACATGTATAATATCCTCATGGTGTCTGGGTTTACTCTGTGTATTGTGTCCCATTTATCTGTCCTTTGTTCATGAGCTGGTATCATAATCTCATACTTTTTTATTATTGGACTGAGTTTACCTCTATTGCTTTTTAAAAAGTTTTTTTTCCCTGGTCATCTTGCTTACTCATTTTTATAAGATTTCTAACAGTTTTATTGAGATAGAATTTACATATCTTACAGTTCACCCATTTACAATGTATAATTCGATGATTTGCCAGGTAATCACAGGTATATGTGACCAGCACCACAGTTAGTTTTAGAATGTCTTCACCACCTTGAAAAGAAACACTGTACCCTTTAGCTATCATCTCCCTATTCACCCATTCCTCCCCAAACTTAAGTAACCAATTTCAGTTTCTATAGATTTCCCTATTCTGAACAATCATATGAATGGAATCACATGTATAGTCTTGTGTAACGGGCTTCTTTCACTTAGCATAATATTTTCAAGGTTCATCCATTTTGTAGCATGCATTAGTACTTCACTTTTTATGGCTGAACAATATTCTATTAGATGGATATATCACATATCATTTATCCATTAATCCCTTAATACACATTTGGGTTATTTCCTCCTTTTGGCTATTATGAGTAATACTGTAATAAACATTCAAGTTTTTGTATGGTGATATGTCTTCATTTCTCTTGGGGCTATAGCTGGGAGGAGAATTGCTGGATTATATGGTAATTCTATGTTTAATCATTTGAAAAACTGCCAGACAGTTTTCCAAGATTGCTGTATATTTATTTTCCTAAAAGCAGTTTAGGAGGGTTCTAATTTCTCCACATTCTGGCCAACATATTATTATCTGACTTTTCAGTTCTAACAATCCTCATGGTTGTGAAGTGATATCTCATTGTGGTTTTGGTTCATAAGAACTTTAACTCATTTGCTAAATTCAAAATAAATTATTACTACTTCACTGAAGTCATGTAATTTAGAGATAATTGACATATATTTAAAACAAGCAGGCAATTATTATATATGTAAACTTTCATATAGTTCTTATAGATATTTCTCATTAAATTTATCCTCATAGGCTTTATATTTATTTTGTAAATTCAAATATTTAATCCATTACATATTTTAGCTTGTTGTGTTTGCTAGTAGAAAGCTATTATTTGTAACAGTAAAGTTGTATCTTGATAAATTACTGAAGTCTATTGAATATAGTGGTTTCTAACTGATTAGAGTTCCATATGAAAACTTTACTTTCCCCTTTCCAATTTTATACTTCATTTTTCATCTTTTTAAATTAGGTATAATGGTGTCTTTTAGATTAGCATATATTTTATCATAATAATATTAATATTTGAGAGTTCTTTAAAATAAAATTGTATGTTTAATTGTAGCAAACACCTTTTCATTATTTGAGAAGATAAACAACACTTGGCATGATGTATTATTCTTTTGATGTGTGACTGAATTCTAATTGCTAATATTTTATTTAAGATGTTGGCTTTGCTGATGAGAAATGAGATTTGTTTGTAATTATCTTTTGAGGGCTAACATTGCCAAGTTCAGTATCAATGTTGTTAGACTTGATTAAAAGAAATAATTAAATTTTATTTCTTTTTATGCTCTGAAGAAGTTTAAAAACATCGGAATTATTTGCTCTTTAATATTTTGGTAGAATTCTCCTGCAAAAGAGCTTGGTTATTTTGGTAGGCAGAGTAATAATCCTTCAAAGATGATTATGTTCTTTTCCATGGAACCTGTTAATATGTTAGGTTACAAGACAGCAAGAGAGAATTAAGGTGGCTGATCTAATTAAGGTTGTTAGTCAATTAACCTTAAAACAAGTTTAACCTGGTTTGCCCTTGGGGGTTTAATTGGTTTACCCAGGTGGGCTTAATATAACCAAAGTAAAAGATGGAGACAGAGAAGGTCAGAGTCAGAGAAAGATTTAAGGATGTTACGTCGCTGGCTTTGAAGATAGAGGAAGGAGACACATGCCGAGGAATGTAGGCAGCTTTTAGAAGCCGGACAAGGCTAAGAAGCAGATTCTCCCTGGAGTTTCCAGAAGGAGCACATTCCTGCTGACACCTTGATTTTGCCCAGTGAGACCTATTTTGGACTTCTGACTTCCAGACTGTAAGAATGAATCTTTGTTGTTTTAAGTTACTAAGTGTGTCTGAGATGCACACGTGCACACACACACGTATACAAATACGTGTAAATGTGAATATGAATATGAATTCTTACTGAAATTGCCAGTTCTAATCCAGCACCACAGTGTTCATTCTAGCTTTATCATCTTGCTTATTAGTTACTAGTTTGTCTAAACTGGGTCCTATTATTTATAATTTATGTACTTGTTCAGTATTTACTTATTTGTTGAGTATTTTTTTTCATACATTTGTTGGCCATTTGCATATCTCGTCTTTTAAGAAGTGTCTATTTAGGCTGTTTGTTCATTTTTAATTTTTTTTGTTTTCTTGCTGTTCAGTTATTTAAGTTCCTCATTTATTTTGTATATTAACTCCTTATGATATATATGGTTTGAAAATATTTTCTCCCGTTCTGTAGGTTGTCTCTTCACTCTGTTTTTTTCCTTTGCTGTGCAGATACTTTAATTTTTATGCGATCCCATTTGTTTATTTTTGCTTTTGTTGGCTGTGCTTTTGGGGTTACATCCAAGAAATCATTACCCAGACCCATATCATGAAATTTTTACCCTATGTTTTGTTCTAGTAGTTTCATAGTTCCAGGTGTTACATTTAAGTGTTTAATCCATTTTATGTTGATTTTTGTTTATAGTACGATAATCTAATTTGATTCTTCAGCATGTGGATATCTAGTTTTTCCATCGCCATTTATTGAAGAAACTGTCCTTTCCCCATTGTGTGTTCTTGGCATCTTTGTCAAAAATCAGTTGATCATAGTGTGTGAGTTTATTTCTGGGCTTTCTATACTGCTGCATTGGTGTATGTGTCTGTTTTTATGCCAGTTCCATGCTGTTTAAATTTTTATAGGTTTATAGTAAATTTTGAAATCAGGCAGTGTCATGCCTCCAGATCTGTTCTTTTGGTTCAAGATTGCTTTGGCTAGTTAGGGTCTTTTGTGGTTCCGTGCAAATTTTAAGTTGTCTTTATTAGCCTAGTTTATTCACTTGTTTTTGGCTTGAATTCAACCTTATCAAGAGCTCTACTTCCCTTTTGTTTGTTTTTCCCTCTAAATATTGTCAGTTTTAATTTTCCATGTGTCCACTCTGAATTTTTTTATAGGCAGTCTCAGTCTGTTGACATGACAAATATATCTGGTTTTATCATATCCTATTTTTGTTGTTAAACCTATTTTAAAGTTTTTATTTTTACTATGAATTGTTTGCTTGCTGTGGGTTTTCTTTACTCTTTTTGTTTATTAGTTTACCTTTATAATTATTTTAAAAATATTCTTAGCTTTCTATTTGTTTAAAAGGTGTCAATGGCTTGGCTTCTTAATACAAAGTTGTGAGATAAAGTAGCTTCCCAAGGTTAGTAGTGATGGTGCCATAATTTGAATCATGTTAGATTTGTTCTGTGCAGTTTTTTTGTTTTGCTTTGAAGCAGCATAGGTTTTAAAAATAGTCTTGATTTGTATTTCAATGATCTTGTAAGTCTTCTCTAATCTCCAACCTGTATCCTGTACTCCAACTTATATAAACAAACTAACTAAATGAATGGATAACTTGAAAAAATGATTGATAAAATGGAGAATTTTGGGGTAGTTAGCTTAACATTAAGAAACATCATGAGATTTTTTGATGCAAAATTTCTTTTTGTTTTGTATTTTTCCCATTTTCTTCTCTTTAAAAACATTTATGTCTGAAATATATTGTGCCTCTTATGAATTTGCTAGCTTTTGAAAGGCTTTATGCCACCCTGGATGGAGAAAACTGAGCTGTTGTTTTGTCTTATCCATTTGCCTTCTCTCAATCCTCTGCCTGTATCCATAGAAAAATGGAAATTTTTAAATGCATGATTTGTTGCTAATCCATTTAAAATGAATGCTTTTCTATAGATATAATAGTTACAAATGACAGATCAGAGGCACACTTGTATCATGTATTGTGTGAAGGAAGAAAAAAATGCATAGCCTACCTGACAGCCTCTGTTTAAAATGTCTTTGAATGAATTGGTATAAAATAAAATCTGTGCTAGATTTAATCACACAAAGAAAGTGTTCTCAGCTTAACATTTTCTTTCATAAAATGACCAATTCATCCCATTCAGAAACTTAACACATTTGTCATTTTGCTCAAATGCAATTTACAAAGGAAAAGGTCCTAGGTTTCTCAAGCTAGAAAGAGCAGGCAGGCTGGAAAGACCCAGCTGTTTTAGAATAGGGGCTCTACCAACTGATGACATGTTTCTTAATGCCATCTCTGGTGCTCAGTTTTAGGATCTATAAAATGGGGGTAATGATATGTATCTTCCAGAGGTGAGGGGGCTTAGATAAGTTGGTATATTAAAGTAGCTGGTATAAGTGAACAAGAACAACAATTTCCCTATCTACAATCTTTGTCAAATGAAGCCAGGTGTTAGGACTTCACAGATAATCCAAAGGCTTACTTGGAGCAGCCCAATTCGTTTAAAGACAATCAGGAAGCTTTTACTCAACAAGCTGACCTTTGTTTGGCTGTCACGAATGCTCTGTATCAAAGAAGAAATAAGTCCTGTAGGATTATAACACTCCCAAGCTGTAGGCTTTGGTTTATTTTCCAAACTGCATTTTATTTTTCTACCTATCAGGCCTATAGAAAAGGGATTTAGCATAGCTTTCTTAGCCAAGTTGCCCAGTATAAACGTTCATATTGGTAAATTTGCTTGCTAATACACGTAATGCTAATAATAGACTCAGCAATGAAATTAAGCTTGCTTTATTAATTTTTCAGTCTTAAATTTCACTAACAGATTCATTAAAAATTAATTGTCATCTTTATTATGCCAACTCTAATGAAAAGACATACATCATTAGTGATATACTTACAATATAAAGTATGTAAGAACATTTATGAGGGAAAAATCGATAACCTCATTAAACATATTTATATTTGTTCCTACAGTGTCAATTATCCCGTTATTAGCATAGTCACATTATGACATAAAACCAATGAATAGCAATTTTTCCTCACTGTAATCTGATCTTGTCTATATTTCTTTTGTGTTTCATATTTTGTTTTATATGCAAAATCTTAATATTAAAAAAGTTTATACTTGAGAAGGAATCAGAGAATTATTTTACATTTGAATTGAACACTTCTAAGAAGTCAAAATCATCCTGAAACTGCCATTTGTATTAAAATGACACATGGATAAATGGTTTAAATTTCTAAATTCTACTTATAGAAAAAAATTAACCAAAATTCGGTCCAATAGCCATATCTGGCAAGTCTTTTATTTAAATTTGGATCTGGCAACTGAATTATACCCTATTATTTCTCCAATATTTGGTATCCTAAAAGACCACTCTGTACTGCTGTGTGTGACTTTTAAAATATTTTCAAATGAAATAATTATATTTAAACCACTGGTTCCACAACAAAAGGAACGATAGATTCTTGGAGCCAACAGTATTGCGTTCTATTAAAATTTTAAAAACTTGTTATTTAATAGGCTTAAGTCCGTATGGTTTATGTGTGTATGTATGTGTGTGTGTATTTCTGTGTATATGTGTGTGTTTCATTTTATAGTTTATTATTGTGACAGTTTTGTATTGAAATTTATTGCCTTTTATAGAAAATATATCATGACATGTAATTGTTTTTAGTAAATGATAAATGAAATTATGCTCAAGTGTTGGAAAGATAAGTTAGTGAACAATAATGCAAGATAGAAAAATCTTATCTAGGTGAATAATCAGTAAATGTGATTGTATTTAGCAAATACTGTAAGAAAGTGTTAGCTTCTGTGATTATGGAACTTAAAATAATCAATGGTTAAGAGAGGGCAAGAAATGAAATGAGGATAAAAAGAAATTGTTGTGAAAAAAATTGATCAATGACTCCACTAAACCTAAGAGTAAAGGAATTTCAAGACCTAATATTTATTATAATTGTTGTGAGGCAGTTTGGAGTTAGGTCAAGGCCCTCCAAACCTTGTGATTTAATTCCATGGTTATAAATAAACCAACAGGAAGCTCACCCACAGCAATGACCCTCCGAAGTTGTAATGGAGTGTAATTATGACCCAGTACTTGGCCTCCTGGGCCACAGTAAATGTGCTATAAGAATGTCAAATTCACACGATACCCTTTGTAAGAGATTTTAGTGGCACAGACTGAAACTTAAACAGACCTATGTGCAAGCAGAGTTCTATAATTCTAAGAAGAAGACAAGGGCTGTGAAATTAACAGGCAAAGTTTCACAGCCTCTCTTCATTTTCCCCAAGTGTATTACATTAGCAAGGATAGTGGGCTCTGTATTTTGAATTCTAAAACCCTGATTAAATATTTTGCCTTACCTATATTTTTCTAAGCTTTTTTCTCCTCTCCTACCAAAATTCCAGAATAGAATGCTGGGTTTACTAAGAAAAAAATCACAAATTTTTAAGTCATTAAAATTTCTCCTGAGATATTAAAAAAATGTTTAAGGTAGATTAAACCTAGACCAAAAATTAAATCAAATTATATTCTGTGTGCTCAATTTTCTGTAGGGAACCAAAAGCCACTGGAGTGTAAAATTCTAATTAATTATGTGGAGTGCTAATGGATTTTAAATTAAAAATACGTGCTGTTTAACACCCCACTCCACACAGTTTTGCAAGTGGATATTACAATGAAACTGTCCTATGAAATCTGAAATGCATGGGAGGTACAATTGTCACTTCTCCAGTTGAACCTAAAAAGAGCTGTACTCTTCATCAATTTGGGAATTCTACAATCTCCTTCTTTGGCCATTCAACTTGAACATTTCCTGTCTACTCCACATACAACCATGATTAACCAGTGATGTAATTTTAACAATCACAAAGTTTTGTTACAGTTTTTCTAATTTTATTTTATTTTGATTTTTGTATTTTTTAAAATTATACTTTAAGTTCTGGGATACATGTGCAGAACGTGCAGGTTTGTTACATAGGTATACATGTGCCATGGTGGTTTGCTGCACCTATCAACCCGTTATCTACATTAGGTATTTCTCCTGATGCTACCCCTCCCCTATCCCTCCACCCCTTGACAGGCCCCAGTGTGTGATGTTCCCCTCCCTGTGTCCATATGTTCTCATTGTTCAACTTCCACTTATGACTGAGAACATGCGGTGTTTGGTTTTCTGCTCCTGTGTTAGTTTGCTGAGAATGATGGTTTCCAGTTTCATCCATGTCCCTGCAAAGGACATGAACTCATTCTTGTTATGGCTACATAGTATTCCATGCTGTATATGTGCCTCATTTTCTTTATCCAGTCTATCATTGATGGGCATTTGGGTTGGTTCCAAGTCTTTGCTACTATGAATAGTGCTGCAGTAAACACACGAGTGCATGTGTCTTTATAGTGGAATGACTTACAATCCTTTGGGTATATACTCAGTAATGGGATGGCTGGGTCAAATGGTATTTCTGGTTCTAGATCGTTGTTTTTAAGACTACCTTCTTTTACAGATACAGAAACTGAGACTCAGCATCTTTATTCCAGATGATGTGTCTAATTATCATCAGAGCTGACATTCAAATGCAAGGTTTCCCATCACATGTTAGATATTTAATTCATCACAGCAAGCTCAGTGGAAAGGACACAACACTAAATTCATCTTATTTTATTAATCTTTTGTTTTTTGATTGACAAGTAAAAATTGGATGTATTTATAGTGTACAAAATGATGTTTTGATATGTGTATACATTGTGGAAGGGCTAAATCAAGCTATTTAACATATGCATTACTTCACATACTTATCTTTTTTTGTGGTGAAAGCACTTAAAAATCAACTCTTTGCTGTTTTATTTATTTATTTATTTATTTATTTGAGACTGTTGCCCAGGCTGGAGTGCAGTGGTGCAATCTCAGCTCCCTGCAACCTCTGCCTCCTGGATTCAAGTGATTCTCATGCCTCAGTCTCCTGAGTAGCTGGGATTACAGGCGCGTGCCACCACGACTGGCTAAATTTTGTATTTTTTGTAGAGATGGAGTTTCGCCATGTTGGCCAGGCTGGTCTCGAACTCCTGGGCTTAAGCGATCCAGCTGCCTCAGCCTCCCAAAGTGCTGGGATTACAGGCATGAGCCACCGTGCCTGGCTGTTTGCCATTTTAATATATATGTTAATATTCTTATTAACTATAGTCACCATGATGTACCGTAGATATCTTGAACTTATTCATCCTGTCTAACTGAAACATTGTGCCCTTTGATCAAGACTCCCCAGTCTTGGCACCCTCAGCCTTTGGTGGGCACCATTTTACTCTCTGTGTCTTTGAGTTTGGCTTTTCTTGCACGCCACATATAAATGAGATCAACTCCATGCAGTTCTCAAACATCAGCTAGGAACTCTTTACCCTGTATCAGGTCATTGCCAATGTTCTCCCTCATACTGACCCTTTGACATCATGATGCTCTAAGAAAAAGCTGAAACAATCTAGCATCAGAATAACTTCACTCATTCATTCATCCATTTGTTCATTTGAGGAGCATCTACTTTATGCCAGGAGTTGTCTTATGTACAGAAGATTCAGCAGTAAACCAAAGAGAAAAAGTCCCTTTCCCTTATGTAGTATACAGCTTAGTGGAGGAAGACAATTTTTATAAAAAGGAAAAAAGAAACACATGTAATTATATCGTGCTAAGAATTAAGAGGCAAAAACTAAATTAGGGTTCAAATGATAAGGTAAATTGTGGTTGCTGTTTATACTGGTGGTCAGAAAAATTCACTGACAAAATAACATTTTAACAGATAGTTGTAGGACATAGGAGAGCAAATCATGTAAATATCAGTAGAAGAAAGTTCCAGGCAGAGGACACTACAAGAGCAAAGGCCCTGAGGTAGAAGAACCCTTAAAATAAGACATGCAAGCATTCCAGGGATTGAGGCAAAAGGAGAATTTGGGGTGCTTGTGACCAAATTGGCAGAAGTAAACAGTGACCAAGCAAAATGGCCATTGAATAGGACAAGGCAGAATATGGTCTGTTCCTGTGGTATAATCATGGCTAAAGACATACTGAGTATGGGCCACTGAAAGAGTAGGCTGACTCCATTGTCTTAGAAGCGAGGATTACCGGGGGAGGAGGAAAGATGCAGAAGCCAGGAGAGCTCTGAGAAATCTCTTGCTGACTCACATCCCCAATGCCTGCTCTTTTTGAAGAAGTGGTCCCCAGAGCCAATGGCTATCATATAAAAAAACACAAAAGAAAACATGTGTTGGTGAAGATGTAGAGAAACTGGAACTGCTGTACACTGTTGGTGGGAATAAAAAATGGTACATCCACTATGGAAAACAGTGCAGAGTTTCCTTAAAAAAGATTAAAAATAGAACTGCATGTGATCCAGCAATCCCACTTCTGAGTATACATCCAAAAGAATGGAAATCAGGATCTCAATAAGATGTCTGTACTCCTATGTTCACTACAATATTACTCACGATAACCAAGAGGTTTAAAACAACCTAAACTCCATCAGTGGATGAATGGACAAACAGAATGTGATCTATATATACAATGGGATATTATCAGTCATAACAAGAAGGAAATCCATTATATGCTGCAATATGGATGAACCTTGAAGACATTATGCCAAGTGGAAGAGAATAAACCACTAGCCACAAGACCTGCCTGGTAACAGCATCTGTGTACAAGAAAGTAGAGAGAAGTAGAGGTGCCATCAGACCTGAGCATAGGGAAACCCTCCAAAGAGCCATTCATTTGAAAACAGGAGCTGAAGGTGGGAAGGGTTTTGCTCAGTCAAATAATAGCTCCATGGTAAAAGCTGAAGAAGTTGGAGCAATCTAACTTCTATAAACTCTCAAAATTTACCAACCCAACCCAGTTTCTTTCCTAAGAGTGCTCCCCATTGAAGAAAAATTTGCGGAAGCAGAAGAAAAACTGAGGAAAAAAAAGGATAACAGAAATGAAGGGACTAAATGGTCATGATAAAAGAGACAATGCTAATAAATCCCAGTAAGCAAGCTACCAAATGTAAATACTACAAGAAAAAAAAAAAAAAAAAAAGGAGAGCTCTGTGGCATTAGAAAATAGAGTCCAGGAGGCCGGGCGTGGTGACTCACCACTGTAATCCCAGCACCTTGGGAGGCTGAGGCGGGCGGATCACGAGGTCAGGAGATCGAGACCATCCTGGCTAACATGGTGAAACCATATCTCTACTAAAAATACAAAAAAAAAATTAGCCGGGCGCGGTGGTGGGTGGTAGCTACTCCAGAGGCTGAGGCGGGAGAATGGTGTAAACCCGGAAGGCGGAGCTTGCAGTGGGCCAAGGTGGCACCACTGCACTCCAGCCTGGGCGACACAGCGAGACCATCTCAAAAGAACAAAAACAAAAACAACAACAACAAAAAAACAAAAACAAAAAACCACAGAGTCCAGGAAAATCAATTCCATATAAAAATGAGCTTGATTAAAAACAACAGCAAAAAACCCAAGGTCAAATGTGCAAAATTATGATAAGAAATAACACAATAAAGAGTGTAATATCAGCTCTACAGACAACAAAAACATGTCAGAAAAACAAGATCACAACACATATCAAAATGGTAAGATTCTATTTAAAATGAGCCATTTAACAAGAAGAAAAAGGTACAGAACATTAAAGAGCATAAATCAGAGCAAGAAGAACTCAGAAATGAGTTGATAGATTAGAAAAAAATACATAAAAGAAAAAAGATATTTCAAAAAAGATGAATAAACTAGAAGGAGCACAAAAGAAATCACATAAACTGTTCTCAGTAATGTCATTACTGGTAGTAGCAATATCATTATTTAAAAATAGGTTGATGGGAAATATGAGATAAAGTAAATGAATAATTTTGAGACATTTTATTATTCCCTAAGTCATTGAGTACCAGGTTTCTCAGTGTAGGAGAAAGAAAATACAAATGTATTATAGAAGGGGTTAAGTTCAAACAAACACAAAACCCTTGGTCCTGGATCTGAATTGAAGTCAGTAGGAGCACATGAGGCATTTTAATATAAAAGTGTGTGTTCATTAAAGTCTTAGCTCTGTTCACTAAAGTGGCTTGGAAACAATCACCAACTCTGTAATAATGAGCATCCTTAGCAGCCATATAATGGTCTTGAAATGCCATTTCTGCTAAAAGAAGCCAGAGCAAACAGTTTGCAATATGTGACTGAAAAATCGTGATATACCAGATAGCAAAGAAACCATCAAAGACTTGTAGTTTTATATCAAAATGACTGAGGAATCAACTTGATGAGGCTTCTTCTGGCTAAAAATAGACAATTTATGCAAAACAAAAACAAATAATAATTGCAAATAATTGAAAACCACCAAACATCTTTAAATCCATGAGTTTATAATGATCTTTCAAATCAATTGGGTATCTTCACACTTTGATGGATAACCAGATTTGACAAATGCAAAATCAAGCATTTATCTTTCCTGTGTGATTTGCACAATTGGGTAACTAACTACTAAATGTGGGAAAGCATCTTATAAAGTATTCCCAATGATAAGAGAAAGAAAAATGAATATCACCATTTTGCAATGAAATAATGGAGCTAGGCATTGAGCTTCAGTAGCCACTAACAACACAAAAAGCTAGAGAGCCAGATGTCCTGTGCCTCCTGATAAAAGAACCCAACACAGCCTAGGGTTTTGCCAAGGGGATTGAACATGCATCTGATCAGGTCTTGGGTCTGTCAATTTTCAAGAGATACAAAGGACTGAGAAACACACTAATCTGTGTAATGAGTACATAATCTATGAAATGCAGACTGTGACAAATTCTATTAGTTAAATACCTTGGGTTCTTCAACAAATAAATTGTCAGGAAAAGAAAAGGAAGGAGTGAAGCCTTTAGAAGATAAGAAATTTAAAAGATAATTTTTAAGTGGTTAAGACTAAGCCATCATAATTATAGATACACACTAGCTTGAAAAAATAATAAACATAAATGATTACTGTAAAAGTTAAAATAGCTGAGTTGACTTATGGCAGGAGAAAGGGGGTTGTGATTGGAACAGGTCTCATGGAGCAGCTTGTGTAGTGGCTGTCAAAAAGTTCTATTTCTTATACGAGTGGTGATTTCAAAGGTGTTTGTCTTGTAATAACACATCAACTTGCGTATTTGCTTTGTGTGGCCTTCAGTAGCTGTGTTTTATTTCATAAAAAATTTCTTTAAAAAAATAAAAATATAAAAAGCCCAATCTTACAAAGTTATTATAAAATCATGCTGAATTAAAAAACATCTGGTATGTAAGAGGCTCTCAGTGGATGATGGCTATTATTGTTGTCCCTGCTAATGTTAATAAAGGAGTGGAAGAACACTGCTATTAACATGCCTTTGGATAATGGCATCAATATAGCTACTAGTAAAGGAGTAACCTATCCTGGGAATATGCTTGGAACACGCCTGGAAACATATTGCAGCTGTAATGAGCATGATACAAAATTAACCAGTTTGTATCCATGAAGACCAACACATGGATACTTCTCCCAGTATGATCTTTTCCCTGGTCTGGGGTCAATCCTGTATTGATACGATTGTCTAGGGACCTATGTACCTAGATAAAATTTAATTTTATAAAACTATATCTTTCCAACCACCATGTTTTAAAGCAAAGCCTTGTTATGTTTACAAGTTAAAGATTTTTGAAAAACTTTTTTTAACAATTCTGCAGACTCAATATGCGTAAATTGATTTATGAAAATTATCTATGGATAGATCAGTTGATCTATCATCTATCCCATTGTTTTAAAAATTCACATAAGGGCTGGGCATGGTGGCTCACACCTGTAATCCCAGCACTTTGGGAGGCCAAGGCGGGTGGATCACCTGAAGTTGGGAGTTCAAGACCAGCTGACCAAGATGGAGAAACTCTATCTCTACTAAAAATACAAAATTAGCTGGGTGTGGTGGCACATGCCTGTAATCCCAGCACTTGGGAGGCTGAGGCAGGTGAATTACTTGAACCCAGCAGGCAGAGGTTGCAGTGAGCTGAGGTAGCACCATTGCAATCCAGTCTGGGCAACGAGCGAAGCTCCATCTCAAAAACAAACAAACAGGCAAAAAATCTCACATAAACCAGTTTATTTAGCATACTGATGATTCCTGTGGCAGCACTAATTTCACTGTGAATCTGAAAGAAGGGGGTAAATACACAATTCTCGTTCCTGGTGACTCCCACTAAACAATTCCAGCACTAGTTTTGCATGAAACATAAACTTTGGTGAATATATTTTTTTAAATTGTTATAGAGTGAAAATTCCAGAAAGTCATATTGTGTTTAGTTAAAAATAAAGCTTAGAATGAAAAACAAAGTTGGTAATTGGAGTTGGATGGGGATGTGGAAATTCATAATATAGTATTTATATTTTCACAAGCCTGAAATTTATGGTAAAATAAAAAGCTCTGTTTAAAAAAATGTACGGGTTCTCATTTCACTTGTTCTCTCACTGCTAGGCTCAAGAAGTTTTGGTTATTTGAAGTGGTTTCACCAAAAACTCCATTAAGATATTTTCTTAGTAGTGGAGTGGTCCTATTCCCACGTCATCCAAACCAGACCCCTGCCAAGAATGAATGGAGATGCTCTTCATGGGTCAGGGCCATGATTACCAACAAAGCTTTTCAAGACAAACTGAGATGGATGGTCTACCACTGGGTAGGAATTCTACTGAATAGTCTCAAAAATGCATCGTCTAAAAGTCAACAAATAAATGACTAAGTATAATGAGCAAATAAACCTCAGGAGCAATGCCAGTTTTTGCTATTTCTGTGTTTACTGACTGCTTGAACTTGTGGGTGAGGCACTTATTCATGAAGGGAGGGTTGTGTCTGCTTCTTTGGGAAAATACGTTCCAGTCATAGGCTCCCTGGCAACAAGTGCTGCGTGGTTGGGCACGGTGTGCATGGCTAACCCTGTGAGAGTTAAGAAGTTCCCAGGTGCCAGTTGGCTATTGAAGATTATGCAGCTCCCTGCCAAGGCACTGCTCCCATGGCAGTTATGGAAAACCTTTTCCTAATTCAACCATTGTGTCCAGCCAGCTGGCAGGGGTGTGATCACTGGGCTGTGAGTGGGTTGCTGGCAATGAGTGCCATGCCTCAGGAGCCTCTGATGAATGCTTCATATGGTGGGCACACAGTTTTCTCAACCATAATTATTTAGTTTTGATACCAGTGTGAACAAGGCTGATATATTTATATAAGATATAAAACTCAGCTAATCCACTTTCGTGATAACAAACTATTTTACATTTTCAAACTAAATTTTATTTACTAAAGTCATTTTCTAAATTTTTTTCTTTTCCAAATAGTATTAATCACAACTCCAGGTCTAAGTAACTAAGTAATCACAACTCCAGCCTGAGTAACGATAATAATGAAAAGTGATACTTAAATGTACAATGTGCTTTTTGAGTGCTTTGTTGAACATACTTTGTCTTAGTAAAGATTTTACTCAAAATTAATTTTGACCCTATATTATGGTAGATTTTAAGCAAAACATTTGTCTCTGAGTAAATATTCATTTTCATGTAATTTAAATCAACACCAGCTACTATAAAAATCAGACTTGTACTTCACCAAGAGCTATAGACATATCAACACACATTAATACAGAAATCCAACTTTGAGAAATTTGATCCTGAGAAATAATAAGAAAAATAGCCAAGTATATGTCACAGCTTTGTTTATAACTGTGGTTAACAATCATTTGAGTATGCAATAATTGAGAAAGTAGCAAAATATTTTGGCACATTCATACCTGAAATATTAGGCATATTTAAGCATATCTAATGAATTTTGAAATATTCATATAACTTTGGTTTTGGATGACTTCTTTTCATCTAGCTTTATTCAATACCATAAATACACATGTATATAACATTGGAAGAAAGCACTGTAAGATATTAATAGTTATCTCTGAGTTTGTAGTTGATAGATAATAATGTTTCTATAAATTTTCTGTTTTATGTGTTTTCTGAAAAATTATTCATTAATGTTATCATAATCAAATTTAACTATATTAAATAAGATCCATATAAATTATTTATGAATCTATGTAATGCATCTACAGTTGACCCTTGAATAATGTAGGGGTTAGGGGTACTGATCCCCTACACAGTTGAAAGTCCACATGTAACTTTTGACTCCACCAAAACTTAACCATTAATAGCCTGCTGTTGACTGGAAGCCTTACCAGTGACTTACATAGTCTGACACATAATTTGTATGTTTTATACATTTATGTACCACATTCTTACAATAATGTAAGCTAAAGGAAAGAAAATGTTAAGAAAATCATTAGGAAGAGCAAATATATTTACTCTTCCTTAAATGGAAGTGGACCATATAAAGATCTTTATCCTCATCATCTTCACATTGAGTAGCCTGAGGAGGAGGAGTAAGAGGGATTGGTCTTATTGTCTCAGGGGTGGTAGAGAAAGAAGAGGTGGAGGAGGTGGAAGGGGAGGCAGGAGAGCCAGGCACGCTCTGTGTAACTTTACGGAACTACATCGTAATTTCTGTCTGGTGCTTTTGCTTTTCCATTTGTCTAAAAATGTTTCTATATGATACTAATTATTCTTTAACCATTTGCTTTAGTTTCAGTGCCTATATCGTAGAAGGGATTATGTTGTAAAGAAGTCTTGAATAATTGGAACCCTCTGTAGTATTTTCTGAGGTCAGTTTGTTTTTGGCACTACTTCTTCTACATCTTCTTCCTCAGCATCTGCCACGGTGGTTAGGAAGACTCATTTCCATCAAGTTGTCATCTGTTAAGTCCTCTGCTGTGATGTCTATTAGCTCTTGAATTGGTTTGAGATCTCTATCTTGAAACCCTTTACCCTCTGCCTTTATTTTGTGTGCCATATTCACAATCCCTGTCATGGCTCTGTTGTAAATCCTGTGAAGTCATGCACAACATCTGGACATGCTAGCAGGAAATTCCAGCAGGAATTTATTGTTTAAGGCTTGATGGCTTTCATGCCTTTTTCTATACCAGCAATGGCATCTTCAGTGATGTAATCCTAGATATTCATGATGTTCTCTCTGTCAGAGTTGCCTTCCATAGGATTGACAATTCTTTACATTACTGTGTATAATGCAGCACAGAGGTCCTTACAGCACTCTGATCTGGAGACTGATTTAGAGATGCTGTGTTTTGGGGCATGTAGACCACTTTGACACCTTCAGTATTGAGCTCATAGGGTTCTGGGCAGTCCCTTACTGGCATGGTACTTTCTGACTTCAGGGACAAAATATTGATGAACCAATCTAGAGAAAGGGTTCTCATTATCTAGGCCATCTTTTTGCACAATCCAAAGACAGGCAACTGGTGTTTATCCTTTCCTTTCAAGGTTCAGGGATTACCAGCTTTATAGATAAGAGCAGTCCTGATCATAAACCTGCCTACATTTGTACAAAACAGTAGTTAACCTGTCCTTTCTGCCTTAAATCTTGATGCTTGCTTTTTTTTCCCCATGCTAATAAATGTCCTTTTTGCCATTTTTTCCCCCAGAATAGGACACTTTCATCTATGTTAAATACCTGTTCAGGAAGATATCCTTTCTCCTCAATGATTTTCTTAATGGTGCCTGGGAACTCATTTGCTGCCTCTTGGTTGGTAGAAGTTCGTTCTCCTGTTATCTTAATATATCAAAAGCTAAACCTCCTTTTAAAATTATCAAACCATCCTTTGCTGGCATTGCATTCTCCAGCTGTAGAGCTTTCACCTTCCTTTTGCGTTAAATTGTCATATAATGTCTTCATTTTTTCTAAATCATATTAGAGTTTATAGGTATGCCTTTCTTATATTAATAGCAATCCTGCATGCACATAAAAGCTGCATTTTCAAAATGAGATAAAAAGGTATTTTTCAAAAAGCGCAAAGCTTTTGCACCTACTGGTGTAGCTGCAGTGACAGCTCTATAAATTTTCTTCCTTTTTTACAATCATTCTTATGTTGAATTCATTAATCTTGAAATGGCAGGCAACTGCAGCTGCAGACTTCAATCTACAGTGCGTATCAAGCAATTCAACTTTTTCTTGTAATGAAATGCCGTTACTTTTCTCTGCTTTTTGGGAGCCACTTCCAGCATCACTACTGACACTCCAAGTGCATTCCATGGTGTTATTCAAGGTTTATGGTATTGCAGTAAACATGATGAAAAATACACAAGAACCATAAGAGATTACTTTTTTAATCTTTAATTTAATTGTGATAAAATTTAATTTAATAAATTTTAATCTTTAATTTTAATAAATTGTGATACACAATTTATTGCAGAGATGAACTGCACACGTGGAGGTGATTAGCATCACATGACGTTTTAAGAAGATACAAACTTGAGCTCACTTCCATGTGCATCCATGTGAAGAGACCACCAAACAGGCTTTGTGTGAGCAATAAAGCTTTTAATCACCTGGGTGCAGGTGGGCTGAGTCCAAAAAGAGAGTCAGCAAAGGGAGATGGGGTGGGGCCGTTTTTATAAGATTTGGGTACATAAACAAAAATTACAGTCAAAGAGGGTTTGTTCTCTGGCGGGCAGGAGTGGGGGGTCACAAGGTGCTCAGTGGGGGAGTTTCTGAGCCAGGATGAGCCAGGAAAAGGACTTTCACAAGGTAATGTCATCACTTAAGGCAAGGACCGGCCATTTTCACTTCTTTTGCAGTGGAATATCATCAGTTAAGGCAAGGACCGGCCATTTATACTTCTTTTGTGGTGGAATGTCATCAGTTAAGGTGGGGCAGGGCATATTCACTCCTTTTGTGATTCTTCAGTTATTTCAGACCATCTGGGTGTATACGTGCAAGTCACAAGATGGCTTGGCTTGGGCTCAGAGGCCTGACATTCCTGCCTTCTTATATTAATAAGAAAAATAAAACAAAATAGTGTTGAAGTGTTGGAGCGGCAAAAATTTTTGGGGGGTGGTATGGAGAGAGAGAATGGGCAATGTTTCTCAGGGCTGCTTCAAGCGGGATTAGGGGCAGCGTGGGAACCTAGAATGGGAGAGATTAAGCTGAAGGGAGATCTTGTGGTAACGGGTGATATTGTAGGGTTGTTAGGAACATTTGTTGTATAGAATGATTGGTGATGGCCTGGATATGGTTTTGGATGAACTGAGAAACTAAACAGAAGATACGAGGTCCAAATAAAAGAAGGAGAAAAATGGGTATTAAAGGACTAAGAATTGGGAGGACCCAGGACATCCAATTAGAGAGTGCCCAAGGGGATTCAGCATAATTACTTGCTTGGTTGGCAAGGTTTTGGGCTCTATCCTTGAGTTTTTTCATGTTGTCGTACACCAGGTAAAAACAACACTCTTCACTTAAGAATATACAGAGTCCTCCTTTTTCAGCAGTGAGTAAGTCAAGGCCTCAGTGGTTTTGGAGGACAACTGCAGCTAAAGAGTCAACTTGGGCCTGGAGGACTGATAAAGTTTGTGATATATCTGTGATGCTAGCAGAGAAGTCATTAGACAGGCTACGGAAGGTCGTGACAGAGGTTGGAATGCTTGCTATTCCAGTACCGAGAGCAATAGTGGAGGCAGAAAGTCCTGAACCGACCATCAAGGGAATTAGTGGAATAACCCTTTTTTTGTCGTGTTGGTGTCATGAGGGGAGCAGGGAGCTCTTCGGTCCCATTTGCAAATTGAATTTTTGAGGTAAGGAAAACTAGTGTGCATGTGCCTGTCCAATTAGCAGGTAGACACATGTAGGTAGAAGATCCACAGAGGAAGAAGAGACCTTGTGCGAGGCAAAATTGGAGATGTAAAGTAAAAAGGTGAGAAGGAGTGCTGAAAGGGGTGTCTTGTACCCAGACTCCTAGGGATCCAGCTAGGGTGGCAGCTGTCAGAGGTTGTAATGGGGACTGATGGGGTAACTGCATAGAGGAGGAGGTTCGATTTTCATGGTGTATGAGAAAATGTTGAGTATCTATGAGCAACCTTTCACTGTTATTTTCAGGGCTGGGTATAAGTAAACAAGAAGAGGGCCTGGGAGGAGAGTCTGATGAGCAAGGGGAAGGTAGTCAAGGATGGAGTGAAATACACGGTGTCTTCCTAAACAATAGTTACTGCTAACGTTTTTGAGTTTGTCAGTATTGATAGAGGGCTTGTCTGTAATATGGAGCTGGAAGGCTCCAATTGTTTCAGTGATGTGTGTAGTTGGGCTTCGGAGATGAAGAGTAAAGGAACATCGAGAAGGTGAAAGATTACCTAGGGGAATTCCAGTGCGTCTTTGCCCAGAGATACATAAAGGAGTGGCCACAGGAATAGTAGTTTGTGTTGTGAGAGGTCCAAATATGGGGGGAGTAGAGTTAATATAAGGAGAAAGGTTTTTTAAATAAGTGCGGAGGAGGGCGGCAGCTTGCTGATGTGAGATGTCTGGGGAAGTCTTGCTGGACCTGTCTAGAAAGTAAATGAGTTCTTCAGGAGGGTAAAGGTGAGGGCTGTTAAAGGAAGTTCGGAGGTGTAAGGAGACAGGAGATGTTGCCCAGTCTGTCTGTAAGGCGGGGACAGCTGTGTAGGCACTGGAAGAAAGGAAAACGCAAAGCCAGCAGTTGTTCGCTAAGGAGGGATTAGAAGCGGCTAGGAGAGAATGGGTAAGGTTGGTCGTGTGGTGGAGATAGCTGGGGAGAGGTAAAGGGTGGCATAAGAATGGGAAAGAGAATAAGAGTGAGTATAAGAGTAAAGAATAGAACTTCATCAGGGTAGAAGTATTGGAGGGTGCCCTGCCAGCAAAGATCATCTACCCACTCTAAGAGGGAATTAAGAGTGGCGGTTTGGGGATAGCACCAAGAGATATCAGCTGTGATGGCTTGAAGAAACAATGTAAACCGGCAGTGTAAACAAGAGTAGGGCATTTATAAGTAGTTGAGAACGAAGAATAGGAGTATGACTAGACAGAAAATAGTAGGGATGACAAGTTTTTGGGGCTCGGCCTAAGTGGTGGGGGTGACTTCGTAAAGCCCTGTTGCAAAAAGTAGGGTAAGGACGAACAGACCTAATAGAATGAAGGGATGTATTAGGCTCATAAGGGTTATTACTGTTCTTCAGAAATACGAGTGAGTTTAAGGGAAGTAGGGGAGAGTACTTGTGACTTCCAGGAGGAAGAGGAGGGATTAGGCTGGCTGTCCCATGGACACAGCTTTATTCTGGAACGGTGAACCCAGTGGGGAGGATCCTGCAGGTGGACGGCAATTGGGGTACTATAGATGACTAAGTAGGGTCTGGTCCATTGAGATTGTAGAGTTTGAGGGGTCAGATTCTTAACAAGAACTGATCATCCAGCTAGGGTGTCTTTATATGGCTGGGGATCTGGAGTAGGCAAGAGATTAGCAGCCTGGCGAATTTCCTGTCTAGCCTGTTGGAGGACTGGAAGATAGTCGCCTAGAGGGCTGGTGTCTGTGATGAGGTTGGGGCCAAGCAAGAAAGTGCGTCCATATAAAAGTTCAAATGGACTGTACCCTGTAGCATCTCGAGGACAGGCTCTAATTCTGAGAAGGGCAAAAGATAAAAGTACTGTCCAATCCTTTTTAAGTTGGAGGCTGAGCTTGGTGAGGTGTGTCTTTAAAAGACCATTAGTCCGTTCTACCTTTCCTGAAGATTGAGGATGGTGAGGGATATGAAGGTTCCACTGAATACCAAGAGCCTGAAAAACTGCTTGGGTGATTTGTCTAGTAAAGGCTGGTCCATTATCAGACTGTATAGAGGTGGGAAGGCCAAACCAAGGAATTATGTCTGACAGAAGGGAAGAAATGACAGTGGTGGCCTTCTCAGACCCTGTGGGAAAGGCCTCTACCCATCCAGTGAAAGTGTCTACACAGACTAAGAGACATTTTAGTTTTCTGACTGGAGGCATGTGAGTAAAGTCAATTTGCCAGTCCTGGGCAGGGGCAAATCCCCGAGCTTGATGTGTAGGAAAGGGAGGAGGCCTGAACAATCCCTGAGGGGTAGTAGAATAGCAGATGGAACACTGAGAAGTGATCTCCTTGAGGATAGATTTCCATGATGGAAAGGAAATGAGAGGTCCTAAGAGACGGGCTAGTGGCTTGTAACCTACATGGAAGAGGTTACGAAATGACGACAGAATAGAATGGGCCTGTGAGGCTGGAAGGAGATATTTTCCTTGGTCTAAGAACCATTTGCCTTGTGTGGGAAGAGATTGATAGGTGGAAGTTTCAGCGGGGGAGTAGGTGGGAGTGACCGACGTGAAGGAGAAAAACTGGGCATGAGGGACAGAAGTTGGAGAGCTAGCTGCTTGTCTAGCCACCTTATCAGCATAAGCGTTGCCTAGAGCAATGGGATCTGACGCCTTTTGATGCCCCTTGCAGTGAATGACCCTAGCTTCCTTTGGAAGTAAAGCGGCCTTGAGCAGAGTTTTTATTAAAGGGGCATTAATGATGGAGGACCCTTGTGTAGTGAGGAAACCTCTTTCAGCCCATATGACCGCATGGTGGTGCAGAATATGAAAGGCATATTTAGAATCAGTATAGATATTGACGTGTAGTCCTTTTGCAAGAGTGAGGGCTTGAGTTAAGGCAACTAGTTCGGCTTGCTGAGAGGTAGTGGATGGGGCAGAGCGGTAACCTCAATGATGGATGTGGAAGATACTATAGCATAGCCTGCCTTTGCTGGTGAGTGGCGATTAGTCCTGGTGGAACTGCCATCAATAAATCAAGCGTGATCAGGATGAGGAACAGGAAAGAAGGAAATGTGGGGAAATGGGGTGAATGTCAGGTGGATCGGAGAGATACAGTCATGGGGGTCAGGTGTGGTATCAGGAATAATGTGGGAGGCTGGATTGAAGTCCGGGCCAGGAACAATGGTAATTGTGGGACTTAACAAAGAGGGAGTACAGCTGAAGGAGCTGGGGAGCAGAAAGTATATGCGTCAGGTATGAGGAAGGAAATAGATTTTGGAAGTTATGAGAAATGTAGAGAGTGAGTTGAGCATAGTTTGTGATTTTTAGGGCCTCTAAAAGTATTAAAGCAGCGGCAGCCGCTACACACAGACGTGAAGGCTAGGCTAAAACAGTAAGGTTAAGTTATTTGGACACAAAGGCTACAGGGTGCGGTCCTGGCTCTTGTGTAAGAATTCTGACCGCACTAACCATGCCTAGGAAGGAAAGGAGTTGTTTTGTAAGGGATTGAGGTTTGGGAGATTAATTGGACACGATCAGCAGGGAGAGCACATGTGTTTTTATGAGAATTATGCTGAGATAGTTAACAGATGAGGATGAAATTTGGGCTTGATTGAAGTAATGGGGTCTGTCTGTGGAGGCTTGCGGCAGTACAGCCCAGGTAATTTGCTGAGCCTAATGGGTGTCAGGGTCAGTCTAAGTGAAAGTGAAGAGAGGCTGGGATGAAGGGTGCAAAGGAATAGTAAAGAAAGCATGTTTGAGATACAGAACAGAATAATGGGTTGTAGAGGGAGGTGTTGAGGATAGGAGAGTATACAGGTTTGGCACCACGGGGTGGATAGGCAAAACAATTTGGTTGATAAGGCGCAGATTCTAAACTAACCTGTAAGCCTTGTCTGGTTTTAGGACAGGTAAAATGGGGGAATGGTAAGGAGAGTTTATAGGCTTTAAAAGGCCATGCTGTAGCAGGCAAGTGATAACAGGCTTTAATCTTTTTAAAGCTTGCTGTGGGATGGGATATTGGCATTGAGGGGGGTAAGGGTGATTACGTTTTAATGAGATTGTAAGGGGTGCATGATCGGTCGCCAAGGAGGGAATAGAGGTATCTTATACTTGTGGGTTAAGGTGGGGGGATACGAGAGGAGGATGCGAAGGAGGCTTTGAACTGGGGAAAAGGTGGCAATGAGGTGTGGCTGTAGCCTAGGAATGGTCAGGGAAGCAGCTAATTTGGTTAAAATATCTCGGCCTAATAAGAGAACTGGGCAGGTGGGGATAACTAAAAAAGAGTGCTTAAAAGAGTGTTGTCCAAGTTGGCAACAGAGTGGGGGAGTTTTCACGGGTTTTGAAGCTTGGCCGTCAATACCCACAACAGCTATCGGGACGAGGGAAACAGGCCATTGAAAAGAAGGTAACGTGGAGTGGGTAGTCTCCATATTGATTAAGAAGGGGACAGACTTACCCTCCACTGTGAGAGTTACTTAGAGCGTTTGTGATGGTCCTGTAGGCTTCCGAGGTGATCAGGCAGTGTCCGTCTTCAGCTGCTAAGCCGAAAAGATCTGGAAAGGAGTCAGTCAGAGAGCCTTGGGCCAGAGTTCCAGGGGCTCTGGGAGTGGCTGCCAGGTGAGTTGAACAGTCCGATTTCCAGTGGGGTCCCGCACAGATGGGACACGGCTTAGGAGGAATCCCAGGCTGTGGGCATTCCTTGGCCTGGTGGCCAGATTTCTGGCACTGGTAGCAAGCTCCTGGGGAAGGCGGCTCTGGAGGAACTCCTGGCCACTGCGGTTTAGGCGTTTGGAAGTTCTTGTGTGCTGGAGATGTGACTGGGGTTTGTCTCACAGTGGAGGCAAGGAATTGCAACTTTTTTCTATTATTGTGCACCTTGAAGGCGAGGTTAATTAAATCCTGTTGTGGGGTTTGAGGGCCGGAATTTAATTTTTGGAGTTTTATTTAATGTCGGGAGCAGATTGGGTAATAAAATGTATATTGAGAATAAGACGGCCTTTTGACCTTTTAGGGTCTACGGCTGTAAAGCGTCTTAGGGTTGCTGCCAAACGAGCCATGAACTGGGCTGGGTTTTTTATATTTGATGAAAAAGAGTCTAAACGCTAACTGATTTGGGAGAGGTCGGATAAAGAAAAAGGAGCATTAACCCTGACTATGCTTTTAGCTCCAGCCACCTTTTTAAGAGGAAATTGCTGGGCAGGTGGGGGAGGGCTAGTCTCGGAACGAAACTGTAAGCCGGACCAGGTGTGAGGAGGGGAGGTGATGAAAGGATTATAGGGTGGAGGAGAGGAGGCTGAGGAAGATTTGGGACCTAGCTCGGCCTGGCGAGGAGCAGCCTGGGGAGGAGGGGAGAGGTCAGATGGATCTGTAGAAAAGGAAGATTTGAAAGACTCAGCAATGCTTGGGGTTGGGACTGAGGGGACAGGCGGGAGGGAAAGAAGGAAGATTTGGGACAAGTTGCATTGGGCACAGAGACTAGGAAGGGACCAATGTGTAAAAGAATGCCTGGACGTCAGGCAACTCAGACCATTTGCCTATTTTATGACAAGAATTATTTAGATCTTGCAGGATGGAAAAATTGAAAGTGCCATTTTCTGGCTATTTGGAGCTACTATCAAGTTTGTATTGGGGTCAAGTGGCATTGCAGAGAAAATAAGGCATTTAGGTTTTAGGTCAGGTGTGAGTTGAAGAGGTTTTAAGTTTTTGAGAACACAGGCTAAGGGAGAAGAAGGAGGAATGGAGGGTGGAAGGTTGCCTATAGTGAAGGAGGCAAGTTTAAAGAAAAGGGAGAGTAGAGACACGGAGGGAAGCCGTTCAGGGGTTCTTACCCTCCAGAAAAGGGGGAAAGGGGTCGGGGCACAGAGATATGAGGTCGGGGCATGGAAATAAGGGATCAGGGTGCAGAGATATAAGAGGTTGGGGTGTGGAAATAAGGGATCGGGGTGCAGAGGTAAGAGGTTGGGGCACGGAAATAAGGGATTGGGGCACAGAGATATAAGGTGAGATGTTCCTTGGGCTAGTGGGTCTGAGGACCTGAGGTCGTAGGTGGATCTTTTTCATGGAGCAAAGAGCAGGAGGACAGGGGATTGATCTCCCGAGGGAGGTCCCTGGATCCGAGTCACAGCACCAAATTTCATGCGCGTCCGTGTGAAGAGACCACCAAACAGGCTTTGTGTGAGCAATAAAGCTTTTAATCACCTGGATGCAGGCGGGCTGAGTCCGAAAAGAGAGTCAGCGAAGGGAGATAGGGGTGGGACCATTTTTATAAGATTTGGGTAGGTAAAGGAAAATTACAGTCAAAGCGGGTTTGTTCTCTGGTGGGCAGGAGTGGGGGTTGCAAGGTGCTCAGTGGGGGAGGTTTTTGAGCCAGGATGAGCCAGGAAAAGGACTTTCACAAGGTAATGTCATCACTTAAGGCAAGGACTGGCGATTTTCACTTCTTTTGTGGTGGAATGTCATCAGTTAAGGTGGGGCAGGGCATATTCACTTCTTTTGTGATTTTTCAGTTACTTCAGGCCATCTGAGCGTATATGTGCAAGTCATAGGGGATGCGATGGCTTGGCTTGGGCTCAGAGGCCTGACACTCATCACAATAGCAACAGGAGGCGTTGCTAGGAAACACCTCCTAGGAAATTGTGACAGTAGACACTATGTACTCCAGTTAGTTTTATGAACTTATGGGTTAATGCTATATCTTTACATTTGTCTACTTTTCTCTCGACTGCCAATGTTGTTATGTATAGTCTGTTAAGTGTTGCTGTGCATATGTCTTGTTAAATTTTAACTTTTTTTATAGTAGATTTGTGTATATTTTATGGTAGCAAACAATAAAATAGACTATAATCTACATATATTTTGTGCATTCATGACAAATATAACTTTTTCTTAATTTTTCAATGTTTTTAGGCCATGTAGCTCATCTGAGTTTTTCCAAATTGCTGCAAATGTCCAAAAAATTTTTCTGATATATTTATTGAAAAAAAATCCATCTATAAGTGGACACATGCAATTCAAACCCATGTTGTTCAAGGGGCAATTGTATATACATACATATATACGTGTGTATATGTATGTGTGTATGTGTTTGTGTGTATACATATGTGTGTATGCATATACATGTGTATGCATATGTGTAGATGCATCTCTACACACATATGCATGTATAGCAATATTTATTCCCACTAATTGCAAAGCAGCTCAGGTAATTTGACCTTATTTTTAAATCCTGTCACTTGGCGAAGTGGTTTTCATATTGAGAAAAGCCCATGCTCCATAATAATGGCAATCTTATGCTCATAGCAGTTACCACTAATTTATTTAATACTATGATTTGAGATAATTTATATCATGTGTTGACAATAAAATTCTTCATATCTCTTTCTTCATGTCTCCAAGAAATAATAAACATATCTTAGCGAACTAGCTAAGAGACAGAATAAGGTATTTCTATGTCTCTAGAAAAATGTTTTTCTAGATCATTAATATTGTATGTTAATGGCTCATCATTTTCATATACTCCCTGTTTTACTGAGCTCTGTGTAAAGTCTTCAAATTAGCATAGACACACTTACATCTCATTTATAAAAGACACCAAATTTAAACTTGATCTCTGACTGTGAGTTTGAGATCTTTGAAGATCAAAATAATAATATAAAATATGCTTTATATATTGTAAATTTATCCATGTTTATGTACATTTGTAAAATAATATAGTGCAAGCTGAAGAAACATACATGTAAAATATTATTTATCCAAGTTTGTGCTGTCCATGTTTTTAATAGGCTCAAACTGAACATTTTAGTTTACTTGTTTAATTTAGAAGACATACAAAGTTAGCTTCTTAGGATATTAAATCAAAATTGTGCTTTGATTTATGTTTCTTATTTTGTGCCTATTAGCAAACATCTCAGGAAAAAAAGTCCTTTTTAAGCAAGGGCCTCAGAGTAATGTTTTGGGAATAGTACTGAAAAGAGAGAAAAAAGCCAACAGTAATTTGAGAAGTCTAGATCATTTTTTCATTCATTTAGCTTTTCCCCCCTATATCTCAGGTTTTCTTTTCCTTTACCTACCATGTTTTGTACATACTGGACCAGTGAAATACTACTAATGCATCAAAGCTTACTTCAAAAGCCAACTTATCCGTCAACTCTTCTCTAATCCCTCATCAGCAAAAGGTAATTTTTCATGCTCATGCAGTCTCTTCATATTAGTGCCCCTATGGCACACCACTATATACTTCATTGTATATTGTGTGTCTGTGTGTACCTGCACAGGTTTTCATATACACTTATTTTCAGTTTGAGGAGAAAGTATAAGCTTTGAGCTCTAATAGATCTTGATTCATATATACATAACCTTGAACTCAGAATATCAGTCTGTATTGGAACTAAAAAGATGAAGCAAGTAGGTTCAAAAATAGCTTGACACTACTGGAACATAGCAACAGTTAACTATGGTCAGTCTATTATTATTCTATTATATAATTAATAAATATTTAATTTTTGTATTCTGCAATGTGCCAATAACAGGGTTTATATTAGAAGTTCAAAAACATTTTAAATTTTAATTGGTATACATTTTAATACATAAATGACTGTGTTTAGTGTTGGGAGCTGATTATGCAATATGCCTTGTTTTTAATAAATGTCAAACCATTTAGCAAATGATAAATGCATTATTTCTTAATTTGTTTAGCTTTCTCAGCTTATTATTAACTTTAACCTTTTAATTTGTATGCACATTACATCAGGTAAATAACTACTTACAGCTATTCTAGTATGCTTTGTGCTAACTGATTATTAATCACCTAATATGTACCTGCATATAACTAAGTAGCATTTAGGGATTTCAGTAGTAAACATTTGATATTTTGTTAATAATGTATTTTAGTAGGTTAGGGATAAAATCCAATTATATTTTTTTCTTATGATTTGCAACAACCACAAATTCTCACAGTAGTATTTAAGGCTCTTATGATCAAATACTAATTTTTGAGTTTTTCCGTATAAATTTGAATTTTGTTTTGCTGGTGTCCATTTTCAAAAGGGTGCTCTTTGTTAAGTCTTATTCACTTGTCGGTGATGCTATCCTAAAATTGGGATGCGTAAGGGAACAAGATGTTTCATGTGATTTTTGTGATGAAATAAGTTCTAGCTTAGAAAAGATAAAGCAGAGGAGGGAACATTTTAAAAAATCTAGCTTTCAGATTTCCTTACATTTATTATGACATTCTCAATAATTAATTCTTTATCCATCAACTGCTGTTTATAAAGCACCTACTCTATGTCGGGGACTGGATGGAATGAAGGCTGGGGACACACTGTGAAGAGATGAAAGAACTTGTCCTATGCTCTGTTTTTAATCACTAAGATTCTACTTTTGAATACGGGATGCTGTATACTCCATTAAAAACAATTTGTGCATGCAGGCGGGTCATGAGGTCAGGAGACCAAGACAATCCTGGCCAACACTGTGAAACCCCGTCTCTACTAAAAATACAAAAAAAAAAAAAATTAGCGGGGCATGGTGGTGGGCGCCTGTAGTCCCAGTTACTTGGGAGGCATAGGCAGGAGAATGGCGTGAACCCGGGAGGCGGAGCTTGCAGTGAGCTGAGATCGCGCCACTGCACTCCAGCCTAGGTGACAGAGCAAGACTCTGTCTTAAAAAAAAAAATAGTGCTTATGTTTTGACTTCAAAATAACACAGCTTGTAATTGTCAGACTTCAACATTGTAGAAATGAGAAGACCCCACAACTGACTGATGAGATAACCAAGAGATTTAGGATTAAACCTCTATCAGACTTTTTTGAAAATTCTAATTCATGAAAATTAACTATTTAGGAAGTACAAGACATCTTACGACCTCTGAATTTTCTGAAATACTACAGTATATATCCTTTACAATAAAAAGGAACCTCAGAAGGGAAAACACATTCACTTTCACCCCCAGCCTTTTATTTCGTACTCAGGAATAAAGCCCTCCATAAGTAAACTCCATGCAGTGCTGTGTCTGCTAGTGTGTTTCATTAGACTCAATACAGTAAGCACCAAAATGTTGGGAACCGAATAAAGCTGACTTTTGTTTCTGTTGTCCTTCAGTAAGGATAAAAGAAATATGTTTTCTGTGGAAAGAAAAAGCATTCTTTCTCAAAGTCAAATAGGATAGCCCTTACCAAAAATATTCTGAATTTTCTTTGTGGTTCAAAACAGCCTTAATACACTAGATGGTCAATAGGATTAATTGCATGTACAGTTCAAAAATAATGAGAAGGCAATATATTTAAAACTAGTTATCAACTAGTAATAAAGTTAAGCCACATTTAGCCTGAATAATTAACCTGGTAAATGCTCCAATTTTTCCTACATAGCTATCTTCTCTTATGTGCTTGCAACACATTGCATCTTAATGAAATACACAGCTATATACAGTGAATTATAAATTAAATACTTTGCCTATGCTCTGTTCAACTTGACTGCCTTTATTCTGATTTTAGTCTTGTAAAATATGTAACATTTTATGTACTGAGTATATCTTTCCATAACCAACAAATTACCCAACAAATGTATTCTACTTCTGTCTGTGGAAGCTTTATAGTGAAAAGCATGCAATTTAAATGGATATTAACCTGATGCCTAGATTCAAAAAAACAAATTTTTTCAGCATTACTAATTGTATATCAGTTCAGCCTTAATCTCTTACTTTAGTGATCTTCCTACTTAGAAGGCCGATTTAGTATTGTTTCAACTTTTCTCACTCTAGTGACACATTCTTCAGTTAAGCAATTTCCTCATTGCATTTGCTACAAGGAATCAAGGATGCAGGTTTGCATTTCCCTGTACATGAAATGAGGGAAAAACATGCTGAGACAGTCACCTTCACCATCACACATTCAGTTTAAATCTACGGTAATAGACTTGTACTCCTAGAAGGCTTGCTGTGTTTGTTTGCAAACTAGCATGCAGTACTTACAAGTCTGTGGTTTTATTGACATATTCCTTTCCATTCCTGTGGTTTTTAATTGAAACCCCCACTGCTTTGCCCAGCTTCAGGAATGCGGAATATAGAAGTTTTACATTTACTTTTCTACTAAGACCAGAGGAACCCCGAAGCTCCAGTTCATGCAATGAAACTTAGATTTTAGTGTTTCTTTTGGTATCTAATAAAATGATGAGCCTTAGCAGGTATGTTGGGAATTATTGCCTGAATTAAATCTGACTATGAGAAGTTTCTGTTTCAACCTTTGAACATAAACAGTTGTCATTACCTGTAGAGTCTGGATTTGTTTCCTTAACAGACTTTAATCAACATTTCCTACTTGCCACACTCTGTAGTAAGTGCTAAGACTCAAACATGAAGAGATTGTCTGAGTCAAGTTATTAACACAGTGGTTGTTATTACTCAGCTCCAAGAAGCCTGTGTTATTTGGCTTTAGTACTACGTTACAATGTAATAGTTGTGTATATCCATTTCTCTCATTTCCCCTCTGTCTCCTGTGATTATATTTTGGTACAGACTTGAATGTTCTGTATTGGTAGCAAATCTTATAACAAATGACCGAGGGATTCCCAAGGATTAATTTTGGACAACTCTTTCCTTTACTTCTCCCCTGACTCCTGCTTATCTCTAGATGTTAGCTGGACCAGTTTACAAACGGTGTCAGAAGTAGAATCTTAGTATTTTCTTAAAACTTTTACAGAAACTGAAAAAGCGTGAATACATAAAACTATTTCTTCACTACCTGGAGAGGAAAAGAGAAACCAAGAGTGTATCTTTCCTCTTCTATCTCCTCTGCTCAGATCCCAACGTGGTCTCAACATGGCCTACTGAGAGGACAGAATCTAGGACTCTTTAATTTACATTGTACCCAAACCAAGGATGGAGAGTAGAGCATTAGAAAATGCCAAAGATATCCAACATATTTCCTAAGTTTCTTGGTCGGAAGTTCAGCTGGATATAAGAGAAAAAAATCTACATATACGTCAATAAAAACTATATTATTACCCAATTTTCTATAAATACTAATTTGAGTTCATAGACGATATGGATTATAAGTTGATTTTCTTGGGATATATTGAAAAGTCACTTGTTTTCAAAGATTAAAATAACAAAATTGATTTTGTAATTATAAGTACTAAAATTTTTCTAGCTTTACAGGAAAAATATAAGCAAAAAAAGTATCCCTTAATTATGGTGATTGAAAACTAGCTATAGGTTGAGATTCATGGTGTAACATGTATAAATCCCATTCATCCTATTAGTAAAATAAGTTTTTTTCCTTTGACAAAGTATTAATGATTTTAGGAAGTTTCTTTAAAATACTTAAGTGATATCATTCATTTAGTATAACATATTCATTATTATTAAGATATAAATGCTTAATCGAACTGTGCTTTCATTATATCTGAGTGATAAATAAATTTTCAGTCTCTCACTAAATTCTATATTAACACAAATTTAAATGATGAGAATTATAATATTTGAAGTGAATAAAGTGAACTTTTGGTTCTATTTCTACTCCTCTTTCTCTCTTTTCTAAGGTAATTGAGCAATATTTTTTTTTCCTGCTAAGATATTGGCAAAATAAGCATGTCTAATGCTAGTGAGCCAATAGTAATGACACTAAAGTGTGATGAAAAGAATAAAAATGAAATGTCTAAAACAAAGTACTACTGGATTTCTAACAGATATTTAAGGTTTTCCCTATTTAAATAACTTTTAGTTAGAATTTAAAAAGCTATAGAGGTGGGAACATTTCAGATTGATTATCTATCTGCTCATCTGAGGGAGGGACAATATCATACGTAAGATAACACAGGCTTGACATTCACAAGGAATGATGTTCACAATTTATGCACTCATTTTGAGATCAGTTACCCCACATGCAAAAAACCAAACAAACAAAGAAAAAAACTTTGCAAAAATTTTGTAAGGATGACAAATCATTAGGGTGTGAAACCAGCCTTTTAAAGATCTATTTCCAATTCATATATCCTATTGTCTGCTACTTTTCTTAGTGTGCACAGTTTTATTGACCACCAATCATTGAGAATACAGGTCTCATCTGATATTGATTTGATATAAATTTTAAATTATAAATTAAACATTATATGCTAACAAGATTATAACCTTAATTTATTAGGACCATTGTTCTGTTTTCTGATCAAATCAAACAAAAATATTACCTAATAGTTATTTTATAACTTGAATGATGAACTTATCATATTCCATGAACCTTGATTTCTTTTTAATTTTTTTTTTTAATTTTTATTTTTTTCAAGACAGGGTCTTGCTCTGTTACTCAGGCTGGAGTGCAGTAGCGCCATCTTGGCTCACTGCAACCTCCACCTCCTAGGTTCAAGCGATTCTCCTGCCTCAGTCTCCAGAGTAGCTGGGATTACAGGCACCCTCCACCACACCTGGCTAATTTTTTGTATTTTTAGTAAAGATGGTGTTTCACCATGTTGGCCAGCCTGGTCTTGAACTCCTGGCCTCAAGTGATCCATCCGCCTCAGCCTCCCAAAGTGCTGGTTTATAGGTATGAGCCATGACTCCTGGCCTCTTTTTACTATTATTAATAATGGTGATGGTCTGCATTATGGTATCTGTATTATTGTCTAATTTGTAGGGGAGAGATTATGATGAAGACCAATATCATAATCACTGTTGGAAAGATTGATTCAAACCAAAAAGAAAGAGGAGAAAAAGGCCTTCACTGACAAGAATGTAAAGGCAACATACCAAAATGATAATAAGAGGATATTATAAACTTCTGTGCCAGCAAAGTTTTAGATTTAGGTGAAATAAGTGAATTCCTTTAAAATCACCACTTCATACCAAACTGACACAAAAACAAATTGAAAATGTCTCAGAAATTAAATCTTAAATTAAACACTTTCCTATACATTCACTACAAGCCCAGGTGACAGTATGTCCAAAGAGAAAAAGAAAAATATTACAAACAAGAGGACCTAATAAATGGAAGGCTATTCCATATTCATGGATCTGAAGACTCGATATTTTTAAGATGTCAGTTTTCCCCAAATTTCTCTATAAAATCAGTGCAATCACAAAGTTCCAATAATATTTTTTGTGTTAAAATTGTACTTTTATATAAATTTTAGAATCAGATTAATAGCATCAAAGAAGCTTGAAGACTTACACTACCACATATCAAAGCTCACCATAAAACTACAGCTAAGACAGTGTAATATTGGTGTGAAGATCGATGAACACACCAATTAAGTATGATAAAGAGTAAGGAAACAGATCCACATATGGTCATTTTCTTTACAATAAAGTTGCCACTACAGTGCATAATTGTAAGATTATTTTATAAATAATACACAGTTTAGCCCCTGTGTATTAGGTTCCAAATCACCACAAACTTAATGGCTTAAAAGAACGTGAATTTATTATCTTATAACTTGGATAACTGAAATCTGAAATAAACATCACTTGGCTAAAATCAAGGTGTTGGCAGGCTGCATTCATTCTGGTGCCTGTAGGGAAGAATCAGTTTCTTTGCATTTTCCAGCTTCTAGAGGTCATCTGGATTCCTCAGCTCAGGAGCCCATTCCTACAACTTGAAAGCCAGTGACATTTAGCTGAGTCCTTCTTGCTCTGTCATCTTTCTGGCTCTCTTCTGTCTCCTTCGTCCAGTTTTAAGAACTATTGTGGTTACCCTGGGCTCGCTTGGTTAACCTAAGATAATCTCTTCATTTTAAGGTCTGCCGATTCAAAACATTAATTATACAGACAATCATAATTGCCCTTTGACATGTAATGTAACATATTTGAGGTTCTGGGGATAGGGCACAGACATCTTTTAAAGGGGGGCTTATTCTGCCCGCCATATCAACAGGATTATATACATATTACATCCATAGAAATGTAGAGCACTAATTTTAGAAGCACTAAACATAGTGGCATAAAAGTGGAAGCAAGAGAAATAATGTTAAAGAAAATAAGCTAGAAACGAACGGGTACATACACATGATTCTGTTCACATAATGTAGAAACACGGACAAAACTAATTTATAGCGACAGAAGTCAAAATAGCAATTACTCTTTCAGAAGCTATTGACTTGGAGGGTCCAAGAAGGAGGACTTCTGGTTCTGATAATGTATGATATCTCTATTTATGTGATTATTATGTAGATGTGCTCACTTTTTGAAAAAATCTTTGACTTGTACAGAGAAGTAAAGCTGTACTTTGCTGTGTCTACCTCTGTCTCCCTGTGTCTCTCTTTCTAAATTAGTTTCAAAAGCTGTTTACCTATAATGTTAAAGTTCAGTTTGTCTCCTCAATTCTGTTTCAATGTTTAAGATTCTTCCTTATATGTAAAGTACAACATAGTTACATATCAGAGAGAAAATACATATTTCCAATACACCTCAGGGTACTAAGACCTACTACTTTTTAAAGTATATGCATCTTATGTTAGTTATTATTTCTGTCTCTTCATTGCTCTGAGAGATCTAGCAATTCTTTATGTAATTGAACTCAATGGAATGATCTTATTTACTCATCAGTCATTGATCACACTTAATGATTATATTTCTTAATAATTAGCACCTACTCTGATATGTGCATGTGAATATGTATTTTCTCACATGTATTTAAACACATATATGTGGACATCTGCTCCCTGTACCAGGAGAGTACCTTGTTTATCTTACTGATTTCGACCCCAAATGTGCAGCCATTTACAACTATTTTAGATGACTTTTATCGACCCTCTATTCACAAATATATATGGAATGGGAAAGTATCTTTTTATTGCTGTAATTCCATGTCAACACCAAATTTTTATGATAATAAGAACCATACGTTTCTTGATGATGTATTATGAGTTGCTTTTGTTTGTCCTAAAATTAGCTTCTGTGGGTAATTATCTTTTCAAAGTTAGAGATAAATGAATATGAAGTATTTGGTTCTATAAAACATGTATTGATTTCTTTGTGAAATAAACATGCACACAACACACACACACACATACACACACACACATACACACACACACACACACACACACACACACAAATGCTTTAAAAAAACAGATGATTGGGTAGCACTTACTCCAAAAAGAAAATTCAAGTGTTGGTTACCTACACCCCTGTGAAATAGTTTTTTCCTTTCTAGTACATGCTTATTTCAATAAAATGTCTAAATTTCATCTCATTTATTTGTAGTCTGAACAAGATTCATTTTTACAGATTTAAAAAATGTATAAATGGTTGCTTTGAAAACCCATCCGGCATATTCAAGACAGGCATTCAACTCAGATTTTTCTTTTCTTTTTTTTTTTTTTTTTTGAGATGGAGTCTCGTTCTTTCATCCAGGCTGGAGTGCAGTGGTGCGATCTCAGCTCACTGCAACCTTTGCCTCCTGGGTTCAAGCAATTCTTCCTACCTCAGCCTCCTGAGTAGCCACCATGCCTGGCTAATTTTTGTATTTTTTAGTAGACACAGGGTTTTGCCATGTTGGCCAGGCTGGTCTTGATTTTCTGACCTCAGGTGATCCACCAGCCTCAGCCTCCCAAAGTGCTGGGATTACAGGCAAGAGCCACCATGCCCGGCTGATTATTTTTGTGTAATAGCTTCTGAAACAGGGGTCCCAAATCCCCCGGCCATGGACCACTACCAGTCCGTAGCCTGTTAGGAACCAGGCCGCAAGCAGATCAGCAGCGGCATTAGATTCTCATAGGAGCACGAACCCTATCGTGAACTGTGCATGCGGGGAATCTAGGTTGCATGCTTCTTACGAGAATCTAATGCCAGATGATCTGAGATGGAACAGTTTCATCCACAAACTACCCTGTAACTCCTTGAAACCCCCACCCCTACAAAACTGGTTCCTGGTGCCAAAAAGGTTGGGGACCGCTGTTCTGAAATATTTTAAACTCTGATTTTGCCCTTAGGAAATGATGAAGCACTTTCTCATACTTCTGTGTTGATTGGGGCCAATTTTCTCTGCAGTCCCCACCATTTCTACCACTACTTGCCCTCCTTCAAATCTCACTGATCTAATCTTTTTATCCTGCTTAAACTCTACATGCCTCCATCCACCGAAAGCAGCCCTGCACGTTTCCCAGAGGCTTCTATATTTAGAAAGCTCTCCAGAATCCTCCTTTGGCCCTTACCTACCTTTACATAGTAAGTGTTAAGTGTAACTTATTTTTTTCTTTTAATAAGTGATCTTTCCTGACTGCTGCCCTTAAGTCCTATTGCCATAAAGTTTCACGTATGCATGTTCCTTGGCTTTGAAACACATACCCTGTTTTGTCGTACTTCATTTGTGTTGGTAATGTTTGCTTCTCTATCTTGACTGCAAACCTTGTGCAAGTAACCCATGGACATTTTAATTCGCAATGTTATCTGTGCCTAGACATTATCTATAGTGTCTGGCATGTAGTAAAGATTAATCAAATACAAGTTGAAAGATACAGTGAGTGATCTTTTAACTCTCTGAAAGGAGGTATTTGTTTTCCACTAGTTCAGCTTTCAGACAGCAAGTAAAGAAGTACTTTCAAAACATCTTTGCAAAAATTGTAACTGTGGAAATTATGACAGTGAAAGACATCAGGCCTAACCAACTCCTTCTTGCTTCTAACCTTTAAGCTGTCCTTGTTCTTTCCTGGGCTTAGGCTGAACTGGCCTTGGGAAAAAATTTAGTTTATGGTTTGACTCTGAAACAAAATTGATAATAGCCCTTTCCTGAAAAGACCCACTTCTTGCCTGGGGACCAGCCTGCCTTTGTAGGACTAACAAATTAGCTGCAAGATTAGAAATTACAGTTTAGGGGTCATGCAGCCTCTGGCTGCAAGAGTCTGAAACTCCCCAAATTGCTCCTGGGGACAACATCACTATTGTAAAACCTAAAATGGGTGCTTGGGATATTTTGCGGACCATGTACTCAATGGCTCAGTTGACACCACCAAGACGCGTAATCTGGCTCAACAATTTTTGCGATTCCAACCAGGGACAAAAGATAACAAGAAAGCCCCACTTTGACCTCCCTATGATTTCATCTCCAACCTGACCAGACAGCACTCCTGACTCCCAACTTCCCAAGCCCCTACCTGCTACATTATTTTTAAAAGCTCCCATCTCCGAATGCTCTGGGAGACTGATTTGAGTAATAATAAAACTCCGGTCTCCCACACAGCCAACTCTGTGTGAATTACTCTTTCTCCATTGCAGTTCCCCTGTCTTGATAAATTGGCTCTGTCTGGGCAGTGGGCAAGGCAAACCTGTTAGGCTGTTACACTTCATGTAAAAAAATGAAGCAAATAGCTCTAAATTAAATTATTTCTTCTAAGGGAACATGGAAAGTAACATTGAAAGTAAATGCGTGAGTAAATTCTAAATCTCATTAAAAAAACAAAAACAAAAACAATTTCATTTTCCTCTATTGTGTATCTAACTTTAAGTGTGTTGGGATTTGGGCGTTGCCCCATTCAGGCAATGTGGTGGTGAAGAACATTGCTGTGTACTTTGGGCTCAAAGTTCCTGTGCAAGTGTGCTTAGTTCTGTAAAAATTAATGAGTAAAAATAGGAAGCTTGGCCGGACGCAGTGGCTCACACCTGTAATCTCAGCACTTTGGTAGGCCAAGGTGGGCAGATCATGAGGTCAGGAGTTTGAGACCACCCTGGCCAACACAGTGAAACCCCATCTCTACTAAAAATATAAAAATTAGCCGGGCATGGTGGCGTGCGCCTGTAGTCCCAGCTACTCGGGAGGCTGAGGCAGGAGAATCGCTTGAACCCGGGAGGCGGAGGTTGTGGTGAGCCAAGATCATGCCACTGCACTCCAGCCTGGGGAACAGAGTGAGACTCCATCTCAAAAAAAAAAAAAAAAAAAAAGGGAAGCTCATAGTATTTGTCAGGGTCACACAGGAAATGAATTGTTGCCAAATACATCACTGAATACAGTTACTGGAGGAACTATTTTTAAAGGCAGCTGTAGGGTAAAAGGAAAATAACAAGACATGGGGAAGCACCGCAGGGCTAGCACCAGTGGAGAGCCACTAATGCAAATTAAGCTTTTAGAGGCAAGAGAAGGAGCTGCTACTAGATTCCTGAGAGGGCTATAGGAGAGGGCCACTTGACAGAAGCTAAATCTTCAGTCTTCTAATATAGCCACTCTCAATCTCTGACCAGGTAAGTATCTGGATGCCACTCTCTTTTTACCCTCCCACTATCTTGCCAGTTTTCTCATTGGCTGAACCCAACTGGAATCCAGAGAGCTAGAAAAACCCTCAATTATTAAGGAGCAAATGAAGATATCAAGTAATCACTATTCAAAGAGTCTGCACATCTTTACTCCATTTCCATTTGTTAACAAAATTTAGTTTTAAAAATACTACAGGCCGGGCGCAGTGGCTCACGCCTGTAATCCCAGCACTTTGGGAGGCTGAGGCGGGCAGATCACAAGATCAGGAGATCGAGACCATCCTGGCTAACACGGTGAAACCCTGTCTCTACTAGAAGTACAAAAAAAATTAGTTGGGCGAGGTGGCGGGCGCCTGTAGTCCCGGCTACTCGGGAGGCTGAGGCAGGAGAATGGCGTGAACCCCAGGGGGCAGAGCCTGCAGTGAGCCGAGATCGCGCCACTGCACTCCAGCCTGGGCGACAGCGAGACTCCATCTCAAAAAAAAAAAAAAAAAATACAAACTATAATTTCAACTCCTATATTTTCGGGGAATTTTTAAAATGTAGGAAATTATGGAAGAAATATAGTAACTTTATCACAAAATGTACTTCTTAGTAAAATTATATAAACACACATATAAATATTTTTATAAAGAATATGTTATATTCATTTTTTTCTACATTATTCTTGCTAGGGAACATCAGCATTATCTGTGTTATTAAAATCATATTTATTGTGCATATCATTTTAATGCTATATAATATCCCGACATGTGCATGTATATGTGTGTATATATTTGTCTATGCTGATAATTGTTTTACTTCTTCCCTTTCTCCTTCTTCTCTTTTCTCCTGAACTTAGGCAGTTTTGAAACTTGGGCAACACTTACTCCTAGTCATCAAATTCCTTTTTTGGAAATACAGTAATAATTGCACTTTAAACTGTCAACAGAGAAAAGGGAAGAAAACCTCAAATCCAGTGAAAGATTGTCATCAAGAAAAGAAGCTCTTTGTAATTAGAAGTTAGAATTCTTAGAAATTCTAATCTGGCCTGACTTTTCTTTGGTTCCTGCTTCCTGAAGTAAGGGCAGAGGGAAGCCTGTGTTCTCAGTATTTTCAGTTTTGCTTAGAAAGCAAATCTGTGGGACTTTCTTATGCATAAGTTTAGTTTCATTCAGATGAAAGTTAAATGGAAGATTTTTACATAGAGTTGAAGGTTTCAGATACAGCACAAATTCAAGTGTGAAATGATACTTGTATGTTAGAGAAATTATCATAGCCAGGGGGACTTGCAACTTTCTTCTTCATTGATAACTAGAGTAGCTATGCATTTAGAACCATTACCAAGTTCTAAGACATAAATTCATGTTGCATGCATCAAGATAGGCTCGATGACTGAAGATTTTAGAGTACCTTGAAAATGAATTCATGAAATATAAATTACAGAACACTGTTTCCTTTTTGTGTTTTGAATTAATCTTTATAAAGACATTTTACAGAATAAAACTCGTATAGACTATAGGGAAATGACTGATAATATTTAATCTATAAATTACAGTGTGTGTATGTGTGTATATATATGTTTAAATATATAAATATATATAAAAATATATTTTACATATTTAATATATTTATATATTTAAATATTTATATATTTAAAATATATATTATATTTTATATATATTATATATATATTTATATATATAATTAATGCTACATAATATCCTGACATTTTTCTCAAAATAATTGTTGTTGTTGCTTTTGAATGAGCTTTCAGGAGAATATGAAAGCTCATTTAAAAGCAACAACAAAAACAAAATATATTGTTTTTAAGGCACCGCATAATATATATATAATAATTTTAAGGCACCACATTAGATACTATATGTTTAAAATTGTAAACCTGTCACTCTGGGACTCCACACTCCTGAAACTTTCTGAGTAATGAGTAATCACAAAGAACCCAAAGAACTGCAAGAAAAGATTTGTTGAACTCAGTATCTGGCATTTATCTTTTTTAACAAACAAGGAAAGTATCCCTCTTAGTGGAAATAGAAGCCTAAGGAGTATGGCCATAATATAGCAAGAATCTTGGAATAGGCAGAGATGAGAAGTCCTTTTATAGCTACTGAAGACATCTGATGATGAAGCAGACAGGCTCTAAGAAAAAATGGCTTCTTTTGTATAGGATATCTCAGCTGGTAATAAAATGTTTTCTATATATATGAATAAACAACAACAAATGGGGAACACAAGGTCCATTAAAAATTCGACACATCCTTAATAACTGCCTATTGAAGATACTTAAATATGGATACTGTATTGATTAGCCCTTGTATAACATAGATGATAAAAAGCAATTGCATGTTCATCAGGGCATCCAAAATCTGAAATTTACAGTTGCATGGTGAAGGGCAGACATTTCTTGTACTTGAAACAAAGTCTTGTTATGAGGGTAAGAAAGGTAGTTATCTGAGAATTCGAGTTTTATTTTTGCATTTCCCATTTATTCAACTTTATTTTTGGAGTGAATACTTTAAAAAGTGATACTGCAATTTATCATTTATAATGTGTCAGGCACTCTTTTGTATGTTAATTATTATTCTTACTTAGTTTAGGAAAAATGATGCTACCTATGGTTCAAGTTATAAGAATTCTCTGAGTTGGTTTATTATTACAAATGGATAAAAATATTAGTTTGCTTCTGCATTTTTTATTATTTATCATATAAGAGGAAGCAAAGTATATTGGTTAAGAGTACAGGCCCTGGAGTTAGCCTTTCTGGGTTGGAATCTTGTCTCTACCAATTACTCAGGCAAGCTACTTAATCTATTGTGGAAGATCAAAGATGGTTGCAAATTCTCTTTCCCTCCCCTCCAATTTGGAACAACTCTTTTGACCAGTAAAACACAGCAGAAGTGACACAGTGCCCATTTCTTTTTAAGTTTTATTTTAAATTGATAAATAATAATTGCATATATTTGTGGGGTTCAATGTAATGTTATGATATGTGTACATAATGTGGAATAATTAAAGCTAATTAACACATTTATCACCTCCAAAGTTATCAATTTGTAATTGCATCAGACAAATCTGGTTCAACTTTTACATAACAAAGTTGTGGGCTATTTTTCAGTTGCCATGGACCTCTAGTTTAAAGGTCACATAATCTGAACATGCCTGGATGAACCAAGCATGCAATCAAGCAGGGGAATGTAAGCACTTGGGCCCAGGAATGGGGGCTGAATTAAGATATATTCACTACATGGCAGGATCCAGGATTCAATCAGATTGTGCCCTGGCATCATCCTGTGGCAGGATCCGGTCAGATCTTGCTTTCCAGCATCACCTCACTGCAAGAGCCAATCAGATCACATCTCATTACCCTACTCTTATAAAACCTGACCCAAACCCCAGTGCAAGGAGACAGATTTGAGTGTTTCCTTCTTTCTCCTTGCTGGTTGACTCACAATAAGGCTTTTCTTTTCTCAAGAGCTGGTGCCATGGTAGTGGCCTCTATGTGCATGAGGAAGCAAGCCTGTTGATTGCTTGGTAACAAATTTTGTGGTGAGAACATTTATTTGTACTCCCATGTTGCTTGCAGTGGTGCCAGTTTCTAGGTCCATGCCTTAAGGACAGAGAGCTTACACTTCTTTATTTTGGAACCTCTCTCTGGGATTCTTGAGCTACCATGTAAGACATTAAACCATCTGAGACCACCACATTGGAGACACCATGTGTATGTGCTCTGGTTGGCAACCCCCAATAAGCCCAGCCTTCCAACCATTCTTACCAATGTATCAGATGAGTGAGTGAAGCTGCTTTGGATTTTCTAGACCCACCCATCCTTCAGCTGAATACAACAAATGATCTCCATCAATGTCATGAGGAACAGAATTATTCAACCCAGACTTGCCTGAATTTCTGATTCTCACAATCACGAAGTTTAATAAAATAGATGGTTTTATAAGTCACCATATTTGGAGCAATTATAATAGTTTCTACATTGTGGATTTTTTCTGAGAATGGAATGTGATGCTATATGTAGTGCACTTAAAAGAGTCTGATACATATTATGTATCAAACATTAGCTACCTTAATAGTTATTATTTTTCTCTACATCTTACTCAAGGACTTAGTAAGCGAAGAATGGCTGTGATCTAGTAAACCTAGAAGTTCTTGGATCTTATGCTAATTCTAATGCAATTTTCTTTTTTGTTGTTTTTTTTTTATTATTATTTAAGTTTTAGGGTACATGTGCACAATGTGCAGGTTTGTTACATATGTATCCATGTGCCATGTTGGTGCGCTGCACCCATTAACTCGTCATTCAGCATTAGGTATATCTCCTAATGCTGTCCCTCCCACTGCTCCCCACCCCACAACAGTCCCCAGAGTGTGATGTTCCCCTTCCTGTGTCCATGTGTTCTCATTGTTCAATTCCCACCTATGAGTGAGAACATGAGGTGTTTGGTTTTCTGTCCTTGCAATAGTTTACTGAGAATGATGGTTTCCAGTTTCATCCATGTCCCTACAAAGGACATGAACTCATCATTTTTTATGGCTGCATAGTATTCCATGGTGTATATGTGCCACATTTTCTTAATCCAGTCTATCATTGTTGGACATTTGGGTTGGTTCCAAGTCTTTGCTATTGTGAATAGTGCTGCAATAACCATACGTGTGCATGTGTCCTTACTGCAGCATGATTTATAGTCCTTTGGGTATATACCCAGTAATGTGATGGCTGGGTCAAATGGTATTTCTAGTCCTAGATCCCTGAGGAATCGCCACACTGACTTCCACAATGGTTGAACTAGTTTACAGTCCCACCAACAGTGTAAAAGTGTTCCTATTTCTCCACATCCTCTCCAGCCCCTGTTGTTTCCTGACTTTTGAATGATGGCCATTCTAACTGGTGTGAGATGGTATCTCATTGTGGTTTTGATTAGCATTTCTCTGATGGCCAGTGATGATGAGCATTTTTTCATGTGTTTTTTGGCTGCATTAATGTCTTCTTTTGAGAAGTGTCTGTTCATGTCCTTCGCCCACTTTTTGATGGGGTTGTTTGTTTTCTTCTTGTAAATTTGTTTGAGTTCATTGTAGATTCTGGATATTAACCCTTTGTCAGATGAGTAGGTTGCTAAAATTTTCTCCCATTTTGTAGGTTGCCTGTTCACTCTGATGGTAGTTTTCTTTTGCTGTGCAGAAGCTCTTTAGTTTAATTAGATCCCATTTGTCAATTTTGGCTTTCGTTGCCATTGCTTTTGGTGTTTTAGACATGAAGTCCTTGCCCATGCCTATGTCCTGAATGGTATTGCCTAGGCTTTCTTCTAGGGTTTTTATGGTTTTAGGTCTAACATGTAAGTCTTTAATCCATCTTGAATTAATTTTTGTATAAGGTGTAAGGAAGGGATCCAGTTTCAGCTTTCTACATATGGCTAGCCAGTTTTCCCAGCACCATTTATTAAATAGGGAATCCTTTTCCCATTGCTTGTTTTTGTCAGGTTTGTCAAAGATCAGATAGTTGTAGATATGCAGCATTATTTCTGAGGGCTCTGTTCTGATCCATTGATCTATGTCTCTGTTGTGGTACCAGTACCATGTTGTTTTGGTTACTGTAGCCTTGTAGTATAGTTTGAAGTCAGGTAGCATGATGCCTCCAGCTTTGTTCTTTTGGCTTAGGATTGACTTGGCGATGCAGGCTCTTTTTTGGTTCCATATGAACTTTAAAGTAGTTTTTTCCAATTCTGTGAAGAAAGTCATTGGTAGCTTGATGGGGATGGCATTGAATCTATAAATTACCTTGGGCAGTATGGCCATTTTCATGATATTGATTCTTCCAACCCATGAGCATGGAATGTTCTTCCATTTGTTTGTATCCTCTTTTGTTTCATTGAGCAGTGGTTTGTAGTTCTCCTTGAAGAGGTCTTTCACGTCCCTTGTAAGTTGGTTTCCTAGGTATTTTATTCTCTTTGAAGCAATTGTGAATGGGAGTTCACTCATGATTTGGCTCTCTGTTTGTCTGTTATTGGTGTACAAGAATGCCTGTGATTTTTGTACATTGATTTTGTATCCTGAGACTTTCTAATGTCCTGGTCTCAATCTTCTGTGTAACTACATTGATTTCCCTACTAGCAAGCAGACTCAATGTCTTAGTTTGGATTCCCCTAGAAATAGAAACTGAATAAAGATGTAAATGCAAGGACTTTACTTAAAAGGTGAGATAAACACTGGTGTGGGAGTTGGAAAGTGAGGTAGAGAAGGGAAGGCAATTAAAGATGCCTTATCCACAATGAGATACTGTCTCACACCAGTCAGAATGGCTATTATTAAAAAGTCACAAAATAACAGATGTTGGCAAGGTTGCAGAGAAAAGGGAATGCTTATACACTGTTGATGGGAATGCAAATTAGTTCAGCCATTGTGGAAAGCACTGTGGTGATTTCTTAAAGGACTTAAAACAGAATTACTATTCGACCCAACAATCCCATTATTGGGTATGTACCCAAAGGGATATGGATATCAATTATTCTACCATAAAGACACATGCACACATATGTTAATCACAACACTACTCACAATAGCAAAGATACATAATCAATCTAAATGCCCATCAACAGTAGACTGAATAAAGACAATGTGGTACATATACACCATGGAACACTATGCAGCCATAACCAAGAAGAGATCGTGTCCTTTGCAGCAACATTGTTGAAGCTGGAGGCTGATATTCTAAGCCAACTAATGCAAAAGCAGAAAGCTAAATACTGCATATTCTCACTTATAAGTGGGAACTAAACAATGAGAACACATGGATATGAAGAAAGGAACAGCTTTGCCCAGTGGCAGTATTGTAGCCTATGAGGTTTATCTGAGGTACAATTATTGCTAATTGAAAACTTTTCCCAATACCCCTCCATGACGACTTGAAATACAGTCAGCACTGGCAATTTTTGACAGTCTCTACAGAGACCGAAAAAAAAAAAAAAAAAAAAAGAGCAACAGACACCAGGGCCTACTTGAGGATAGAAGGTAGGAGGAGGGAGAGGATTAAAAACCTACCTGTTTGGTGCTAAACTTATTACCTGAGTGGTGAAATAATCTGCACACCAAACTCCTGTGGCACACAGTTTACGTATATAACAGACTTGTACATGTACCCCTGGACTTAAAATAAAAGTTAAAAAAAAAAAGATGCCTTATCAAACCACTTCCCATGGGTAAATAGAGCTTACTTCTAATAGGAAACTCTGGGCGTCAGTGTAAAACTTGTGCCTCTGAATGATCTCACCCAAGGGGTAGGGTAGCCAAGTCATTAATACACCAATTCTGATCATTGATTGGGGCTGCCAGGATGAGGTATGCTGAATACAAGATACTTGTAAAGTGACCTTCCAGTTAAACAGCAACGTGGGCTCTGGTGGCAAAAAAACACCCCCAGGAAGTGAAGTACTGGTGCTATCAGTCTGCATTAGTGAGTAAGAGTGTAGGTGGGGGTGCAAAGTCATATGCTGTGGTCAGTGAAATGAGAAATGCCTGATTGTTCATCTGCCTAGTGTCCCCATGTTGAGATCTTCCACCCAGTGCAACACAGATCACTTTTATTCCGGAATGACTACTCATTGAAACTGTTCATGACGAGAATCTGACCTTGGCAAATGAAATCTCTGCCACCCATATTTTTAGTGATATCTAATGAGACTTGTAATTAATCCTGGGCTTAGATTCCTTGAGAGACCTAGAAGTCTCCAGACTCTCTTAACACATCCAAAAGTGCTGGCACTTCACAAATCCCCAAAGCTTGGAGAATTCACTTAGAGTGTGGATGTTCCTGCTACCCATTGACATCCAAAGTGATTAACTTCTAGAGTTGGCATTGTTGGAAATCATTGATTTAATTGTCCACTGCAAAGGGACTTGCCTTTTCTCTGTTGATGTGTTTTTATTTAAAAGGGCTTGGCTTTCTATAGATGAGTGAAGAAATCTTTCACACTACAGAACCTGAGTTATTGAATGATACCTGAACCATTTCAGTCTCCTTTTTGTTTTTATAAAAAAAAAAAAAAAAAGGCAGGGGGAGGGGTAAAACTATTGTATATATTTACATGTTAAATTGTGTAATCATGTTATTATCTGAAACTAATACCATGCTGTTAAAATTTAGATAAAGTGTCCTGTAATGCATACAAAATGTTCATTTGCTGAAGGCCATTAAGTTAATTTCCTGGCAACAAGATTAAATGCAAGGCATTTACATAATCATTAGTTGTGAGGTGTAGAAAAGATAATTAAATATTCCACCACATTAATTTATATTTAATTAACTGTGCTTTAGTGATCCTTCTGTCTGAATATTAATATTGTGTAAATAAACAATTAGAATGCATACTGATTTTATTAAAGGCTTATTCTTAAAATTATGTAGAAGATGCAATTATTAATTTAATTATATTTTATTCTGAAACCTAATCATGTTAATAGAGTCTAGAAAGGTCTATCACTAGCCTCAGTGATGACATTTTCACATTTTATATTTCCAACTACAGTGTAGCTTATAGACTTTAAAATATGTTCATTTAGTTCACTCTAACAGTTAATTGCTTTCCTAGTAACTCCACTCTACGGTTCCTTTAAGTCAGTACTGACACTGTGCCTTTAAAAAAAGAGAATTATTATGATACAGTAAGCTTCATCATCTGTGGCCACACTCACTTGGGACATGTGATATTTCTGGGAAATGACTATATCATATAGAAAGGAGCAAAGTCGGAGCAATCTTAAATAAGACCAACTGGGTAGAAACCACAGCCAATGAAAAGTCTACTAGTAGGTAAGATTTCTGAGAGTTTTAAAAGTTCTTTTTTTAAATGTAATGTTATGGAAACTCTTGCAGAGGTAATCAGACATTACTAGAAGCAAGAATCTACTCAAGAATTTTTTAGACTTAGATGCCAGACATTTGTGGAGAGCTTAGATGGTAGTAAAGTGAAATCTGGACAATACATTCACTACATCTTAAGGATTCTTGCCTTTATCTGCATGGACCATTTGGGAGCCAGTAAGTGAAAATATCTGTCTTCATTAAACATTATTTAATAGGAAAAGAAACAAAATACAATACGGAAAGAAAATAAGAGAGTCAGTGATTTTTCTGAATCATGAGAGTGCAACTTAGCTAAAATACAAAGTTACATTAAAATATCTCTGTGAAACAGTTGTATTTTCCTAACAGGAGAAGTTATTTCATATTAAATTGTAACATCTCCAGTAAAAATGTTTGTGCTTTTCACATATAATATTTATTTGGGCAAACAATTCAATACCGATTTTAACTGTCTAAATGGAATTTTTAGGGAAAATGATGTGCGGCAGTAGCACATATTTCCTAATGGAAACATTTGTTTCTTAAATTACAGAAGGGGGAATAATAAAGTTGCTTTTATTTCTCTTCAAGGCTGTTGGGACTTTAATACTTACAGTTTGATATGGTTAGTGTTCCCTTGGGCTGGGCAAAATATATTCCCTTCTGGTTTGTGAAAATAACTGTTCTATAGGTTGGAAATAATTTCTGTTTGTGTGATAAATTTATACTTCCATACTTTTCAACCCAAAATATGCCAACCATTATGCTAGTGCCCACTTTCACAGGCTAAGTTCTGAACTACTTGAGACAACCTGTAACTCGTAAGTCTTAGAGCGATTTTCCAGCCAATATTTTCACTTTGTTTTTGCCCCCTCCTCCAATCCTGTCCGTGTTAGAATCACACTGCTGACCTCTCTGACAAAGCTTCAGTATCACTCTAGACATTTGGATTTATAGCTCATCCAGGTAACCGTGCTGTTTGCTCATTCATTCAACAAACATCTTTTAAAACCCACTTTTCTAGTTTCTGCCACTACCAAGATAATTAGACAACTTTCTGACTTCAGAAAGCATTTATAAATCCCAATGGAGGAGATGTTATATAATACACAGGTAAACAAATAAATATTTATAGATCCTTTTTCTGAGTAACTAAACAAGACTCTCCAGTGTTGGAGGCTGGATACAATAGTTTAGGTTGGACCGGGCGCAGTGGCTCATTCCTGTAATCCCAGCACTTTTGGAGGCCGAGGCAGGTGGATCTTGGGGTCAGGAGTTTGAGACCAGCCTGACCAACATGAAGAAACCCTGTCTCTACTACAAATACAAAATTAGCCGGGCGTGGTGGCACATGCCCGCAATCCCAGCTACTCAAGCTGAGGCAGGAGAATCTCTCGAATCCAGGAGGCGCAGGTTGTGGTGAGCTGAGATCGCGCCATTGCACTCCAGCCTGGGCAACAAGAGCGAGAAAAAAAAAAAAAGTTTAAGTTGATGATAAGTTGAGCAGTGATTTCAGAGACTACATCCCCTTTACAAGAGGAAGTTTTCTTTTTCTAAGCCTCCAACTTCATTGAGGGATAAAACCTATATTGCCAAGCAAGACTCGAAACCAGAAATTATAGGAAAGGTGTTATTTGATTCTTAGTCATGGAACGTTTCACTGTTGTGATTGATGAATCACTGCCCACAGCTCTTGGGACAGGTGTTCCCTACTCTCTCTGTAATGCTCTAACCCCCCATAGAATGCACAGATCATCACATATAAATAATTCAAAAACAAGTCTCAGTAAATGCTGCTTCTTTCTTCTGTTTGAAATGTTAATTTCCTTTTTGAAGTTTTTCCCATTTGATAGCAGGACGCAGTTTTGCTTGTTTTATTGCCAAAGATAGACTGGTAGAACTGTGTGAATGCCTTCTGTGCTACAGAGAATGGAATTTCCAAATTAAAAAAAAAAAAAACAACATATCCATTGCAGCCAGGTTTTTCAGCCTTCTTTTTTATCTTTTAAAAATTGGATGTTTTTGACAAGATCTAAATTCAGCTTCATTGCAAATAAAATTATATTTTTTGTAGAAAAATTATATCCCCAAACTCTCACATAGGTATTTGCCATACATGTATAGTATCTATTTTATTTTCTTTATATAATCTTACACATTTATATTAAATATCTCTATATGTCTTCATTCAAATCTTTATTATTACATTCGTGAAATCCTTTAGATTAAAAAGAGGGGGCTTTTTAAAACATTAAAAACCAGAGATAAAATAAGAAATCTCAAGCTCTGCACCTTTCTTTGGCGCTAATGGTAGAACACTTCCTAGCAGAATGTAGATGTTATAACAATTCTGCAGTTGTGGCAAGCATAAGGAATACAACTTTCTATTTAATCACTAATTTTGGTAATTTACCCAAGAGGTACGAATGGTTGTATTGTATTCGAAATCTTCTAGAAAACTGATCATCTAATCTTTTTCTTAGAGATATTTATTCTGTCACAGTTTGCTTCAGAGTATGATTGAGTTGAGATCCACCAGGGAGTCAGTGTTAAAATAAATAATGGAGACAGTGAGAAGTAGGAAGTAGGAGCGTGGTTTAGATGTATGTTTCAATTTAATGCTCAAGTGTGGATGTACCGCACACTCACATGATGAACAGGACCTCTCTGAAAGCTAAAAGGGCCACTTGGCTCTTAGTAAAACAATAACTGATAATATGGAACTGTGAGAGGATGCTAGTGTCACCATATGAAAGAACCTTCACTTTGGAGAAGGTGAAATTAGAAGGTGAGGATTTGCATCCCAGCTCTACCACATACCAGCTGTGCACCATTGGACATTTTCTTTCAACTATTCGAGATAGATTGGGTATAAAATAAGAAAAAATTACCTATGTAATCAAATATTAAACTATTGATATTTGATTAATATTAATATTATGTGCATGACAGTCACTAGACAAATTAGTTAAAAATCCCAGATTCCACATTGCACTTCCTAAACTTTCTGATCCTCAGAATCTCAATTTTCAAAAGTTACCCAGGCAATGATGATATAACAAGTCCACTATCCACTTTCTGGCAATTTTATGATCTTGGTGATTGTTTTTAGCTTATCAAGTGAGACAAAGTTATCAAAATATCTTGTTGCTTTGCAGCTTGCAAAGCCTGTTTTGTGGCAATGTTTTGATTACTTTTATCATCCTGATTTTCTGACAATGAATTCAAACAACTTGAGCAAGTAATTTCACCTTTGTGGCTCAGTTTATGTAGTGATAAAATGAGTAGGTTGAGCTAGTTTAACAGTTTTATATCAAGCTAAGTTTTTAGGTTTTATATCAAGTTTATATCAAGCTAAGTTTTTGGGTTTTTTTAAATCCCTAGGTTTGATTATTGCATTAAGTTATTGATGCTGTATTTATGTAAAACTCCATGTTTATGTGTGTATGTGTTACTATTGTGATAGTGGGACCACTTTTGGAAACTTTCCAGAATTGAAGATAATAGAATTAATTTTCTGTCAAAAAAGTTTAACCAAAATTTCTTTAACAATTGAAGTAGAAAATGCTGAGGTTATGATTTTCTCTTGTATAATTAGGGGAAAATGAAGGGAAAGACCAATTTTCCAAATGACTTCAATCTGAATAGGAAACAGAAGTCTGAATAAATGGCAATTCTTTCTACATGGAATTTCCTTATGTAAATAAAAATCTGGCACTAATTTTAGTCTGCTGTCTATTTGATTTACTTACTTCTCAAGTGGTAAAATAAGTAACAAATCAATGAACTGTAAAACATGTTAAATTTTACATGGGAAGGGGAATGCATGGAAGATTTCACAAAGGATTTATCATCTATAAAATGTTTAGAAGAATGAGTAGACATTCCACTGTTCATTTTTGACCTATTCAGAGGCTCCTTGTTTCAAAGACAATGCAAGGCCAGGTGCGGTTGCTCACACCTGTAATCCCAGAACTTTGGGCAGCTGAGGCAGGTGGATCACTTGAGGCCAGGAGTTTAAGACCAGCCTGGCCAACATGGTGAAACCCCATCTCTATCAAAAGTACAATAATTAGCCAGGTGTGGTGGCGCATGCCTGTAGTCGCACTACTCCAGAGATTGAGGCAGGAGAATCTCTTGAACCCGGGAGGCAGAGGTTGCGGTGAGCTGAGATTGTGCCACTGCACTCCAGCCTGGCTGACAGAGTGAGAACCTGCCTTAAAAAAAAAAAAAAAAAAAAAAAAGGAAAAAAGAAAAAAAAAAGACAATGCAGGAAAAGTTTGGAAGAATCATTCTGGTAATATTTTTTTTTTCTGTTTTTCCATAGCTTAGCATGACTATTTCCAGAAAAGAAACCTCAGATAAAACCATATCTTAATGTTATTTTCCAACTACCTAATGATGCCACAGTGAGATTATCTCCTAGTAAGATTATTCTCTGTACCAATTTTTCTGTGCCAAGTTATCTATGGAGATTATTGTAATTAGCCAAGGATGTGGAAAGATGCATACTGAGCCATAAATGAAAAGGAATTTTCTACCAAGTGGTAACTTCTTGTTTAAGTATCCTAAAATTTTGATGTTTTTAAATTTCACATAGACTCCATATCCCAATTTGCCTATTAATGAGGATAAGATACATTTTATAAAATTTCCTTAAATTCTCCTGGGATGTCAATGCAGCCTGCACTCTGAAGTCAAGTTTCTTCCATTAGGAAGGTGTTAATTTGGATAAAGTTAAGCTATTTAAGTGTCCACGGAGATTTGATCAAACTAATTGAGTTCAAAATATATTACAAATGTTGAGTGATTATACTATTATAGTAACATATTCATGCATGCATAAGAACAATAAAAATAAAATGAAACAAATGGCAAAATGAGGATTGTAACCAAGTCTCCTGGCCTTCTGACTTAAAGGAAGATTTTTTTTTTTTTTTTTTTGACTTGGTCCATTTTTTTTTTTTTTTTTTTCTTTTTTTTTTATTATTATGCTTTAGGT
>NW_026652281.1:95087161-95426136 GCF_009828535.3 Hylobates moloch
TTTCTTCTTGTAAATTTGTTTGAGTTCATTGTAGATTCTGGATATTAGCCCTTTGTCAGATGAGTAGGTTGCAAAAATTTTCTCCCATTCTGTAGGTTGCCTGTTCACTCTGATGGTAGTTTCTTTTGCTGTGCAGAAGCTCTTCAGTTTAATTAGATCCCATTTGTCAATTTTGGCTTTCGTTGCCATTGCTTTTGGTGTTTTAGACATGAAGTCCTTGCCCATGCCTATGTCCTGAATGGTATTGCCTAGGTTTTCTTGTAGGATTTTAATGGTTTTAGATCTAACATTTAAGTCTTTAATCCATCTTGAATTAATTTTTGTATAAGGTGTAAGGAAGGGATCCAGTTTCAGCTTTCTACATATGGCTAGCCAGTTTTCTCAGCACCATTTATTGAATAGGGAATCCTTTCTCCATTTCTTGTTTTTGTCAGGTTTGTCAAAGATCAGATAGTTGTAGCTATGCGGCATCATTTCTGAGGGCTCTGTTGTGTTCCATTGATCTATGTCTCTGTTGTGGTACCAGTACCTTGCTGTTTCGGTTACTGTAGCCTTGTAGTATAGTTTGAAGTCAGGTAGCGTGATGCCTCCAGCTTTGTTCTTTTCGCTTAGGATTGACTTGGTGATGTGGGCTCCTTTTTGGTTCCATATGAACTTTAAAGTAGTTTTTTCCAATTCTGTGAAGAAAGTCATCGGTAGCTTGATGGGGATGGCATTGAATCTATAAATTACCTTGGGCAGTATGGCCATTTTCACGATATTAATTCTTCCATCCCATGAGCATGGAATGTTCTTCCATTTGTTTGTATCCTCTTTTATTTCATTAAGCAGTGGTTTGTAGTTCTCCTTGAAGAGGTCCTTCACATCCCTTGTAAGTTGGATTCCTAGGTATTTTATTCTCTTTGAAGCAATTGTGAATGGGAGTTCACTCATGATTTGGCTCTCTGTCTGTGATTGGTGTACAAGAATGCTTGTGATTTTTGTACACTGATTTTGTATCCTGAGACTTTGCTGAAGTTGCTAATCAGCTTAAGGAGATTTTGGGCTGAGACGATGGGGTTTTCTAGATATACAATCATGTCATCTGCAAACAGGGACAATTTGACTTCCTCTTTTCCTAATTGAATACCCTTTATTTCCTTCTCCTGCCTGATTGCTCTGGCTAGAACTTCCAGCACTATTTTGAATAGGAGTGGTGAGAGAGGGCATCCCTGTCTTGTGCCAGTTTTCAAAGGGAATGCTTCCAGTTTTTGCCCATTCAGTATGATATTGGCTGTGGGTTTTTCATAGATAGCTCTTATTATTTTGAGATACGTCCCATCAATACCTAATTTATTGAGAGTTTTTAGCATGAAGGGTTGTTGAATTTTGTCAAAGGCCTTTTCTGCATCTATTGAGATAATCATGTGGCTTTTGTCTTTGGTTCTGTTTATCTGCTGGATTACATTTATTGATTTGTGTATGTTGAACCAGCCTTGGATCCCAGGGATGAAGCCCACTTGATCATGGTGTATAAGCTTTTTGATGTGCTGCTGGATTCGGTTTGCCAGTATTTTATTGAGGATTTTTGCATCAATTGTTCATCAAGGATATTGGTCTGAAATTCTCTTTTTTGGTTGTGTCTCTGCCAGGCTTTGGTATCAGGACGATGGTGGCTTCATAAAATGTGTTAGGGAGGATTCCCTCTTTTTCTATCGATTGGAATAGTTTCAGAAGGAATGGTACCAGTTCCTCCTTGTACCTCTGGTAGAATTCGGCTGTGAATCCATCAGGTCCTGGACTCTTTTTGGTGGTAAGCTATTGATTATTGCCACAATTTCAGAGCCTGTTATTGGTCTATTCAGAGATTCAACTTCTTCCTGGTTTAGGCTTGGAAGGGTGGTATTTGTCGAGGAATTTATCCATTTCTTCTAGATTTTCTAGTTTATTTGCATAGAGGTGTTTGTAGTATTCTCTGATGGTAGATTGTATTTCTATGGGATCGGTGGTGATATCCCCTTTATCATTTTTTATTGCATCTATTTGATTCTTCTCTCTTTTCTTCTTTATTAGTCTTGCTAGCGGTCTATCAATTTTGTTGATCTTTTCAAAAAACCAGCTCCTGGATTCATTAATTTTTTGAAGGGTTTTTTGTGTCTATTTCCTTCAGTTCTGCTCTGATTTTAGTTATTTCTAGCCTTCTGCTAGCTTTTGAATGTGTTTGCTCTTGCTTTTCTAGTTCTTTTAATTGTGATGTTAGGGTGTCAATTTTGGATCTTTCCTGCTTTCTCTTGTGGGCATTTAGTGCTATAAATTTCCCTCTACACACTGCTTTGAATGTGTCCCAGAGATTCTGGTATGTTGTGTCTTTGTTCTCGTTGGTTTCAAAGAACATCTTTATTTCTGCCTTCATTTCATTATGTACCCAATAGTCATTTAAGAGCAGGTTGTTCAGTTTCCATGTAGTTGAGCGGTTTTGAGTGAGTTTCTTAATCCTGAGTTCTAGTTTGATTGCACTGTGGTCTGAGAGACAGTTTGTTATAATTTCTGTTCTTTTACATTTGCTGAGGAGAGCTTTACTTCCAACTCTGAGGTCAATTTTGGAATAGGTGTGGTGTGGTGCTGAAAAAAATGTATATTCTGTTGATTTGGGGTGGAGAGTTCTGTAGATGTCTATTAGGTCCACTTTGTGCAGAGCTGAGTTCAATTCCTGGATATCCTTGTTAACTTTCTATCTCATTGATCTGTCTAATGTTGACAGTGGGGTGTTAAAATCTCCCATTATTATTGTGTGGGAGTTTAAGTCCCTTTGTAGGTCACTCAGGACTTGCTTTATGAATCTGGGTGCTCCTGTGTTGGGTGCATACATATTTAGGATAGTTAGCTCTTCTTGTTGAATTGATCCCTTTACCATTATGTAATGGCCTTCTTTGTCTCTTTTCATCTTTGTTGATTTAAAGTCTATTTTATCAGAGACTAGGATTGCAACCCCTGCCTTTTTTTGTTTTCCATTTGCTTGATAGATCTTCCTCCATCCCTTTATTTTGAGTCTATGTGTGTCTCTGCACGTGAGATGGGTTTCCTGAATACAGCACACTGATGGGTCCTGACTCCTTATCCAGTTTGCCAGTCTGTGTCTTTTAATTGGAGCATTTAGCCCATTCACATTTAAAGTTAATATTGTTATGTGTGAATCTGATCCTGTCATTATCATGTTAGTTGGTTATTTTGCTCATTAGTTGATGCAGTTTCTTCCTAGCCTCGATGGTCTTTACAATTTGGCGTGTTTTTGCAGGGGCTGGTACCGGTTGTTCCTTTCCATGTTTAGTGCTTCCTTCAGGAGCTCTTTTAGGGCAGGCCTGGTGGTGACAAAATCACTCAGCATTTGCTTGTCTGTAAAGTATTTTATTTCTCTTTCACTTATGAAGCTTAGTTTGGCTGGATATGAAATTCTGGGTTGAAAATTCTTTTCTTTAAGAATGTTGCATATCGGCCCCCACTCTCTTCTGGCTTGTAGAGTTTCTGCCAACAGATCAGCTGTTAGTCTGATGGGCTTCCCTTTGTGTGTAACCCGACCTTTCTCTCTGGCTGCCGTTAACATTTTTTCCTTCATTTCAACTTTGGTGAATCTGACAATTATGTGTCTTGGAGTTGCTCTTCTCGAGGAGTATCTTTGTGGCGTTCTCTGTATTTCCTGAATCTGAATGTTGGCCTGCCTTGCTAGATTGGGGAAGTTCTCCTGGATAATATCTTGCAGAGTGTTTTCCAACTTGGTTCCATTCTCCCCGTCATTTTCAGGTACACCAATCAGATGTAGGTTTGGTCTTTTCACATAGTCCCAAATTTCTTGGAGGCTTTGTTTCTTTCTTTTTATTCTTATTTCTCTAAACTTCCCTTCTCGCTTCATTTCACTCATTTCATCTTCCATCAGCAATACCCTTTCTTCCAGTTGATCGCATCTGCTACTGAGGCTTCTGCAATCTTTGCATAGTTCTCGATACTTGGCTTTCAGCTCCATCATCTCCTTTAAGCCTTTCTCTCCATTGGTTATTCTAGTTATCCATTCGTCTAATTTTTTTTCAAAGTTTTTAACTTCTTTGCTATTGTTTTGAATTTCCTCCCGTAGCTCAGAGTAGTTTGATCGTCTGAAGCCTTCTTCTCTCAACTCGTCAAAGTCATTCTCTGTCCAGCTTTGTTCTGTTGCTGGTGAGGAACTGCGTTCCTTTGGAGGAGGAGAGGTGCTCTGCTTTTTAGAGTTTCCAGTTTTTCTGCTCTGTTTTTTCCCCATCTTTGTGGTTTTATCTACTTTTTGTCTTTGATGATGGTGATGTACAGATGTCCTTTCTGTTTGTTAGTTTTCCTTCTACCAGACAGGACCCTCAGCTGCAGGTCTGTTGGAGTTTACTAGAGGTCCACTCCAGACCCTGTTTGGCTGGGTGTCAGTAGTGGTGGCTGCAGAACAGCAGATTTTCGTGAGACCAGAAATTCAGCTGTCTGATAGTTCCTCTGGAAGTTTTGTCTCAGAGGAGTACCTGGCCGAGTGAAGTGTCAGTCTGTCCCTACTGGGGGGTGCCTCCCAGTTAGGCTGCTCAGGGGTGAGGGACCCACTTTAGGAGGCAGTCTGTCCGTTCTCAGATCTCCAGCTGCGTGCTGGGAGAACCACTACTCTCTTCAAAGCTGTCAGTCAGACAGGGACATTTAAGTCTGCAGAGGTTCCTGCTGAATTTTTGTTTGTCTGTGCCCTGCCCCCAGAGGTGGAGCCTACAGAGGCAGGCAGGCCTCTGTGAGCTGTGGTGGGCTCCACCCAGTTCGAGCTTCCTGGCTGCTTTGTTTACCTAAGCAAGCCTGGGCAATGGCGGGCGCCCCTCCCGCAGCCTTGCTGCCGCCTTGCAGTTTGATCTCAGACTGCTGTGCTAGCAATCAGCGAGACTCCGTGGGCATAGGACCCTCCGAGCCAGGTGTGGGACACAATCTCCTAGTGTGCCGTTTTCCAGGCCCATTGGAAAAGCGCAGTATTAGGGTGGGACTGACCTGATTTTCCAGGTGCTGTCTCTTACCCCTTTCTTTGACTAGGAAAGGGAACTCCCTGACCCCTTGCGCTTCCCGAGTGAGGCAATGCCTTGCCCTGCTTTGGCTCGCGCACAGTGCGCTTCACCGACTGTCCTGTACCCACTGTTTGGCACTCCCTAGTGAGATGAACCCAGTACCTCAAACAGAAATGCAGAAATCACCCGTCTTCTGTGTCGCTCAGGCTGGGAGCTGTAGACCGGAGCTGTTCCTATCAGGAAGATATTTTTGATGTTTAATTTTAATTTTGCTTTAAGTTTAGTGCTTATTTACTATGATAAAGAGATGACAAGGCTGTAGGGTGTAGTAGCATGACATTATAATTGATCTTTTTTTTCCTAGAAAGCATAGGTTAGTTGAAAATTGATATATGCATAATTTTCAATGAATAGAGGTGTTAACGGAAATAGATCTAAAATAATTGCTGAAAAGAAAAGCCCTCATGGTTCCAATCATGTCAGTTTACTCTTCTGATGTACTGCTGTCTTCCACACTGTCTCCCTCTGAACATATTTTAACTATATATTCTGTATAGCTGGTAAATTTGGAAACACATTCTCATTTAGCTCTGAATAATTCAGAAAAGCAAGTTGTTTAGCATGGCTAGTGGAGAGGTGTTAAGGTGGGAAAAAAAACCCTGATTTAGATAGAAGTGAAATAAATCCTCACCTTTGTCCTAAATCCTCACCTTTGTCCTAAACCTTTGAATTCGTTGATTCACACTCTTTCCTCCTTGCTCCTTTTTTCTTCTTACTTTATCTCTTTTTCTTTCTCCCTCCTCCCTTCCCATATCCCTCCTTCTGTCCTCCATTCAACCTTCCCTCCCCCTTTACTTTCTTCTTTTTACTTTCTCTGTCAATCTTTCTCTCTTGTTTTAAAAACTAATTTAGTGTGTGACACTTCACTCTGTCTTACACCCATTGGGTGTTTACGTTGGGATTGGTTTGCAGATGGGGTGTGTGTGGGCAACAGTGAATAGTGATTAAACCATCTCTGTTGTTTTTCTCAGATCTCACTCTGTGAGCTGGCTATTTCATTTCTGTGATGGTTCAGATGTTCTGATGTATTGAATAATGCAATTATTTCTCATATGTTTATTCTTTTAGCCAAGCATTCATCTAAATATTGATGATACTAAAAACTGAGTATGTGTTTATTTACTTATTCATTCATGAATTCATAATAGGCAGAGTGTTCAGCACTGAGGATATAATTGAAAAGCCATTGTCTACACCTACAAAAAACTTAGACTCTACTAGAAGAGAGTAGCACATAAGCAGGAAATTATAATGCAGTGTGCTGCATGTTGTAAATGTCATTGACACATGGAAGGATCAGAGGGGCATTAGAAGAAACACCTACAAATTTGGAGGAGGATCCCTGATGGGGATCAAAAAACACTATTACTTTCTTTTCTTTATTTTTCTTTTTTTTTTTTTTGAAATGGAGTCTTGCACTGTCGCCTGGGCTGGAGTGCAGTGGTGCAGATTTGGCTCACTGCAACCTCCACCTCCTGGGTTCAAGCGATTCTCCTGCCTCAGCCTCCCAAGTAGCTGGGATTACAGGCGCCCGCCACCACACCCAGCTATTTTTTTGTATTTTTAGTAGATACAGGGTTTCACTCTGTTGCCCAGGCTGGTCTGAAACTCCCGACCACATGATCCACCCACCTCGGCCTCCCAAGGTGCTGGAATTATGGGCATAAGCCACCGCGCCCAGCCAGGAAACACTATTTCTAACAGATATTTCATATTCAGCCTGACTTCCTTCTGAAGGTGATATCAAAGTTAAGACATGGTAAATGAGTTGATGTCTCAGTCCATATTCTCTAGAAAAAAAGAACTTGAAGCAAACCTAAAACTTTACCCCTCGAAAACATGAATGAGGCAAAAAGGGAAGTGAGCAAAAAGAAGTTGGGAAGAAAATGCAGAGGGGTGTGTAGCTTAACAAGAAAACCTAGTAGGTTACTTAGTAAGGTTGGATGTAGGTGGGAGCTGCATGGAACTTCTACACCTCTCATTCTCATCTCTGCTTTCTTATTGAGCAAAGCTTGCTTTATGGGTCAACTCCACCACACTTCTGGGTTATGTTATCTAGTACCTCTGGGCAGATGCAGAGCTTTTATGGGTATAGTTGTGACTGCCCAGGACACTAGATTGGCCATTGCTAGACATTAACAGGCTTCCCAAATCCAGAGTCCTCAGAAGAGGCTGAGAAAACTGCAACTTTCAAGAGATGAAACAACGGCTTTGACTTTGGGGCCAGTGAAAGAGTATGAGGTATTACTGGTCACCTCTAGCACAATAGTAGCACAATTGACAAAGGCCAGTTGGTAGACAGGGCTGAATGACTCTTAGGAAGGGCACACATTGGTTCTAAGGCAAAGAATCCAGGCAGAGGCAAATGTGGAGTGGAGAACATTATACTTCATTTTTATTGTTTCCTTGTAGTCTCATAAATGTCTACATATGGCCAGGCACAGTGGCTCACGCCTGTAATCCCAGCACTTTGGGAGACCGAGGCGGGCTTCACAAAGTCAGGAGTTTGAGACCAGCCTGGGCACCATAGTGAAATCCCGTCTCTACTAAAAATATAAACATTAGCTCGGTGTGATGGCGGGCACCTGTAATCCCGGCTACTCGAGAGGCTGAGGCAGAATTGCTTGAACCTGAGAGGCGGAGGTTGCAGTGAGCCGAGATCACACCACTACACTCCAGCCTGGGTGACAGGGTGAGACTCCATATCAAAAAAAAAAAAAAAAAGTTTACATATATTACGCATATAGAAGGTAATAATAGAGGCGATTAGGAAAATAGGTATAGCCAGAGCCTGAAGGGAATTATATGCCAATTTGTACTTTTTCTTGAAGAAATTGGGAAACCATTGTAGTACATGGTAAGCATTTGCAATTTAAAATATTTATAAAATAATATGTCTAACTCCAATAAATTAGTTCTAATTCAACCTTTATATCATCACATGTACTGGGCCCTAGATGCCAATTAAAACCTGGTACATGAATCATCACTACAAAAACACTAATGATAAAAAACACCAATATTAATTTTTACTGTATTACCTTTTATAGATGTATCCTCATATGTATAATGAGGATATTAGCAATGTCTTCCATGCAGCTGTGGTGTGAAGGATTTACCCACCATTAAGGAATTATTCAATGACGCTTGTGAAAGCACAGTAAAGAAAAACCTTGTTCAGGACCATCGTGGTACACATGGGACCATGGTAATGGGTTTTTGCAGTGGGGGAGCGATTGGGCTCAACTCCAACCGTAGCATGGGCAAGTAGAAATGTATAGCCAAGGAGCAGGGTGAGGGTCAGTGATTGGAAAATGACTAAAAGGAAATATCAGAGCTAAGGGGGATTCTGGCTAAACCAACCTAACAGGATTCTAGCTGAAGACAAGCCAGGGTGATCAGACATCATCTGAGGGGTGGTGAAGGATGAGGCACCTGAGCAGATACCAAGGGTGATCAGATACCCAAGGTGAGGAGTTCTTGCTAAAATGATTTATCAGGGCTCTTTATCAAAACTGGATTTTACAAGGAAATGCACAGATGAGTATGGGGGAAGATCCGATCTAAGGTTTTGACTGAAGTTTGGCCAAGCAAAGAATCTTTGTTACCATCATCTCACAGAGAGTAACTGTCAGGCAGGGTCTAAATCTAAGGCTGACCTTATCCAGATATTGGGCCTTTAACTGTGTAGCTACACTCTGTTCCTGTGGATAGTATAATGCCCTGCACCAATACTCAGTCACACATTTTAATATTTTTCCCCTAAAGTATCATGTCACTTTCATACTTTTTTCATTTTTAACATATGTGAATCCAGGAGCCAATTAGCTGATAGTATATGATGAAAACACTCAAGCTGTGTTATAGGTTGACCAGCGACATTCGGCTACAGTTTGTTTGGCTAAAAAAAAATACATAAACACAGACAAAGACCTAGAGGTAGATGTGCACAGACATGCATAACAGATTTTCTTCTTGATCTTCTTTTGAAAATCAATAATTTTGAATACTAAGCAGCTAAATTATTCAAATGAATCTCGGATTATCTGATGCCTTAGAACTGTTTTCTTCCCTTCAAGGTACATTCTGAATAGATTGACTATTTGACTTTAGGATTAAAAAAGTAAATTACCTCCTTGTCTCTTCAATTGTTATCACCTTCTTTCATCTCTGTTTGCATTGCTGTGTATTTCCTGAAGCAAACAAGGAAACAAAAAAAATTTATTTGTGTATAGTTACTGCAGATTGTGACTGATAAAAATAAATGCCAACTTTAGGTGGAGCCTATTCTCTTCCTGCAGGTGAAATTATATAGAAGGTTTAGATTAAAGTGCAAAAAGCTTTGCATATTAATTTAAGAGAATATGTTACTATAACTGAGTATTTTAGTTAGACTTTTCTCTAGCTACTTCTAACATTAAGAAAGGCATTCTTATTTACAATTCAATCATCAACTCTTGCTTACATTTAGTAGCAAGCATTATACAAATGTAGCTTCAACTATGTAAGGATTTCCCATTAAAGTGTAATCAAGCCCATCTTATCTCTTTACTTTTCTTGCGTAGAATCTACTTAAAAGGAGTTTACAATTCACTGCCTACCCTACCTTGCCCAACTATGCCTCAGCTTCCTGTATTCTTACTTCCTACATATTCATTGTTGCCCAGAAACTTCCCTCACTAATGCATTGATGATTTCTCTTGGTATAGTTTAGTGAATAATATTAGTTTTTATTTTAGCTGAACTCCTCGTGGTCTTTGACTTTGATTTCTCTCACCTGCTTAACACTTTCTGACTTGTGCTTCTTTGACACACTGCTCTCTTATGGTTGTATTTCTGCCTCTGACAGTGCATTTTTAGGCTTTATTCATAGATTTCTCTCTCACCGACTTACCTAGGAGGAATTCCCATCTTCTCCCTGTGTCCAGCACCTTTGCTTCCTGTACACACTCTCTCCAGAGGACAATTCCATCCAGTCAAATTCCATGATGATCTTCAAACACAATGACTCTCAAATATTTCCAAAGCAGACCTCTTTCCTGCAATCCATTTCCATGTTATTTCTGTCTTCCTACTTGGAATCTTAACTAGAACATCTATGGGTACTTCTACTTCAAACTGTGTGTGTGTGTATCTCCTACAGAACTGGGTCGTTCCAGATGAGTTTCTGGCAACTTTAAAGAGACAGAACAGGAAAGATAATATGGATTTTTTTTCCTTTTCTTTAAAATCGTATGTACTAAGTACTGTGAATGCTTTCTTCTAATTTTTATGGGTTTTTATTGTTTCTTTGGGGTTTTTTTTGTATCCAACAACATATCTTTAGATTTGTGCATTTAAAAAATGTTTTATAAAATACTCTCTGGACTATGAACTATTTTATCTAACTATCATCTTTTTACTTGTAAAGAACATGGCTGCACTCTGGTCAAGGATAGGTCAAGGTAAACATCCAGAGTGACTCAGCAAGTTTGGAGTGCAGGCGTATAACTCCATTTGTTATCATAGCCATGTAGCCATAACATGGAAAGGCCATCCCTTAGTTCTAAGCCTCTATTGTCTGTAAAACGTATAATTGCCCTGCCTACACTGTACGGGCACATTGGTGCCCAGAGAAAGAGAGAGAGAGAGTCAGAGCTGTCCATCTTTGCAAACAAACAAGAGGTTGGGGGGCAGGAGGTGCAGGACACAGCTTGGCTCACTTGTGCCCAAAGAGAGAAAGAGTTAAGCTGCTGACCCTGAAGGCAAGGGAGAGCCAGCTGTGCAGCTGTGTGTGTGGGAGCCATCGGACTATGCAGCCAAGACAGGATGGACAGTGTGAGAAAGCTGTTGATGAGAGCTGCTGAATAATCTTTCACCTTCCTACCCGCTGCACCCCCTACCCCCCCAAGTATTCTTTCTGCTCATCCACCCACTCCCTCAAACCTTAGCATGGTCTGGAACCTGACCCTGAGCCTGACATTACTATATTTCTATAATATTTTTTCTGTACCTTTCCCTTGTTGTGCTACCATAAGCACATCCCTTGCATACTTCTGTGATCAATGCCACACTGTATCACAGCCACATACTTAATCTTTTTTCTCTTATACTATGAGCTGCTTGGGTGAAATGAGTTCTTTTTGCCTCTATTGGTATCTCCTATGCAGGCTAATATTGGTGATAGATATAGGTCTATTCAGTGTATTTAGCTGCTGCCTAGTATTCTATCATATGAATACATTACATTATATTTATCAATTCCCAGTTAATATGCTCTTCAGTTATTCTCATATTTCATTGTTTCAAATAATGCTGCAACGAATATTCTGTGATGGTTTTCTAATCCCCAGTTTTCTTTTTATAAATATATTTGAATTAAGAGCACTTGCTTAAGTACTAGGATGTTGTATTTCTTTTTAAAATATGGGAAACAAATGTATTTTTTAGCTGTTAGCAAAATGTAAATACTCCTATTTAGATAAGCCAGCTTAGTGTTTATGGTTGGCTAGATACTTCTAAGAATCTTACACTGGGTCCTATTATATACATGTTAACATGCCACCCTTCATTCTTAGTGTGTGTGTGTGTATATATATATATATATATAACATCAATATAGAATATATATTATATATATTCTTCATGTATATATATAACATTAATATAGAATATATATAATTAATGTTACTGATCACATTGCTTTGTTTATAATGTTAACCTGCTTATATTATTTTTTGATCCTTACACACATTTTGAAAAGGACTGTAGCTGAAACCATCATAATAAAACATATCCCTCTTTGTTCAAAGACCAGCTTATGTCTCTGCATTAATTTTCTTTCTTCTCTTTCACAGATAATTAATAGAAGATACTGGGAAGTACTTTACTTCAACCTATTTGAAGTTTATTACCCTTGTGACTCATGCATCACAACCACCAAAAATGGATAAATTGTAAAATCTACCAGAATAAATCCCCCCTTCAAAAACTGCAACTCCCAAACCTCCTAACAGTACATTTTCAGACTGCCCTCTCTAATAACTCTGTCTCCCACAGAGCAAAAAGCTTTTAGTGCATTGCAAATGATGCACTGTTCTCAGCAGCTTGATTCTCAAACTCTCATTTCTGATATGCTTCAGGTTGCTGCACTCTGATCTACTCATTCAGTGCTCTCTCTTCATGCCATTAATATGAAGCTTTCTGTTTTGACATTTAGTTGTTTCAGGAAATGGGCATTTGATTCGTGGAAGAAAAATCTGTGTCTCTAAGAGAGCTGCATTGAAAAAGAAATAAAGATGTAGTGTATTAAAACACTGCTTATTTAGCAACGCTCTTAATTTCAGTGAATTGTTTAGCAGGTTTTATGCTGATAAAAGTCTGCATCATGATTCATTTTTCTTATGTTCCTTCCCGGATGCACTATCTTTCCATCTCTCACTCATTGCTGCACATTTTTCTCTGGATAGTGTCTTGCTTGTAATCAATCTTCTTATGATTTCTCTCCCACCCACCCCCCTTTCTTGTACCCAAGGCTAATTCTTGATGTCTTCATTGCATGTTGCAACAGGGAAAGTTGTTCTCAACTAATATTTCATATGCGTCCCCAAATCTACCAGGTCCTTTGCATTAGGGCAGGTCCACATTAGTTCTTGGTGATGGGCTATTGGTGAGAGCAAAATAGGGAACTTCAATGGAAGCACGGAGGAGGGGTAGAGTATGCTACCCTCTGTTGGTTTCTTTTTTAGCCAATGGAGAGCCTGGTCCCTGAATGACCTTGAACAGTACATGACAACATGTGATAGACACATGGAAATAAACATCTGTTTTGTTGAGTCCCTCAGATTTAGGGGGTAAATTGTTCCTGAAGCATACACTAGCCTGTCTTTGCTAGTAAACAAATCACAGCTCGCTGGAGTCTTTCGGAAAGAGATCCAAAAATTTTTTGTCTCTCAAAGTCTTTCAAAATCAAATTTCACTCTCCTAATTTCGTAGAGCTTTATTCTGGATAATTTAATCTATTCAAATTCTTCTGTCCTTGACTCTGTTGTGGTTTTACTTTATTTTAATTTTATTTTTTCTGTATTACTCTTTTGCTCACAGTCTTTCAATTGTTCACCATTGTTCTTAGGATAAATTTCAAACTCCTTTATAAAGCTTATAAAGTCCTTTTTGTTCTGGTTGTTCCTACATTTTCAGCTTCATCGTTTGCTGGTCTTCTATTTTCCTTCTCTTTTTCCAGCCTGGAAGGAGCCTTTTCTCTCTGTCACTACTCCCAACCTGCATACTGCTTTACCACCTCTGTTTTGTGCTTCTATAGCACATCCCTGGCATACTTCTGTGATCAGTACCACACCATATCATAGCCACACACTTAAACTTTTGTCCCCTATACTGTGGGCTGCTAGGGTTAAATGAGTTCTCTTTGTCTCTATTGATATCTCCTTGCATGTTGATCCTTGTATGTGATGTCTCCTGTACATGTTGACCTGTATCTACAGGTCTCCACTAAACAGTGACTTACTCAGAGAAACCTGTTCTTGTCTCCAGTTTAGGACCTTTCGCAACTACTGCTAGGCAACATTATACTTGCTTCAAAATAGCTCTCATGCTGTATATTCTTTTTCTTTTTCCTAGGTCTTTATTTTTTTTTTATTATTATACTTTAAGTTTTAGGGTACATGTGCACAACGTGCAGGTTAGTTACATATGTATACATGTAAAATGTTGCTGTGCTGCACCCATTAACTCATCATTTAACATTAGGTATATCTTCTAGTGCTATCCCTCCCCCCTCTGCCAACCCCACAACAGGCCCCGGTGTGTGATCATCCCCTTCCTGTGTCCATGTGTTCTCCTTGTTCAATTCCCACCTATGAGTGAGAACATGAGGTGTTTGATTTTTTGTCCTTGCAATAGTTTGCTGAGAATGATGGTTTCCAGCTTCATCCATGTCCCTACAAAGGACAAGAACTCATCATTTTTTATGGATGCATAGTACTCCATGGTGTATATGTGCCACATTTTCTTAATCCAGTCTATCATTGTTGGACATTTGGCTTGGTTCCAAGTCTTTGCTATTCTGAATAGTGCCGCAATAAACATACGTGTGCATGTGTCTTTATAGGAGCATATATTTATAATCCTTTGGGTATATACCCAATAATGGGACTGCTGGGTCAAATGGTATTTCTAGTTCTAGATCCCTGAGGTATCGCCACACTGACTTCCACAATGGTAGAACTAGTTTACAGTCCCACCAACAGTGTAAAAGTGTTCCTATTTCTCCACATCCTCTCCAGCCCCTGTTGTTTCCTGACTTTTGAATGATGGCCATTCTAACTGGTGTGAGATGGTATCTCATTGTGGTTTTGATTTGCATTTCTCTGATGGCCAGTGATGATGAGCCTTTTTTCATGTGTCTGTTGGCTGCATAAATGTCTTCTTTTGAGAAGTGTCTGTTCATATCCTTCACCCACTTTTTGATAGGATTGTTTGTTTTGTTCTTGTAAATTTGTTTGAGTTCATTGTAGATTCTGGATATTAGCCCTTTGTCAGATGAGTAGATTGCAAAAATTTTCTCCCATTCTGTAGGTTGCCTGCTCACTCTGATGGTAGTTTCTTTTGCTGTGCAGCAGCTCTTTAGTTTAATTAGATCCCATTTGTCAATTTTGGCTTTTGTTGCCATTGCTTTTGGTGTTTTAGACAAGAATGCTCATGCCTATGTCCTGAATGGTATTGGCTAGGCTTTCTTCTAGGGTTTTTATGGTTTTAGGTCTAATATTTAAGTCTTTAATCCATCTTGAATTAATTTTTGTATAAGGTGTAAGGAAGGGATCCAGTTTCAGCTTTCTACATATGGCTAGCCAGTTTTCCCAGCACCATTTATTAAATAGGGAATCCTTTCTCCATTTCTTGTTTTTGTCAGGTTTGTCAAAGATCAGATGGTTGTAGATATGTGGCATTATTTCTGAGGGCTGTGTTCTGTTCCATTGGTCTGTATCTCTGTTTTGGTACCAGTACCATGCTGTTTTGGTTACTGTAGCCTTGTAGTATTGTTTGAAGTCAGGTAGTGTGATGCCTCCAGCTTTGTTCTTTTGGCTTAGGATTGACTTGGCAATACGGGCTCTTTTTTGGTTCCATATGAACTTTAAAGTAGTGATTTCCAATTCTGTGAAGAAAGTCATTGGTAGCTTGATGGGGATGGCATTGAATCTATAAATTACCTTGGGCAGTATGGCCAATTTCACGATATTAATTCTTCCTACCCATGAGCATGGAATGTTTTTCCATTTGTTTGTATTCTCTTTTATTTCATTGAGCAGTGGTTTGTAGTTCTCCTTGAAGAGGTCCTTCACATCCCTTGTAAATTGGATTCCTAAGTGTTTTATTCTCTTTGAAGCAATTGTGAATGGGAGTTCACTCATGATTTGGCTCTCTGTTTGTCTGTTATTGGTGTATAAGAATGCTTGTGATTTTTGTACATTGATTTTGTATCCTGAGACTTTGCTGAAGTTGCTTATCAGCTTAAGGAGATTTTGGGCTGAGACGATGGGGTTTTCTAGATATACAATCATGTCATCTGCAAACAGGGACGATTAGACTTCCTGTTTTCCTAATTGAATACCCTTTATTTCCTTCTCCTGCCTGATTGCCCTGGGCAGAACTTCTAACACTATGTTGAATAGGAGTGGTGAAAGAGGGCATCCCTTTGTTGTGCAAGTTTTCAAAGGGAATGCTTCCAGTTTTTGCCCATTCAGTATGATATTGGCTGTGGGTTTGTCATAGATAGCTCTTATTATTTTGAGATATGTCCCATCAATACCTAATTTATTGAGAGATTTTAGCATGAAGAGCTGTTGAATTTTGTCAAAGGCCTTTTCTGCATCTATTGAGATAATCACATGGTTTTTGTCTTTGGTTCTGTTTATATGCTGGATTACATTTATTGATTTGCATATGTTGAGCTAGCCTTGCATCCCAGGGATGAAGCCCACTTGATCATGGTGTATAAGCTTTTTGATGTGCTGCTTGATTCAGTTTGCCAGTATTTTATTGAGGATTTTTGCATCAATGTTCATCAGGGATGTTGGTCTAAAATTCTCTTTTTTTGTGTGTGTTTTTGCCAGGCTTTGGTATCAGGATGATGCTGGCCTCATAAAATGAGTTAGGGAGGATTCCCTCTTTTTCTATTGATTGGAATAGTTTCAGAAGGAATGGTACCAGCTCCTGCTTGTACCTCTGGTGGAATTTGGCTGTGAATCCATCTAGTCCTGGACTTTTTTTGGTTGGTAAGCTATTAATTATTGTCTCAATTTCAGAGCCTGTTATTGGTCTATTCAGAGATTCAACTTCTTCCTGGTTTAGTCTTGGGAGGGTGTATTTGTCGAGGAATTTATCCATTTCTTCTAGATTTTCTAGTTTATTTGCATAGAGGGGTTTATAGTATTCTCTGATGGTAGTTTGTATTTCTGTGGGATCAGTGGTGATATCCCCTTTATCATTTTTTATTGCATCTATTTGATTCTTCTCTCTTTTCTTCTTTATTAGTCTTGCTAGCAGTCTATCAATTTTGTTGATCTTCTCAAAAAACCAGCTCCTGGATTCATTGATTTTTTGAAGGGTTTTTTGTGTCTCTGTTTCCTTCAGTTCTGCTCTGATCTTAGTTTTTTCTTGCCTTCTGCTAGCCGTTAAATGTGTTTGCTCTTGCTTCTCTAGTTCTTTTAATTGTGATATTAGGGTGTCAATTTTAGATCTTTCCTACTTTCTCTTGTGGGCATTTGGTGCTATAAATTTCCCTCTACACACTGCTTTAAATGTGTCCCAGAGATTCTGGTATGTTGTGTCTTTGTTCTCGTTGGTTTCAAAGAACATCTTTATTTCTGCCTTCATTTTGTTATGTACCCAGTAGTTATTCAGGGGCAGGTTGTTCTGTTTCCATGTGGTTGAGCAGTTTTGAGTGAGTTTCTTAATCCTGAGTTCTAGGTTGATTGCACTGTGGTCTGAGAGACAGTTTGCTATAATTTCTGTTCTTTTACATTTGCTGAGGAGTGCTTTACTTCCAACTATGTGGTCAATTTTGGAATAAGTGTGGTGTGGTGCTGAGAAGAATGTATATTCTGTTGATTTGGGATGAAGAGTTCTGTACATGTCTATTAGGTCCGCTTGGGGCAGAGCTGAATTCAATTCCTGGATATCGTTGTTAACTTTCTGTCTCATTGATCTGTCTAATGTTGACAGTGGGGTGTTAAAGTCTCCCATTATTATTGTGTGGGAGTCTAAGTCTCTTTGTAAGTCTCTAAGGACTTGCTTTCTGAATCTGGGTGCTCCTGTGTTGGGTGCATATATATTTAGGATAGTTAGCTCTTCTTGTTGAATTGATCCCTTTACCATTATGTAATGGCCTTGTTTGTCTCTTTTGATCTTTGTTGGTTTAAAGTCTGTTTTATCAGAGACTAGGATTGCAACCCCTGCCTTTTTTTGTTTTCCATCTCCTTGGTAGATCTTCTTCCATCCCTTTATTTTGAGCCTATGTGTGTCTCTGCACGTGAGATGGGTTTCCTGAATACAGCACACTGATGGGTCTTGATTCTTTATCCAATTTGCCAGTCTATGTCTTTTAATTGGAGCATTTAGCCCATTTACATTTAAAGTTAATATTGCTATGTATGAATTTGATCCTGTCATTATGATGTTAGCTGGTTATTTTGCTCATTAGTTGATGCAGTTTCTTCCTTGCATTGATGGTCTTTACAATTTGGCATGTTTTTGCAGTGGCTGGTACCAGTTGTTCCTTTCCATGTTTATTGCTTCCTTCAGGAGCTCTTTTAGGGCAGGCCTGGTGGTGACAAAATCTCTCAGCATTTGCTTGTCTGTAAAGGATTTTATTTCTCCTTCACTTATGAAGCTCAGTTTGGCTGGGTATGAAATTCTGGGTTGCAAAGTCTTGTCTTTAAAAATGTTGAATATTGGCCCCCACTCTCTTCTGGCTCGTAGAGTTTTGCTGAGACATCAGCTGTTAGTCTGATGGGCTTCCCTTTGTGGGTAACCTGACCTTTCTCTCTGGCCACCCTTAGCATGTTTTCCTTGATTTCAACTTTGGTGAATCTGACAATTATGTGTCTTGGAGTTGCTCTTCTCAAGGAGTATCTTTGTGGCGTTCTCTGTATTTCCTGAATTTGAATGTTGGCCTGCCTTGTTAGATTGGGGAAGTTCTCCTGATAATATCCTGCAGAGTGTTTTCCAACTTGGTTCCATTCTCCCTATCACTTTGAGGTACACCAATCAGACGTAGATTTGGTCTTTTCACATAGTCCCATATTTCTTGGAGGCTTTGCTCGTTTCTTTTTATTCTTTTTTCTCTAAACTTCTCTTCTTGCTTCATTTTATTCATTTGATCTTCCATCACTGATACCCTTTCTTCATGCTGGGGAAGGCTGTTCTCTTTTCTCTAAATGTTTTCTCTTCCCATTACATATCATGTCTCTTCCTGGGAGCCTCCTGTATGACTTTATCCTACTGAGTTCTCTTAGTTTGAGATACTTTTATAGACTTATTCACTGCTATCCATTTTAGTATTCTTTTCAACCTTAGTTGTTTAATTGCCTGTGTGTTTTTTTCCCAATTATAACCTTTGAAAATCAGCTACTGATGCTTGTGCGTTCGTCAAGTAGTTCTCATGTCTTGGTTTTCAGCTGCATCAGGTCCTTTAAGGATCTGCATTGGTTATTCTAGTTAGCCATTCTTCTCATTTTTTTCAAGGTTTTTTAACTTCTTTGTCATGGGTTCAAACTTCCTCCTTTAGCTCGGAGTAGTTTGATCGTCTGAAGCCTTCTTCTCTCAACCCATCAAGGTCATTCTCTATCCAGCTTTGTTCCGTTGCTGGTGAGGAGCTGCGTTCCTTTGGAGGAGGAGAGGCACTCTGATTTTTAAAGTTTCCAGTTTTTCTGCTGTGTTTTTTCTCCCTCTTTGTGGTTTTATCTACCTTTGGTCTTTGATGATGGTGATGTACAGATGGGGTTTTGGTGTGCATGTCCTTTCTGTTTGTTACTTTTCCTTCTAACAGTCAGGACCTTCAGCTGCAGGTCTGTTGGAGTTTGCTGGAGGTCCACTCCATACCCTGTTTGCCTGGGTATCAGCAGCGGAGGCTGCAGAACAGCGGATACTGGTGAGCAGCAAATGTTGCTGTCTGATCGTTCCTCTGGAAGTTTTGCCTCAGAGGAGTACCCAGCCATGTGAGGTGTCAGTCTGCCCCTACTGGGGGGTGCCTCCCAGTTAGGCTACTCGGGGGTCAGGGACCCACTTGAGGAGGCAGTCTGTCCGTTCTCAGATCTCTAGCTGCGTGCTGGGAGAACCACTACTCTCTTCAAAGCTGTCAGACAGGGACATTTAAGTCTGCCGAAGATTCTGCTGCCTTTTGTTTGGGTATTCCCTTCCCCCATGGGTGGAGACTACAGAGGCAGGCAGGCCTCCTTGAGCTGTGATGGGCTCCACCCAGTTTGAACTTCCAGGCTGCTTTGTTTAGCTACTCAAGCCTGGGCAATGGCAGGTGCCCCTTCCCCAGCCTCGCTGCTGCCTTGCAGTTTGATCTCAGACTGCTGTGCTAGCAATGAGCAAGGCTCAGTGGGTGTGGGACCCTCTGAGCCAGATGCAGGATATAATCTGGTGTGCCGTTTGCTAAGACCATTGGAAAAGCGCAGTATTAGGGTGGGAGTGGCCCAATTTTCCAGGTGCCATCTGTCACCCCTTTCTTTGACTAGGAAAGGGAATTCCCTGACCCCTTGCGCTTCCTGGGTGAGGTGATGCCTTGCCCTGCTTCGGCTCACGCTGGGTACGCTGCACCCACTGTCCTGCACCCACTTTCTGACACTCCCCAGTGGGATGAGCCCGGTACCTCAGTTGGAAATGCAGAAATCACCCGTCTTCTGCCTCGCTCATGCTGGGAGCTCTAAACTGGAGCTGTTTCTATTCGGCCATCTTGGCTCCACCCGCCTCTCACGCTGTATGTTTATTGTTTGGTTGCTTCTTCATACATGACACTAACTTGTAAGCTCTGCCTCAGTCCATCTTGTTGGTGTGTGTTTTTAACAGCCAGCACAGGGCCTGGCACATGAAGAGTGTTATTTAGAAACACTCTTAATTTCAGTGAGTTGTTAAGTAGGTTTTATAATTATAAAAGTCTGCATCATTTTGATTTAGCAGTGCACTGATCAAAATGTATTCTTCATGCTGGGGAAGGCTGTTCTCTTTTCTCTAAATGTTTTCTCTTCCCATTACATATCATGTCTCTTCCAGGGAGCCTCCTGTATGACTTTATCCTACTGAGTTCTCTTAGTTTGAGATACTTTTATAGACTTATTCACTGCTATCCATTTTAGTATTCTTTTCAACCTTAGTTGTTTAATTGCCTGAGTGTTTTTTTCCCAATTATAATCTTTGAAAACAGGGTTGATTTAGAGTAAATTATGGTATTCACCAGAGACTTAGCTTGATCTAAGTAGTATATTGGGACACAAGTATAAATGAGGAAATGGTCTGTCCTCAGGACATTCAGAATCTAATAGATAAAGCAAAATTAAGCAGATACACAGAAATGATGATTTTACTTTTATAATAGATGTATGAGCAATGATCTGTGTGCCAAGATAGTGTAACTGCTAAAAATAATTTAATATACATAAACCATAGAAAACCTTTTAATAAAAAGCAATGCATGAAATCATGGAGAGTTATTCACATTGATTGTCAGTCCTGGTCAAGTGAAGTAAAACCCCAAAGAATAATTTTATTCCGAATTTCTTGAACTGAGCACAGTGGCTCATGCCTGTAATTCCAGGACTTTGGGAGGCTGAGGCAGACAGATCACCTGAGGTCAGGAGTTCAAGACCAGCCTAACCAACATAGTGAAACCCCATCTTTACTAAAAATACAAAAATTAACCAGGTGTGATGGCAGGCACCTGTAATCCCAGCTACTCAAGAGGCTGAAGCAGGATAATCTCTTGAACCTGAGAGGTGGAGGTTACAGTGAGCCAAGATTGCGCCACTGCACTGAGACCCAGGTGACAGAGTGAGATCTGTCTCAAAAAAAAAAAAAAAAAAAAAAAAAAGAAAAGGAATTTCTCAGTTCTGTTTTCATTATTTGGAAGGAAGGAAGGAAAGAAGGAAGTCAGTCCCATTACTTTCCATCTCTTTTTCTTTAACTATTTCTTTTTACTTTATTGTTCTTACTTTTCTTTTTTCCCAACTTGCCATTTCAAGCCCCACCTAGTCTACTCTTTAAAGATAGTTTTGATAATTTCCAGCCTTGCTGGTTCTACCCTCTCCACCCCAATACACACATGTACACACACAATCTAATTGGCTAAACCATTTATCCATCCTTAAATACTTCTCCATTTTTTTCTATATCCTTCATCATCTTGGCCCAGTTAAAAGTATGTGGACAATAAAAATAGTGACATTATTAGTATTTCACTTGTGATCCAAGACTGTGCTAAATTTCTCTGTAGATGAATTTGTGATGCTTTAGAAAGATCATTCAATCTTCAGAGATATGTTGATTCCAAGTAGAAAAAGATAAAATATCTACTACTGTGTCAGCACTGGGACAGTCACGAGAAAAAATGTAGATTAATGCCCTTACTAAGCTACTAAGGAAAGAAGAGGTGGTTTGTAAACCAACAGAGAGGTAAAAAGCCCAATTTATTTGACACAGACTCTATTTAAAGAAAACTTAATTTTATATTATGAATATTCACTCCTATCTTATTCTGAACATAAGAAATAGCTCAGAGTTGTATTTATTTATTCCTCACTTTGTTCTAAAAAGGGATTTAAGATAGCTTATGAGGATATTAAAATACATCAAAGCACGTAATTAGAAATAGGTGATAAAGTAGAAAAATAACAAGAGCAGCAACCTGATGTAGAACCAGAAATAGGGCAAAATAGAAGTATACTTTCAGAAAGTTTTATATACTTGCTACTATTTCTAAAATTTTCAGCAACCCATGTTGAAAAAATTTAATCAGCTATGACATTCATAATATTCAGAATATCAAAACAAACTATTGAGGAAGAGATGGTCAAATGAGGTAGGGTATTCTCCTGAGAGACACTATATAATGTAATGCATAGCATTATCAACAATATTCACATCTTTGCAGTAACCATGGTGAGTTCCGTAAAGCAGCTCCTGTAGCATTCTTCTATATAGGCTGATGGCACCATATTAAATTAAAATTCAGTGTAAGATACTGTTGTTCCTCTCTGTAGGAGGGGGTAGGGATGGAGGAGTAAGAAAGTCTAGCTCAATATGTAACAGTACACTGGTTTGGCTGAATTATTGGTGGGGATTATAGACTACTGAGTGCAATGGGTTGTTTTCATATTCTTCATTGAATCCTCAATCAGTAATCAGTATTATTTCAAACTGTTGCCCTTTATCTATGTAAAATTTGACGGGTATTTATTTGCCAATGAAATCAAAACTTACCTGACCTAACAGATATTCCAGTTAATAAGTCCAGAAAAGCCTTGCCTTGGTTGTGGGAAAATATAGGCAAAGGCTATAAACACTTAGCAATGGCTTTTAATCTACCAAACAGAAACAGGAGAACAAATATGTCTGAGGATAATAGAGAAAGTACACATAAAACACTCTTTAAGTATATTGCCATACTTTTTAAATTTCTGTTAATTAATGTCCATCTAGATGTGGTCCTGTGAAAATTAGAGGGTGAGATTTGGGAGGTGACTCCTCAAATTTAGACATGGGAGAACTGAGTTTTATTTCTAGCCTTGAAATTAGTTCACTTAATTGTGTTGTATCTCAATTTTACCATGTAATGATGGCTCTAGTATTTCCTCCTCCAAACATCTTATGACTGCATTGTCAAGTTGATCAAGTTGTTGGCTTACACAAGATTTCCACCCGGTCACAGGGTTCCACTGAGCATAATCAAACAAAATTTAAAATATATATAAATGATACTTTTTTAAAGTATCAGTCTTGTCATTGAACTGCATATCTATTCCACAGTTACAGGCATGGAGAGGCAGAGACTCTCCCTTGGGCCAAATTCTTTGCCTATTCTCTGCCTGCAAAGTTGCCCTTTCTCTTTGTTGACTTTCAGTCCTCAAGGATAATTTGAAAGGTAGAGCTTATGGAGTCACTGGGAGTCCTAACATGGTGATGTGATGTCTGTTTTCTAATGCTCATTTGGCCACTCACAGATGTCACATTCAACAATTTTATTTCCCCTTTGTGAGAATCAGTATCTTCCATGGAAAATCATAGATTGAATTGAACTGAGTTTTTTGATGGTATGACAAATTGTCTGATCTTAACTATAAAGCTCATTATAAGAAAAGTACTTGGAGAAGGCACCCATTGGATGAAATATTTATTTTGTATCAGGCATGTTGATATTTATCTAAACCTAACCATAATCTTTGAATAAAGAAGAACTGCAGCTATTTTTTTGAAAGACTTATTTACTATCTCTCAGCATCAAAATTATGCAGCTAGTGACTGGTAGAGCCCAGATTTCAACCCAGATATCCTGTTTCAAGCCCCCTGCACTTTCACAGACTATGCTACCATTCACTTTTTAAGATCACAACCAAAAGCTCTTTACATCTAGGGCGTCCAAATAGTCTCGAATTTTATCACATTTCTAATTATAGGTATTTATTTGCTTAGAAGAGGAAGTTGACTATTAAAATTTTAATAAAGAGAAATGATAGTTATTAGATTAGGAAATATTATAATGTCACTCTAAAGCATGTTTGGTATATTCTGATAATAGATAATGAATGATAATCTTGCTTGTGCAACTCCTCATTTAATGAAATGGCTATTTCTCTGTGTGACATTTCATTACAACACCAGAATCAAGGACTTGAGAATTTATTTTTCCTCCTATTATTCAAAAATATTACAAAATGCAGTTTCACTGTCATTAGGATGTACTTAAACTACTAGGTGTTACAAGATCTCATTTCTGGGATAATGTCTGCATTAAAGAATTTGTGTCAGCTCAACCCTTTCTCTTCTCTGTGAAGAATAACAGAAAGCATAACTAAATGATCTTTAAGGTGGCAATAAAAGCTTTTCCTGCTTCACAATTCATCATCACTGACTTCTTTTCTGATGAGCTCTGAAAATTCTGAAAGCTAACCCTTTGCTTTAGAGAGATGAGAGAAACATTTCCCCTCACTTGTTCAAACTTTTTCCAACTGTGTCTATTTCCTTCCCAATAATTCTACAGAAGATAGTAGACTTGAAAGAGGTATGCATTTGAATCTCTATATTTCTAGTTCAAAATAGAGGCGATATCTCTATTCACAGATATTCTTAATTAGAGGAATATGAAGTGTGAAAGCCTAGGAAGAAAACATTTTATTAAGAGCCTTGCTTGTGGGGTGAATGACTGTCTTTCTTGGATAGAAATTCAGTGATGGGAGTCTGTTTGAAGGTTAAAAGTCTTGGTCTGGGTGCGGTGGCTCACACCTGCAATCCCAGCACTTTGGGAGGCTGAGGCGGGTGGATCAGGAGGTCAGCAGTTCGATACCAGCCTGACCAACATGGTGAAACCCCATCTGTACTAAAAATACAAAAATTAGCCAGGCGTGGTGGTGTGTGCCTGTCATCTCAGCTACTCAGGAGGCTGAGGCAGAAGAATCGCTTGAACCTGGGTGGTGGAGGTTGCAGTGAGCTGAGATTGCACCACTGCACTCCAGCCTAGGTGACAGAGTGAGACTCCATCTCCGGAAAAAAAAAAAAAAAAAAAGAAAGGAAAGAAAAGGAGATTAAAAGTTTTGTTGGACAATGTATTTTCTCTATCCTTGAAGTGGAACTCTTCACTTGAGGAGAGAAGGACAAGACAGCTCCACATAGGGAGAGTCTTGATAATTAGTAGCACATCTAAACATCTGTGTTTAGATGCAAAATACTTGTGAATGATTCATGTAAGTGGGGCACCATTCACTTCTGACCAATATGCCTAAGTGCCAAGACAGTCAAGCCTGCTGTAATATCCAATTTACACTAAGCCCCTTCCCTATCATATTTCATTTAACCGTTGAGCTTGTCATTTATTTATTACAACAGGTCCACATTTCACTCTCCAGAATGAGAAATCTCTAAGGGAAATCTTCATTTTCTTTTATGGCTGAAGAACAACTAATCTTCCATTTTTCATGAAGTATCATGAGTCCTAAATTCAGGAAAACAATTCTGGTCCAAGGTACTAGATATAAAACATATATCTCAAAAGGCCTAGATGTTTTATTCAGGGATGGCTATATCTATTTCCTATATATTGTCTACACAGATATCCTTACTAGAACCTGGTTAACATGGGTTTACTGCTGCAGAGAATCAGAGTAAGGTCACATATCTGGAAAAATAACAACCATCATTTTTTTCAACATATGTTTATTGAGCTTCTACTGTGGGCCAAGCACTCTGCAATGGTTGGTGAGGATAACACAAATTTTTTTGGACCAGATTCTGCTTTTATATAACTTATAGCCAAGAAGGACAGATACACCCATAAGTTCCAGTTGTAAGACAGGGAGTGATACATGACCCAAGTAAGGGAGTAGGGAGAAAAGTGTTATAGATATGTAGGGGAGAGCTTGGGGAAAAGTTAATGGAGAAGATAATAATATTTTTTAAAGAACTGATAAAATTGGAAACCTACATAATTTACTTATCAAGTGATAAAATTTAAAAATGAACTGGCAGGAAGATATACATGTGCATTTAAGCAAGATGTGGAGTCGACTTCTAGGTCACTCTAGGAACAAAATGCCTCTGAATTTTCAAATGTAATTTGGCTTGGGGATTTTGATCCCAGTTTTGTTGATTATGATGCCAATACTCATAATGTGTCATGAAGAATGAAGTTAGCTGTTAGCCTCCAGCTACAGTTCCTTCAGAATCCACCCGGCTGCTCCAGCACAGGCCATGCCCTTCCTGGTCAGCTCTCAGCCAGTAACTGAACATAATGCGGTCCTAGGCCCTGCTCATTTCTCCCCAGCTCTGTTCTCGCAGGCCATCCTCCTGCCAGGACTCCCTGTGGGGCTGGCCTAAATATCCCCAGAGCTCTACCACCATTGAGGCTCTTCCTTCCCGACTCCCTTCCTTCTGCCCTTTCACGTTGCAGCCTGGAGGACCCACCCCACATATCCCAGGTCCCTCTCTTTTCTCTTTAAGAAGCATCAGTCCCAATTAACTTCTTGGTGTCTGCTTTCTGGAAGACCCAAACTGACAATGTAGCTGTCACGTCTTTAGTCCTCATAAACATTGATTAAATATCGAGGATTTTATTTACTCACATTTTATTGTTAAAGGAACAGACAGGGAAGTTAAATGGTTTGCCCCTTTTCACAAAACTCTTAAATGGTGAAAGTGACGTTGGATCGCCTTTCTGAATAGAGTATGCATGTCCTTAGATATACTTCAGTGTTTAAGAGGAGTCTATTGTGATTCTTTTTGTTTAGTGAAATCTCATTTTAAACTTCAATCAAACAATTACTTGGGGCACTCACTCTTTGTCTTTTTGGTGAATCTAGATTTGCACATGTTGGGTTAAAAAGGACTCCTATGAGAATATATTTTGTGCCTGATTCAGAGGTCTTTTTTTTTTTTTTTTTTTTTTTAACAGACGGGTCAGCATGTGTCTTTCTGGCAGTGTCTTCTGGCAGTGTATCTCACTGACTTCAAGAATGAAGCTGCGGACCCTCGCGGTGAGTGTTACAGTTCTAAAGGCGGCGTGTCCGGAGTTTGTTTATTCTGATGTTCGGTTGTGTTCGGAGTTTCTTCCTTCTGGTGGTTCGTGGTCTCGCTGGCTCAGGAGTGAAGCTGCAGACCTTCGCAGTGAGTGTTACAGCTCTTAAGGCGGCACGTCTGGAATTGTTCGTTCCTCCTGGTGGGCTCGTGGTCTCGCTGGCTTCAGGAGTGAAGCTGCAGACCTTCGCGGTGAGTGTTATAGCTCTTAAGGCGGCACGTCTGGAATTGTTCGTTCCTCCCGGTGGGCTCGTGGTCTCGCTGGCTTCAGGAGTGAAGCTGCAGACCTTCGCGGTGAGTGTTACAGCTCATAAAAGCAGTGTGGACCCAAAGAGTGAGCAGTAGCAAGATTTATTGCAAAGAGCAAAAGAACAAAGTTTCCACAGTGTGGAAGGGGACCCGAGCGGGTTGCCACTGCTGGCTCGGGCAGCCTGCCTTTATTCTCTTATCTGGCCCCACCCATGTCCTGCTGATTGGTAGAGCCGAGTGGTCTGTTTTGACAGGGTGCTGATTGGTGCGTTTACAATCCCTGAGCTAGACATAAAGGTTCTCCACGTCCCCATCAGATCAGTTAGATACAAAGTATGGACACAAACGTTCTCCAAGGCCCCACCAGAGCAGCTAGATACAGAGTGTCTATTGGTGCACTCACAAACCCTGAGCTAGACACAGGGTGCTGATTGGTGTGTTTACAAACCTTGAGCTAGATTCAGAGTGCCGATTGGTGTATTTACAATCCTTGAGCTAGACATAAAGGTTCTCCAAGTCCCTACCAGAGCAGCTAGATACAGAGTGTCGATTGGTGCACTCACAAATCCTGAGCTAGACACGGGGTGCTGATTGGTGTGTTCACAAACCTTGAGCTAGATACAGAGTGCTGATTGGTGCATTTACAATCCCTGAGCTAGACATAAAGGTTTTCCAAGGCCCCACCAGAGTAGCTAGATACGGAGTGTCGATCGGTGCATTCACAGACCCTGAGCTAGACACAGGGTGCTGATTGGTGTATTTACAATCCCTGAGCTAGACATAAAGGTTCTCCACATCTCCACCAGACTCAGGAGCCCAGCTGGCTTCACCCAGTGGATCCTGCACAGGGGCTGCAGGTGGAGCTGCCTGCTAGTCCGGCGCCGTGTGCTCGCACTCCTCAGCTCTTGGATGGTCAATGGGACTGGGCGCCGTGGAGCAGGGGGTGGCGCTCGTCGGGGAGGCTCAGGCCACACAGGAGCCCATGGAGGGGGTGGGAGGCTCAGGCATGGCGGGCTGCAGGTCCTGAGCCCTGCCCCGTGGGAAGGCAGCTAAGGCCTGGTGAGAAATCGAGCGCAGCGCCAGTGGGCTGGCACTGCTGGGGGACCCAGTACACCCTCCGCAGCTGCTGGCTTGGGTGCTAAGCCCCTTATTGCCCGGGGCTGGCAGGGCCAGCCAGCTGCTCTGAGTGAGGGGCCCGCCAAGCCCACGCCCACCCGGAACTGCAGCTGGCCCACAGGCGCCGCACACAGCCCCGGTTCCCGCTCGCGCCTCTCCCTCCACACTCCCTGCAAGCTGAGGGAGCCAGCTCCCACCTTGGCCAGCCCAGAAAGGGGCTCCCACAGTGCAGCGGTGGGCTGAAGGGCTCCTCAAGTGCCACAAAAGTGGGAGCCCAGGCAGAGGAGGCGCCGAGAACGAGCGAGGGCTGTGAGGACTGCCAGCACACTGTCACCTCTCAGCAGGACTGCCATTAGCTTCACTCCAGGCTGGAATTTTAGCAGCATTCTGATCCCCAGCTTAAAAAAAAAAAAAACACATGGGCAAGACATTGCATAGGCTCTTGCTGCCCTGATCACTTTCGTTGTTGAAGCACACCTATTGCTTTTCTTTAGCAGGCTCTTCAATCAGACTGATGCCCTCACCCCCTAGCCTGACATTCAAAGCCTCATTGCCTGCTCTCTCCAACTCTGCTTCATAACCTATGTGGCAACAACAACCGACTTTTGATTAGTCCTCAAAAAGCCTTTAGCCCTGAGCATTTTCAGATGTCTTTCAAGCTAAATACACTCTGCCCTCCCTCAAATCAAGGCTTTTTCACTAAGAGCTCTCTCTCTTTCTAAACATTTTAAGCTAGGTGAATGGGGAAGGAAGGACATACACATGCCTAAAGTCCTTGCTAGATAACTTCTACCGGAAGCCTTTAGTCACTCGCTAAAATGGATTTGTTTGTCCCTACGGTTAGCTCCACAGTCCAAAGAGTATGTACTTGAAGCAGGAGATATTCCTAAGAGAAGAGGTGATCCTAATACAGCACCTGGCACACAGTATAAAGGCACTGCCTGAATTAATATTAAAATGATGTGCATTGTAAAAATATCTATTTGTGTTACTAAACTTTGAGTCACTGAAAAGTTATATTTCTATAATTTTCATTTTGAATCCATTTTCTCCAAAAGAGTCTTGTACCCGATGGCTCCGCAATACATGTATAACTGGCAAATTCAGCTCAACGTGGAAAAATAATATTTATTGCTAAACATGATTGCCATTTACTGTAGACAGTGAAGTATAGTGAGAAAAAACATACAGCAAATTTTCAATAGTATCTGTCTCCAAGAATTAAAATAGCCACAAAACTATTATGTATTATTGCCGTTTTGTGATAAGTAATTCTGCTTTGTTAAAGATTTTGTTTCTTCAATGGGAAAAAGCGTCATAAACTAAAAGTCGTCGGGAATTGCCATTCCTTTTCAGTCATCAGATGTTAATAGTTACCCAAAGGTTTTTGTAGCCATACCATGAATTGGAATCGTGCAGGGGAAATTACCTGTAATGGCATTAACCTCTTGAACTTATTTTAGTATCTCTGCCTTTAAGGGAAAATAAATTCCCTGGTGTAGTTGTTTGGATCTGGTCAAATTCTCTAAGAATTGTTGAACTCTCTGGACAACATGTCTAGTGTAAACTTCCCTCTAAATAATAAATTTGTAGTTCAGCAACAAGCTAGACATCTCTGGGTGACATTTCCACCTTCTTGTATACATTGTATGTCCAGCCTTTGGAAAAGTGTTTGGTAAAATATATACTGGTTGGAAAAAAATTAAAATATCACCATTTTTAAAAGAGAAATATTTATAATAGCTGGAAGTCATACTTAAGATTATAACATTTTGGGATATAGTGTGTTTGCAGTCAGATGTGAAATCAATGTACAAAGGGTCAAGATAAAGAATATTTCTCCTCCAGGCATTTCTAAAAAGAAAAAAAAAAGACCACTATATAGCCTCAATATCTCCAATGACCTAAATTCTCCAGGCAGTTAACAGAAGATGAAAATTTAAAAAGAACATGAGAGAGAACAGCATTTCATGATTCAATGATGTTTCTTGAGGGAGTCAGGCTGCAAAAACAGAATATGAACTTCATTTGAGGCTTGCTGTACATCCAGCCACTACTTCTCTCTTGCTTCTGCCCATTAACTTATAGTAAGTTGCACCATAAATACGATGACTTATAAGAAGAAAAGTGACACATTCTACTTATAAAAGAAAGAAAATCTGTAAAGCTAGAACTGAGAAAATAAAACCAAAGTACTCAGCAGATAAAATGTAAGTCATTTATCACTAGTCTAGGACTTTGTACAAGGAGAGGCTCCAGAGCTCATAAAGTTGGCTAGACAATTGCAGTGATCTCTGGAGACTGACCAACACCTTTCTGATCACTAAGGCTCATAAGTTAGAAGAACAACCAGAGTTAAGCTCTGGATCTGACATTAGGAAAAAAGCAGATATAAAACAAAATTAAGACTGCAGTGGTCATGGTGGTAATATATTGTTCATCAGAGGTTTGTAGAATTAAAAAAGATTGTCACTGGGGTGGAAGGATTCAAGTTTAAATGCCTTCTGTATTTGAAGAAGTGTGAAGTTAACAGCATACCCTTGAATGTCATTATTTAATGACATTTTAGACCTACATAATCTCCCCTCTTTCTTATAATTAGAGTTGGCGAGGATCAGGATCAGAAAAACCTCATATCCGGCAAATGTAGATATTAAATATTAATAGGAGGTAGAAATAAACAATCCCAAATTGACTAGCTCTATAAATATAGGCTGGGCTTTGATTCATTTTTTAAGGCCATAGGTCATGATAAAGAATATTTATCCTTTGGACATTTCTAAGAATATATGAGCTGTAGTTTATCTTCCGTGCCTCACAATTCCATACATTTAGGAAAAAGGGCCAATGGACTTCATAAATTGTCTTCTCAAAAAAATCCTTTTCTTCACTGATCAGGATATTAAGGCTCAGAGAGCATAAGTGAGTTATATCCTGAAAGTTGAAGTAGGCATAAGCCAGAATAGATCTCAGCTGTCCACGTGTCACTATCATAAATAACTATACAAGGTTATTTGTTAGTTGTACTCTTTTTATTTCCCAAAAGAAAAGTTGATATAAATTCTTGGATGCCTGGCTATTTCCTAGAACATGACCTTTTTTTTTTTTCACTTAACTTTTTTAAATGAATGAAGAAATCTCTTAGCTTTTTAAACAAATATTTACTGATGCCATATAGGAATTTTGCTAGCTCTAGGCACTGGGTATGTAGAGATATATAAATCAAGGATATTAATAAAGGAATGGACTTTATTCCAGTGCCACCTATTAGTAGGTTCAATTTTTTCCCGTTCCTCATAGCTCACTGGCTGCTGCACAGATTCTCACATGCTGAGTGGGCTGTCTTGAGATAGCCAGCTTGCTTCTGATGGTCAAAATGGTGTCAGGACCTTCTGGAACACATCAGTAGCTGCCTACATGAAGGTTGATATGTGTTTATACACAAAAGGTGACATCTTTGGAAGAAAGGAGAAATAGGTTTTGTTACTCATCTGTCTCTGATAAAGCTGTGTGATTTTGAGAAAGTCGCATTTTCTCAGTGAACCTTGGTTTTATCAAGCAATAGTTTTCCATCCAGTTTTTTTTTTTTTTTTTTTTTTTTTTTTTGAGTTGGGGTCTCACTCTCTCGCCCAGGCTAGAGTGCAGTGGCACGATCACAGCAGATTTGACCTCCAGGCTCAACCAATCCTCCTACCTTAGCCTCTGGAGTGGCCAGGATTAGAGGCATATGTCATCATGCCCAGCTAATTTTTACATTTTTTTTGTGGAGACAGGGTCTCCATATGTTGTCTAGGCTGGTCTTGAACTTCTGGCCTCAAGCAATCCCCCTGTCTTGACCTCCCAAAGTGCTGGAATTACAGGCATGAGCCACTGCACCCAGCCTCTGGTTGCTTTTGCTTCTAATGAATAGTGGGTGATTACAGGAATTTATCATCAAGGATTGACTAAAATATAAGAATTGTAGCTAAAGACGTTGAACAGATGACATATATAAGTTTAATTATTTTCATTATGAATGCAATTATAGTTGCAGGTCCTTGAAAGAAAAGCATTTTTACTGAGTAATTGCTCATTATAGCATAGTGTTAATGGGCATTAAGGCCAGGGGCTTTTCCTTTTATCAGCCACACTGGTGATGTTTCTCCATTACTCCCCTGAATTGCTACATTGAAGGACATGATAGTAATGCTATTGCCCCAAGAAGGGCAGGTTGTGTAAACTGTTAAGAGATCCCTAGACTGAAAAATAGAGACAGCTGAATTCTACTGTCTGTACCACTATTTATTAGATTTTGGGTAAATGGCTTAAATTCACTGAACCCAAGTTACCACAATCATAAAGTGAGGTGATGGTGCCAGGTTTATTTCAGCACCATTTTTCATAGCTACAGGACTACAGTTTACTCCTTTCACTAGGGTATTCCTTACTGTGGCCTGCCAGGTATGCTGTGGAGTGGGAATAAACTTGGGTTTCATCCCCTTATGCCTTGGATTGCTAACATTCCTACTGGAACACTGTCTGGGGGACTATTGGGAGGCCTCATCTGGTAGAGGAAACTGTCACTAGCATCTATATTTGATGGCTGTTAGGAATACTGGAATTGTGTGCCACATTTGTTTCCTGAAGATCATGTTAACTTCTACAATGTTTCTTGGTGTCAGGTGTTTTGGCACAGTGATGCGGATGATTCCTCCCCTTTAATATGTTGGGAGAGAGTTAGGGTGTGGGAGGAGTCAAGGATGAATAGCTGAGTTTTGTCTTGATATGCATCATATATATCATGTAACAGGTATCAATTGTTTGCAAAACACCATCTTGTGTGCAATATAAACAGTAATGAGATGTTATTTCAACTATTTCAAGAAGAGAACAGAAATTAAGGGAAAGTAACTAATCGAAGTACACAAATGCTGAATATTTTTATAAGATAATTTATTACTAACCAACAATTCCAGAATTTGAACATATACCTGGTGGATTGAGAGTCTAACTTTGAACATACAGAAGGTAATATACCATAATAATATTAAAATCAGGAAAATTTATTTCAGATAGTATCTTGTCAAACATCTTAAATTTACAAATGAGGTCAAATTTACAAATGAAAGCCAGGGGTTGAATGTTTATCTTCCCAAGGCCAGCAAGTATCCGCACTAAAAATATCTCAGCAGGACTCTCTGTGTCCAACCCAATGTTCTCCTCACTAGAGAGAGATTTTTTTCATTCCAGTTTTCTTACCTTCCCCAATACCAAAAGTGTTTATTATATATGAGTTTGCAGATGATGACATCAAGAGGGAAGTGAGGCAAGATATTAACTGACCACCTATTTTGTCTGAGATTCTGGGTGAGTCAGTTTTGCCATTTAATCCTTAAAAATCATGATGCGGCAGAGACAGACAGGGATGCTGAAGTCAGAGGTTATGTCACTTCATAAAGATGAGAACAGAGCCAGGAAAAATTCAAATTCCTTATTGGATTGTCTCAAAGACTCTTTAGATAAAACACTTTGGAAAGTTTAAGTTGAAATTATAAATTAAATTTTAAATTTATTTAAAATGCTAGACAGTTTGAATTAAAATATGTTACCTTATTAATTATTACATTTTATAATGCCCCTCAAGTTTTTATGTTCAAAATTTTCCCCCAGAAGGCAAGAATAGTTTCTTTGAACTATGACTGCTACTGTTTTACTCTGAGTCATTTTTGGTGTGTAAATTGTGCATATTTGAATAGTTCGTAAGCTTCTGCAATCTATATCTGCGACAATTCCATCCTGCCTAGTTCTAAAACCATGAGAAAAGCGAAAAATTCAATTCCTTTGAATTTCTCTAATACCTGGGTAAGGGCTGATTATTGACAGAATTGTGGAACCCTATTGAATACTTACTTGTATGGATAGTAATTATATGAGCTTCTCGATCTCACCAGAAGGATGTATTTTTAGTATTTTTATTGTCTTGGTTTTAAGGTAAAGTAATACCTATTTGGTAATGAGTTTTGTGGATCTATCACAGAGAAGTTTAAATTATTCTCTTATTCAGGCCAGGGACAAACAAGGGAGGAAGAGGGATTAGATAAATTAAATAGATGATTAACTGTGAGGAAGAGTTTTACCAACTCTTAGCAAGGTTTCAGACAGTCAGACATCATATACCAGGCAGAGTGAGAGAAAAGTTGCTTCTCTAATCTAGAGAAGAATAGATGGCTGCAGTTTAGGACCTTGCACAGTTCTTTGAAAGGCAAAACAAACAACAAATAAACAAACAAACCCAAATATGACTAGAAATAGAGACCTCTTTGAGGGCTTTTACATGTAGGGTCCCCACTCTGAATGCTCCATCTATAGATTCTCGTAGGACCATCTTTTCTTTAGCAAGATACAGAAGTTTGGCCCTTTGGGGATCGGTTCTCATTTTTGTTGTGTGAATAAATAATCTTGATTAAGAAAAAACCTTTCTAAACTCACTTGCTTCTTTTGCTCTGGTTTTTTTAAAAAGCTGCATATTGTAAAGACTTTATGTCTAAATATTTTAGAATAAAAATTGTACAACTGTGTTTTGCTTAAAATTTTAAAAACTCAGAACAACATGATTTAACAAATAAGCAATTTAGAAAGGAGATACTCAAGAATACAGGTCAGCAAACTTCATCCCTCAGGCCAAACCGCTCTGCCTGAAAGCTAGAATCATTTTTAGATTTTTAAAGGTTGTAGAAAAAAAATAAAGAGAAGAATATATGTGTATGTCCCACACAATCTGAAATATTTGTTGTATGATCCTTAACAGAAAAGAGTTGTTTGATTCCTGATTTAGAACATTTAAAAAATATTTAAACTTTATAACTTATTTTATTTATTTTCTTATTAAAATCTTTTTCCATGAATTATTATACTTGAGGTTACATCTTGGTGTAGATAAATTAATAGCCCCATTTTACAGATGAGAAATTGAAATTAAGTGATACATCCATGACTACTTAACCTTTCAAATATGTGGATAATATGATCCTCTAAAGTGTATTTACTACTTTAGTGCATTATCATCAATGATTATATATGCTAATATTTAATCTCTACATCAAAAATATTACATCAAAATGCATAAATCTTCCATTTATATTCAAATAATATAATTTACACAAATAAAATGTAAATAAAACTTGATTTGAGAAAAATCTGTATAGCAAAACCTACATGGGTTTTTTGTTGTTGTTTTGGACATGAGTCAATTATGATCTAAGCATATACTATTATTGTTAAGAATAGTTTATAGATAAAGATAATCATAGTCCCTTGGGGACAATTTGGTCCTTCCAAAGATCCAGAACTATGAGAATTACAGAAAATGCAAGGGACATTTAATAACACACATCTGGACAGTGAATGTGTTCATATAATATAAAATTAATACTAACTAGACTTGTTTAATATGAAAACAAAATATATTCAGAAAATGAGAGACTTAAGATGTAAAAGAAAGATAAGATTCACTGTGTTGCCTGGATCAATAATTACAATATTCAAAATATGTGATGAATTCTGAAAACAGATGAATATTGGAAAAGTTCCTAAATGACACACACCAAGTGAATTACAGACACTTTCTTCATTAGAATATAATCAATAATGTGGATGATGATTTAGAAGCTTCATTAGCAAATATGTAAATTACAAAAAAAGAGGAGTATCCTGCTCAATGGTAGGCAGTTGTATTAATCTATTCTAATATACTTTTTTCTTTGAGATGGACTCTCGCTGGATACCAGGCTGGAGTGCAGTGGCACAATCTCAGCTCACTGAAACCTCTGCCTCCTGGATTCAAATGATTCTCCTGCCTCAGTCTCCCTAGTAGCTGGGATTACAGGCACCCACCACCAAACTGGGATAATTTTTGTATTTTTAGTAGAGACGGGGTTTCACTGTGTTGGCCAGGCTGATCTTGAACTCCTGACCTCAGGTGATCGGCCTTCCTCGGCCTCCCAAAGTGCTGGGATTACAGGCGTGAGCCACTGCACTCTGAATGCGCCTGATCTCGTCTGTTCTAATATACTTTCATCTTTCACACCTTTTGCCTAAAAATATCTTAATATATATTTTAGTCAACTAGCCACCATGAAGTTTCAAACTATCAGTTGCAACAATAGCTGTTTTGGACATTTTGCTTGATATATGGCATGGTTGTTGTCTTAAGTGATATTTTTTAAATGTATATATTAACAAAAACACACTCCCAGTTTACTTAGCACCAGCTATTAAATTTATGATTAACTAAATTTAAAAAAATAAAATAATTTATCTAAAGCATGTAAACAAATGCTCACACTTGGTCTGTTAGTGTACTGTGGCAAATGGGGTCATTAAACACTGAATGCGATATTACAGACAATAAATTGTAGTCAGTTTACGGGGTTAGGTAATGCTTAGTATACGAGGGTAGATTGAAAAGACAAAAGTTATAGTACTTATTTAATTTATTATAATTTATTTAGTTATAATATTGTAATTTATTATAATTATTTATAATATAGTTATAAATCTGACCATTTATCATTTTATCCTTGTACTTTAAGTTCTAGATGAGAAACAACCTAAAATACTATACTTTGGCCACTTCCTATGGATCTATAGCCTGGACTTTGTCATCTAGCTCTTAACATTCTGATGGTGAGAAAGGAAGGGAACAACAATGTGGTAAAAGAATTTCTTTTCATTACCCAAAATAAGGCTTGCTTACGTCATATACACATCTAGTGTTCTCTTTATTCTGTTGCCATGTAATCCTTTTTCTAACGGTCATTGTGGATTCAAAAACTTCTTGGGATTTCTCTTACCTAGACTTTCTATGTAAGTCCTAGGGGAGCTGTGGCAATTGTTCACTGTGATTTTCTGAACCCAGGAACAACAATGAAAACTTGAGGAATTTAGTCAAGAAAGTTCTGAAAAGAAAATATTTAGCCCCAAACATTTTGCTCACTAATTTGCAAATTTTCTTCTTGTATCATATGCAACATGATATTTTGAAGTATTTACATCGTAGAATGGTTAAATCTAGTTAATTAACAAGTATATTTCCTCACATGGTTATCATTTTTGTGGGGAGAACATTTACTCATCCACTCTCTTAGCATTTACAAGAATACAATATATTATCATAAACTGTAGTCACCATGCCGTAAGTATAGAGCACCCTTGACGTAAGTAACTTATCTTAGAAAAAGACTCCATTTTATATTTCATAGAGCACTTTGCCAACAAGGATAACATGTTTTTTTTAATAAACAAATAAATAAGGACTGCATCCAACCAGATAGGGACCCAAACGAAGGCAGTCTTTCACTCTCAGTTGCCACCAGAGGACTCCGTGGCTATAAAAGACCAAGCATTCGCAGCTCAAAATGGCCGTCTTAACTGATACCTTCTTGCAGTCACTTATGATAAGAATTTGGCATCTGCCAGCCTGGCGCAGTGGCTCACACCTGTACTCCCAGCACTTTGGGAGGCCAAGGCAGGTGGATCACCTGAGGTCAGGAGTTCGAGACTAGCCTGGCCAACATGGTCAAACCCCATCTCTATTAAAAATACAAAAATTAGCTGGGCCTGGTGGTGTGTGCCTGTAATCCCAGCTACTCGGGAGGCTGAGGCAGGAGAATCACTTGAACCAGGGAGATGGAGGTTGCAGAGAGCTGATATCGTGCCACTGCACTCCAGCCTGGGTGACAGAGTGAGACTCCGTCTCAAAAACAAACAAACAAAAACCCCCCAAAGAATTTAGCATTTGCGGCTGGGCATGGTGGCTCACACCTGTAATCCCAGCGCTTTGGGAGGTCAAGGTGGGCAGATCATGAGGTCAGGAGTTCAAGACCACCCTGATCAGCATAGTGAAATCTCGTCTCTTCTAAAAATACAAAAATTAGCCAGGCGTGGTGGCAGGTACCTGTAATCCCAGCTACTGGGGAGGCTGAGGCAGGAGAATAGCTTGAACCTGAGAGGCGGAGGTTGCAGTGAGCTGAAATAGCACCATTGCACCCCAGCCTGGGCAACAGAGTGCGACTCCACCTCAAAAAAAAAAAAAAAAGATTTTGGCACCTGCCACCAAAGGCACTATCACCTCATAGACTTCCTTGCAAGACCAGTGGAGTGTCCAGCCTAGACCAGGACTCATTTTGTTTTCTTAGTTCTCCCTGGACTGGTTTGTTAACCCTTTCTCATATCTCTTTTTCCTCTTGATGTTAAATGTTACTCTGTTTGTTGTGGAATAATTAACCTATAACTTTTATATATGGATCAAATATTCTATTATGTATGGTTTGCAAAACTGACTGACTTGTGGAGTGACTTGAGCCTTTGTGCTGGTGGCTGTGACTACTGAGTGGATGGTAATTACTAAGGAGATTTGCCTTCTTGGGAACTCCACTAAAAACCTAGCCTCCGATAATTGCCATTCTACTCTCTACTTCCATGAGATCAACTCTTTTAGATTCCACATGTGAGTGAGATTACGTGGTATTTGTTTTTCTGTGTCTGGATTATTTCACTTAACGTAGTGTCCTCCATGTTCATCCTTGTTGTCACAAATGGCAGAATTTCTTTCTTATAGTTGAATAGTATTCCATTGTGTGTATATAACACATTTCCTTTATCCATTCATCTGTTGATAAACACTTAGGTTGATTTCATATCTTAGCTATTGTGAATAATGCTGCAATAAATACGCAAGTGCAGCCATCTCTTCAACACACTGATATTTCCTTTGGATATATGCTCAGTAGTGCGATTGCTGGATCATATGGTAGTTCTATTTTTATTTTTTTTGAAACTGTCATACTGTTTGCCATCATGGTGGTACCAATTTACATTCCCACCGACATTTTCAAGGGTTTTCTTTACTCTACATACTCCCCAATGCTTAATATCTATTGTCTTCCTGATAATAGTGATTCTATCAGAAGGGCTGTTATCAGAAAGACAGGTGGAGTTGGCAAGAGAAAGAAATAAAAGTCATCCAAATTGGAAAGGAACAAGTTAAATCATCTCTATTTGCAGATAACATGATCTTATATATAGAAAACCCTAAGGCGCCACCAAAAAATTGTTAGAATTAATAAACAAATTCAGAAAAGTTGCAGATACAAAACCAACACACAAAAACTGTATATACTAACACAGGACCAACCAAAAGAGAAGTCAAGAAAACAATTTTATTTGCAATAGCTAAAATTAGATTAAGAATAAATTTAATCAAGGAGGTAAAAAATCTCTATTCTGAAAATTATAAAACATTAATGAAAGAAAGCAAAGAAGACACAAACAGATATTGTTCATGGATTGGAAGAATAAATATTGTTAAAATATCTATACCATTCAAAGTGATCTACAGAATCAATGCAATCCCTATCAAAATACCATTTAGATTCTTCACAGAAATAGAAAAACAATCTAAAATTTGTATGGATCCAAAAAGACCTCTAATAGCCAAAGCAATCTTGAGCAAAAAGAACAAAGCTGAAGGCTTGGCACTACCTGACTTCAAAATACACGACAGTTAGAGTAACCAAAACAGCATGATACTGACATAAAAACAGACACATAGAGTAATGGAAGATAATAGAGAGACTAGAAATAAATCTACATTTACAAGGTCAACTCATTTTCAACAAAGGTGCCAAGCATACACAATGAGGAAAAACAGTCTTTTCAATAACTGGTGTTTGGGGAATGCAAAAAATGAAACTAGACTCCTATCTCTCAGTATATACAAAAATCAGCTCAAAATGGATTAAAGATTTAAATGTAACGCCCAAACTATGAAACTAATAGAAGAAAACATAGAGGAAAACTTCATGATGCTGGTCTGGGCAATGCTTTTCTGATTATGACTTCAAAAGCATGGACAACAAAAGCAAAAATGGACAAATGAGATAAAATCAAACCAAAAAGCTTCTGTAGAGAAAAAAAAAAAAAAGCCACTTAAAGAGTGAAGAGACCACCTACAGAATGGGAGAAAATATTTGCAAACTATACATCTGATAAGGGGCTAATATCCACAATGTATAAGGAACTTAACTCAATAGCAAGAAAACAAATAACTTGATTTTATAATGGGCTAAAGACTTAAATAAATATATGTTTTTAAAAAGACATACAAATGGCTAACAGTTGTATGAGGAAGTGCTCAATATCACTAACTATCAGGGAAATGCAAATCAACACCACAGTGAGAAAAAGCTTTTAACGTAAGCAATTCAAGAAATTGTAAAAGGGGCAACTTAATAAACAAAAGAATGTAGAAGGAAAGTAGTATTAAAGTAATATTAAATTTACAAGCGTAGTTGTGCAATGAAAAAGCAGGCAAGCAATAGATAGTATGATCAGAAATATTTTCTTTTTTGAAGAGAGTAACTAGATAGACAATTCATTGGCAAGATTGTGGAACAAATATAAATAATATTTAAAATATTAGGTATAACGAAGAGCATCACTACTGTTATAATCTCTGTGTAATCTCTCTCTGTGTGTATCTCTACAGATTATTTTTAAATTCAAATAGTAAAAATAACTTTTCAAATCTGATAAAAATAGGATAAGATAGAGAAATTAAAGACCAACAATGTACAATGCATCAAATTCATATGATCATGTCACTAGAGAGAAAAAAATTAGCAACATTTCTTATGAAAAAGTTTAATTCTATTCTGTGTGTATATAAATATACTGTTTTTTTAGTTCATTCTAAATTCCTGTTTTTATATCAGTCTTTTCCCTATTCTATTTTCTGTATTATATTTTGTAAAAGTAATTTTAACTTTTATTTTAGATACAGGGGTACATATTCAGGTTTGTTACAGGGGTATATCATGGAGGTATATAATCAATGTTATTGAAAGATACAGCAAGTACGACACTGAATTGTGAAATGTTCGTGTATTCTCTAATGCTTATTAAAGCCAAGATCAAGATAAGCTAACTATAAGACTTGAATTTAACAACGTATTGAAGTCTTACCAAAAGCATAACACTCAGCATGGATATGAAGTGTAAAGATTTTCAAGGGAGTTAAAGAGCCATCATTATTCTCATGTATTTGTCCACATAATGTAATCTTTAAATATCATAAGTGTTTCTTTTAGAACTAATAAGAAAGAAAGCAAGATTGCTAATTTTAAGTTTAGTATACAAATATCAAGAGCGTCCTTATATATCAGCAATAAACAATTAAAAAATATCTTTTTTAAATGTTATTTTAATCACAATAAATATCATAAATGTACCCAGGGAAAAATGACAATAGATGGGTAACAACTTTATGAAAAAAAACTTTATTAGAAAAAATAATATGAGTTTTTAAAAAGAACAAAAATATTGCTTATTTATGAAAGGGAAAATCTATTATAAAGACAAATTTTTAAAATTAATCTATAGTTAATTAAAATTCAAATAAAATCTCAACTAGGTTTTCTATTGTAACTTGCCATGATTCCAACAGTGCAATGGAAGGGCTAAATTAATATTGTGAAAAAGAAAATACATGTTAACAGATATCAAGTTTCATTTTAAATATAAAGTAACTAAACAGTATTTATTGTGCAAGAAGGAACAAATAGACTGTTAGAGCTTAGAAGCAGACTTACCTATATAAATGTAAAGTACTGATAATCCAAAAAATGTTGCTGGGAGAACTTCTATTCATATGGAAGTTGAGTGGAAATTTTGCTATCTATCCAATAAACAAAAAAAAATTTATTTTAGTCATATTAAAAACCATAGAATGGGCTGGGCACAGTGGCTCATGCTTGTAATCCCAGCATTTAGGGAGGTCTAGGCGGGCAGATCACTTGAGGCCAGGAGTTCGAGGCCAGCCCAGCCAATATGGTGAAACCCTGTCTCCACTAAAAATATAAAAATTAGCCGGGTGTGGTGGCAGGCACCTGTGATCCCGGCTTCTTTGGAGGCTGAGGCAGGAGAATCACTTGAACCCGGGAGGCTGCACTCCAGCCTGGGCAACAACAGTGAAACTCTGTCTCAAAAAAAAAAATCATAGAATAAAGAAACTAATTAAAAATAGGATGCACTTATTATTTCAGTATAGTACAAGAATTTTTTTATAAGAAAAGTACAAAACATTAAGGCAATATTGTTTTCAGTCACACTGTTACGTATACTGTTAATTTTAATGCCATCAAATTTGCCAGTTAAATAAACCTTAGTTTTGCATATCTAAGTTTTGTTGCATAGAATGCAGGCACATTTCTTATGACGGCTCTTTATAAGACTTGACTCTGCATGAAGCACTCTCATTACATCCTAATTCCTAATTAAAAGTGCTGCTTCCATGTGTTTGGGATAGAAGATTGAATTATATGGTTGCTAAGTGCTTTCCCAAATTGGTACATCATGGTTGGAAACATTCCACACTTAACATCCTGTGGTTTATAACTATAGTTACCAAATTGGGAACTGAGAGAAATATGCTATAATATTGACTTAGACTGCTCCTGACTTGTAGGTACATATATGTGTGCATGTATATGCAGAAAGGGCAAGATAAGTCATCTGTCATAGCTGCATTATCACATAAAACTTAAAGTCACCACTCACTGGTGATAGCAGTACAGGTTCAAGAGGGTAGAGCTTTAGATATGACCAGTTGCTCATCAGATACATGGCTGAAGGAGAGCAGATGTTTCCTGATGTTAGAACAGATAGGAGTACTGTGTGACACCAAACCATTAGGAAACAATCCTATAAAATATGAAATCAAATTTCTGGGGACAGAGGTTCTCCAGGAAAGGGAAGGACAAATTCTTATCATTTAAAGCAACATTTTTGGTGGTTCCAAGGTGGCCGGATAGGAACAGCTCCAGTCTATAGCTCCCAGCATGAGCGACTCAGAAGACCGGTGATTTCTGCATTTCCAACTGAGGTACCGGGTTCATCTCACTGGGGATTGTCAGACAGTGGGTGCAGTACACCAAGCGTGAGCAGAAGCAGGGTGAGGCATCACCTCACCCAGGAAGCGCAAGGGGTCAGGGAATTCCGTTTCATAGCCAAGCAAAGCTGTGACAGATGGCACCTGGAAAATTGGGTCACTCCCAGCCTAATACTGTGCTTTTCCAATGGTCTTAGCAAACAGCACACCAGGAGATTATATCCTGCGCCTGGCTCAGAGGGTCCCATGCCCATGGAGCCTTGCTCATTGCTAGCACAGCAGTCTGAGATCGAACTGCAAGGCAGCGGCGAGGCTGGGGGAGGGGCACCCGCCATCACTGAGGCTTGAGTAGGTAAACAAAGTGTCCGGGAAGCTCGAACTGGGTGGAGCCCACCACAGCTCAAGAAGGCCTGCCTGCCTCTGTAGACTCCACCTCTGGTGGCAGGGCATAGCTGAACAAAAGGCAGCAGAAACCTCTGCAGACTTAAATGTCCCTGTCTGACAGCTTTGAAGAGAGTAGTCATTCTCCCAGCACGGAGTTTGAGATCTGAGAACGGACAGACTGCCTCCTCAAGTGGCTCCCTGACCCCCAAGTAGCCTAACTGGGAAGCACGCCCCCGTAGGGACAGACTGACACCTCACACAGCCGGGAACCCCTCTGAGATGAAACCTCCAGAGGAATGATCAGACAGCAACATTTGCTATTCAGCAATATTTGGGGTTCTGCAGCCTCCGCTGCTGACACCCAGGCAAACCGGGTCTGGAGTGGACCTCTAGCAAACTCCAACAGACCAGCAGTGGAGGGTCCTGACTGTTAGAAGGAAAACTAACAAACAGAAAGGACATCCACACCAAAACTCCATCTGTACATCACCATCATCAAAGACCAAAGGTAGATAAAACCACAAAGATGGGAAAAAAACAGAACAGAAAAACAGAAAATTCCAAAAATCAGAGCACCTCTTCTCCCCCAAAGGAACATAGCTCCTCACCAGCAATGGAAAAAGCTGGAAGGAGAATGACTTTGATGAGTTGAGAGAAGAAGGCTTCAGACAATCAGACTTCTCCAAGCTAAAGGAGGCAGTTTGAACCCATCACAAAGAAGTTAAAAACCTTGAAAAAAGATTAGACAAATGGCTAACTAGAATAACCAAAGCAGAGAAGTCCTTAAAGGACCTGATGGAGCTGAAAACCAAGGCACAAGAACTATGTGACAAATGCACAAGCTTCAGTAGCTGATTTGATCAACTGGAAGAAAGGGTATCAGTGATGGAAGATCAAATGAATGAAATGAAGTGAGAGGAGAAGTTTAGAGAAAAAAGAATAAAAAGAAATGAACAAAGCCTCCAAGAAATATGGGACTATGTGAAAAAACCAAATCTACGTCTGATTGGTGTACTTGAAAGTGACGGGGAGAATGGAACCAATTTGGTAAACACTCTGCAAGATATTATCCAGGAGAACTTCCCCAACCTAGCAAGGAGGCCAACATTCAAATTCAGGAAATACAGAGAATGGCACAAAGATAATCCTTGAGAAGAGCAACTCCAAGTCACATAGTTGTCAGATTCACCAAAGTTGAAATCAAGGAAAACATGTTAAGGGCAGCCAGAGAGAAAGGTCGGGTTACCCACAAAGGGAAGCCCATCAGACTAACAGCAGATCTCTTGGCAGAAACTCTACAAGCCAGAAGAAAGTGGGGGCCAATATTCCACATTCTTAAAGAAAAGAATTTTCAACCCAGAATTTCATATCCAGCCAAACTAAGCTTCATAAGTAAAGGAGAAATAAAATCCTTTACAGACAAGCAAATGCTGAGAGATTTTGTCACCACCAGGCCTGCCCTAAAAGGGCTCCTGAAGGAAGCACTAAACATGGAAAGGAACAACCGTTACAAGCCATTGCAAAAACATGCTAAATTGTAAAGACCATCAATGCTAGGAAGAAACTGCAGCAACAAACAAACAAAATAACCAGCTAATATCATAGTGACAGGATCAAATTCACACATAATAATATTAACCTTAATTGTAAATGGGCTAAATGCTCCAATTAAAAGACACAGACTTTTAATTGTAATAAAGAGTCAAGACCCATCAGTATACCATATTCAGGAAACCCATCTCACGTGCAGAGACACACATAGGCTCAAAATAAAGGGATGGAAGAAGATCTACCAAGGAGAGGGAAAACAAAAAAAGGCAGGGGTTGCAACACTAGTGTCTGATAAAACAGACTTTAAACCAACAAAGATCAAAAGAGACAAAGAAGGCCATTACATAATGGTAAAGGGATCAATGCAACAAGAAGAGCTAACTATCCTAAATATATATGCACCCAATACAGGAGCACCCAGATTCATAAAGCAAGTCCTTAGAGACCTACAAAGAGACTTAGACCCCCACACAATAATAATGGGAGACCTTAACACCCCACTGTCAACATTAGACAGATCAACGAGAGAGAAAGTTAACAAAGATATGCAGGAATTGAATTCAGCTCTGCACCAAGTGGACCTAATAGATATGTACAGAACTCTCCACCCCAAATCAACAGAATATACATTCTTCTCAGCACCACACCACACCTTTACAGACAAGCAAATGCTGAGAGATTTTGTCACCACTAGGCCTGCCCTAAAAGAGCCCCTGAAGGAAGCACTAAACATGGAAAGGAACAACCGTTACAAGCAATTGCAAAAACATGCCAAATTGTAAAGACCATCAATGCTAGGAAGAAACTGCATCAACAAACAAACAAAATAACCAGCTAACATCATAATGACAGGATCAAATTCACACATGATAATATTAACCTTAATTGTAAATGGGCTAAATGCTCCAATTAAAAGACACAGACTTTTAATTGTAATAAAGAGTCAAGACCGATCAGTGTATTGTATTCAGGAAACCCATCTCACGTGCAGAGACACACATAGGCTCAAAATAAAGGGATGGAAGAAGATCTACCAAGCAAATGGAAAACAAAAAAAGGCCTGCAAAAAGGCCTTCCAAAATTGGCCATATAGTTGGAAGTAAAGCACCCCTCAGCAAATGTAAAATAACAGAAATTGTAATAAGGTGTCTCTCAGACCACAGTGCAATCAAACTAGAACTCAGGATTAAGAAACTCACTCAAAACTGCTCAACGACATGGAAACTGAACAATCTGCTCCTGAATAACTACTGAGTACATAATGAAATGAAGGCAGAAATAAAGATGTTCTTTGAAACCAACGAGAACAAAGACACAGCATACCAGAATCTCTGGGACACATTTAAAGCAGTGTGTAGAGGGAAATTTATAGCACTAAATGCCCACAAAAGAAAGCAGGAAAGATCTAAAACTGACACCCTAATATCACAAAAGAACTAGAGAAGCAAGAGCAAACACATCCAAAAGCTGGCAGAAGGCAAGAAATAACTAAGATCAGAGCAGAACTGAAGGAGATAGAGACACAAAAAACCCTTCAAAAAATCAGTGAATCCAGGAGCTGGTTTTTTGAAAAGATCAACAAAATTGATAGACCGCTAGCAAGACTAATAAAGAAGAAAAGAGAGAAGAATCAAATAGATGCAATAAAAAATGATAAAGGGGATATCACCACCAATCCCACAGAAATACAAACTACCATCAGAGAATATTATAAACACCTCTACACAAATGAACTAGAAAATCTAGAAGAAATGGATAAATTCCTCGACACATACACCCTCCCAAGACTAAACCAGGAAGAAGTTGAATCTCTGAATAGACCAATAACAGGCTCTGAAATTGAGGCAATAATTAATAGCTTACCAAACAAAAAGAGTCCTGGACCAGACGGATTAACAGCCAAATTCTACCAGAGGTACAAGGAGGAGCTGGTACCATTCCTTCTGAAACTATTCCAATCAGTAGAAAAAGAGGGAATCCTCCCTAACTCATTTTATGAGGCCAGCATCATCCTGATACCAAAGCCTGGCAGAGACACACACAAAAAAGAGAATTTTAGACCAATAGCCCTGATGAACATCGATGCAAAAATCCTCAATAAAATACTGGCAAACCGAATCCAGCAGCACATCAAAAAGCTTATCCGCCATGATCAAGTGGGCTTCATCCCTGGGATGCAAGCCTGGTTCAACATATGCAAATCTAGCATATAAACAGAATGAAAGCATATAAACAGAACCAAAGACAAAATATAATCCAGCATATAAACAGAACCAAAGCATATAAACAGAACTACATAATCCAGCATATAAACCGAACCAAAGACAAAAACCACATGATTATCTCAATAGATGCAGAAAAGGCCTTTGACAAAATTCAACAGCCCTTCGTGCTAAAAACTCTCAATAAATTAGGTGTTGATGGGACGTATCTCAAAATAATAAGAGCTATCTATGACAAACCCACAGCCAATATCATACTGAATGGGCAAAAACTGGAAGCATTCCCTTTAAAACTGGCACAAGACAGGGATGTCTTCTCTCACCACTCCTATTCAACATAGTGCTGGAAGTTCTGGCCAGGGCACTCAGGCAGGAGAAAGAAATAAAGGGTATTCAATTAGGAAGAGAGGAAGTCAAATTGTCCCTGTTTGCAGATGACATGATTGTATATCTAGAAAACCCCATCGTCTCAGCCCAAAATCTCCTTAAGCTGATTAGCAACTTCAGCAAAGTCTCAGGATAAAATAATCAATGTGCAAAAATCACAAGCATTCCTATACACCAATAACAGACAGAGAGCCAAATCATGAGTGAACTCCCATTCACAATAGATACAAAGAGAATAAAATACCTAGAAATCCAACTTACAAGGGATGTGAAGGACCTCTTCAAGGAGATCTACAAACCACTGCTCAACAAAATAAAAGAGGACACAAACAAATGGAAGAACATTCCATGCTCATGGATAGGAAGAATCAATATCGTGAAATTGGCCATATTGCCCAAGATAATTTATAGATTCATTGCCATCCCCATCAAGCTACCAATGACTTTCTTCACAGAATTGGAAAAAACTACTTTAAAGTTCATATGGAACCAAAAAAGAGCTCACATTGCCAAGTCAATCCTAAGCCAAAAGAACAAATCCAGAGGCATCACATTACCTGACTTCAAACTATACTACAAGGCTACAGTAACCAAAATAGCATGGTACTGGTACCAAAACAGAGATATAGACCAATGGAACAGAACACAGCCCTCAGAAGTAATACCACACATCTACAACCATCTGATCTTTGACAAACCTGACAAAAACAAGCAATGGGGAAAGGATTCCCTATTTAACTAATGGTGCTGGGAAAACTGGCTAGCCATATGTAGAAAGCTGAAATTGGATCCCTTCCTTACGCCTTCTACAGAAATTAATTCAAGATGGATTAAAGACTTAAATATTAGACCTAAAACCATAAAAACCCTAGAAGAAAACCTAGGCAATGCCATTCAGGACATAGGCATGGGCATGGACTTCATGTCCAAAACACAAAAGCAATGGCACAAAAGCCAAAATTGACAAATGTGATCTAATTAAACTAAAGAGCTTCTGCACAGCAAAAGAAACTACCATCAGAGTGAACAGGCAACCTGCAGAATGGGAGAAAATTTTTGCAATCTACTCATCTGACAAAGGGCTAATATCCAGAATCTACAAATAACTCAAACAAATTTACAAGAAAAAAACAAACAACCCCATCAAAAAGTGGGTGAAGGATATGAACAGACGCTTCTCAAAAGAAGACATTAATGCAGCCAACAGACACATGAAAAAATGCTCATCATCACTGGCCATCAGAGAAATGCTAATCAAAACCACAATGAGATACCATCTCACACCAGTTAGAATGGCCATCATTAAAAAGTCAGGAAACAACAGGTGCTAGAGAGGATGTGGAGAAATAGGAACACTTTTACACTGTTGGTGGGACTGTAAACTAGTTCTACCATTGCGGAAGACAGTGTAGCGATTCCTCAGGGATCTAGAACTAGAAATACCATTTGACCCAGCCATCTCATTACTGGGTATATACCCAAAGGAGTATAAATCATGCTGCTATAAGGACACATGCACACGTATATTTATTGCAGCACTACTCACAAAAGCAAAGACTTGGAACCAAGCCAAATGTCCAACAATGATAGACTGGATTAAGAAAATGTGGCACATATACACCATGGAATACTATGCATCCATAAAAAATGATGAGTTCATATCCTTTGTAGGGACATGGATGAAGCTGGAAACCGTCATTCTCAGCAAACTATCACAAGGACAAAAAACCAAACACCGCGTGTTCTCACTCATAGGTGGGAATTTAACAGTGAGAACACATGGACACAGGAAGGGGAACATCACACACTGGGGCCTGTTGTGGGGTCGGGGAGAGGGAAGGGATAGCATTAGGAGATATACCTAATGCTAAATGACGAGTTAATGGGTGCAGCACACCAACATGGCACATGTATACATATGTAACAAACCTGCACGTTGTGCACATGTACCCTAGAACTTAAAGTATAATAAAAACAAACAAAAAATAAATAAGGCAACATTTTTGAAGACATTGAACTTTCTTGATAGCCTCGTTCTTTTAATATAACTTTTCCTATACCCAAACTTCTATCTTTTTCTTCCTGAAATATTCTCTAAAATATGAATTTGGTTGCTTTTCTTCATGGGAGACAGTAGTCATAAATTTAAATAATATTCATAATTTGGAAAACTGCTGTTCTTGTTTTAGAATTGGTGTAGGCAAACTTGAAAGGAGATGAAATTAGGCCTTCTATGGAGGAAAGTATATTATACAGAACAACAGAGTTATCTAAACTTATAAACATAATGTTGCTGATCCATGGTGATGGAATCAGGCCAGCCCCATTGGAAAGTAAACTATATGGGGGCACTAATCAAGTCTGCTCTGTTCTCCATTGTATATTGATGATCCAGCACAGTGCTGGATACATGTTAGACACTCAAGAAATTGTGCAATAAACACAGAAATGAGCTAGCAAATTTGGAAGGCATTTCCTAAGTTGTTCCAGTAGGATTTACCTTTTTTCCTAATAATTGGAACAATTCTTTTGTTGATGGACTATTTCCCTCTAGGGTTTTATATGAAGGTAATGCTTTCCAGCAAGCTTGTTTTCATGCATTTTCCCTTATCCTAACACCATCAGGGTAGGTATTTTGTGACTTTTGTCTATTTTGATATCATTTAATGGATTTTATTTCTAAGCTGCATTAAATTGTTTATGCTCTTTCAACACTCATAAGCACAAATAATAAATGAAAATGTAAATGAAGAGCATAAATTTACTTAGAATTAAATAATAGGCATACCACTTTGTATTACAGGTATTATCTCATTTAATACACACACAGCAATCACTTAGTAGACATGATTTACCATTTCAAAACTTCTCAAACTGAAGCTAAGGGAGATTTGATAAACTTGACAAACTCTTGGAATTAATAAGTGCTTCATTTAGTGATGAACCAATTTAGGTATTTCAGAGCCTTTGTTTTTAATACTTTTGTTCTTCATGTGGTTTTTCTAAGGAAAACTCATGTCTTTTTTGTTATTCAGTAGAATAAGGATGAGTGATTTAGGATGAATTAGAACAAAATTGAATCAACAACAAGCTGAGAAGTAAAAGGGAAGTGTCCGTGCCTTAGAAAAAGCCCTTTTGCAGAAGACATACATGTGGCCAACAATCATATGAAAAAAAAAGCTCAACATCACTGATCATTAGAGAAATGTAAATCAAAACCACCATGAGATACTATGTTACAACAGTCAGAATGACCACTGTTAAAAAGTCAAAAAATAACAGATGCTGGCGAGGTTGCAGAGAAAGAGGAATGCTTACACACTTTTGGTAGGAGTGTAAATTATTTCAACTGTTGTGGAAGACAGTGTGACAATTCTTCAAAGTTCTAAAGACAGAAATACCATTCCACCCAGAAACCCCACTTACTGGGTATATACTGAAAGGAATATACATCTTTCTGTTATGAAGATACATGCATGGGTATGTTCATTGCAGCACTATTTGCAATAGCAAAGATGTGGAATCAACTTAAATGCCCATCAATGATAGACTAGATAAAGAAAATGTGGTACATATACACCATGAAACACTATGCAGCCACAAAAAAGAATGAGATCATGTCCTTTGCAGGGACATGGATGAAGTTGGAAGCCATTATCCTTAGCACACTAACACAGGAACAAAAAATCAAATACCACATATTCTCACTTATAAGTGGGAGCTAAATGATGAGAACACAGGGGCACACAGAGGGGACAACACACACTGGTGCCTGTTGAATGGTGGAAGGTTGGAGGAGGAGAGAGAGGATTAGGAAAAATAACTAATAGCTAATGGGCATTAGGCTTAATACCAGGACGATGGATGTATAACAAACACCCATGACACAAGTTTACCTATGTAACAGATCTGCACATGTTTGCTGAACTTAAAAGTTAAAAAAAAAAAAAAGCATTTTGCTTTGCATTGTACGCATAATGACAGCAGAATCAGTGAGTATCAATATGCTACCTACAACAGAAGAGAGTTTAGCCCATGTGCTTTGGAGAATCATTTAGCAGCATTCAGATCCCATGGTTTCAGCCTCTCCTGTCATCTTATTTTCAATCAGCTTCAGGACAAAGTATTACAGATACTTTGATAGAGAAACTGAGTCAGATGAGAAGCCATGTGTAAGCAACTCAGAAGAAGGGAATTGTTCACCTCTCTGCATTTGGAGTCTGTGAGATCCTGCTTGGCATGCCTTCTGACTAGAAAAAGAAAATACAGGCGGGACGCTGTGGCTCACGCCTGTAATCTCAGCACTTTGGGAGGCAGAGGGGCAGATCACGAGGTCAGGAGATCGAGACCATTGTGGCTAACACAGTGAAACCCCGTCTCTACGGAAAATACAAAAAATTAGCCAGGCGTGGTGGTGGGCACCTGTAGTCCCAGCTACTCAGGAGGCTGAGGCAGGAGAATCACTTGAACCCAGGAGGTGGAGGTTGCAGTGAGCCAAGATTGCGCCACTGCACTCCAGCCTGGGCGACAGAGCAAGACTCTGTCTCAAAAAAAATAAATAAATAATAAGAAAAGAAAAATACAATAAACACAACTTGAAGTAACTCATATCCCTGCAAGCAAAGCTCTTAGACTACTTTGTCTTGCCACATGTGCCTATAAAAGAGTCACAGAACTCATTAACTGAAATAGCTCAGCTAAACAGCCACACACAAGGCTTTCAACTTATCAGTTCAAAATTCATGGCCAAGAATACTTGCAGCACAAATTTGCAAATTTGTACTCAGATTAAGAGAGTTTAAATCATCTCATATATTGACATTGTGTATCTCTTATAGCTAAAATCTTCATATTTTCATTTCTTCCAGTCATTAACAAAGGATATTAATTGTTTTCTATTACCAGTATATGCACATTTTTATTCCAGTTTAATTTAAAAAAGAGAAATTATTATGCCATAGTCTTTGGAAATTATCACCGTAATTTTTATGGTTGACATAGGTGTTCATGAAAGTAATTATGCTGAATTCATCTTTCAGCATAATAAAAATAGATGATGTTCACTGAACACTTATTATGGGTTAGGCACTGTGCCAAACTCTTAGAGTACAGTAACTCATTCGATGTTCTTACCACCCCATATACAAAGTAGTCTTTATAATTCTTGCCTTACAGAAGAACTAATGGAAGCTTAGATAAATGAAGTGATTTGCCCAAGTTTACACATTTAGCAAGCGGAATAAAATCAGAATTCCAATTTAGGCAGAATTCCAAATGATTTTACACCCTGTATTCTTAACAACTGTGCTATAATGCCCATGAATATAAATTTAAAATAGTAAATTATTAAAACAAAAACTAAAAAAAAAAAAAACCACACTTTCAATTCTCCACCCTCATTTGTTGATTTCAGTTACTCCTTTTTGTAATTTCCCCTTACACAGGAATCATGTATGCATATTTGAAATAGTGTCCTTGGCCAGGTGTGGTGGCTCATGCCTATGATCCTGTAAAGAGAAAAATAAGAAAGAGTGTCCGATAAATCATTTTATAGTTTTTTTATTTAAGCAAATAACACAGTTTTTATGATATTTTTATTTAGGAAGCCATAATTGTAATGTTTGTTTCAATTTTTATCATGTGGAAAAATGATTTAATGGGCCATTTCCCTCTCCTTGAACTCACAGGTTACTGCCAAGTCAATAGCATTATATATGAAGTTTTACTTTGTATTATTTCCTTAGAACAAGCTACCAGAAAAGTGACTCTTGAGTCATGTTCTGTTTTTTGTATAGGTGTTCAAACTGCATTTATATATGAATTACATATGCCCCTTCTGAATTTATTTTATTTTATTTTTGTGGGTACATACTAAGTGTATATATTTATGGGATACATGACATGTTTTGATATAGGCATACAATGTGAAATAAGCACATCATGAAGAATCCCCTCAAGCATTTGTCTATTGAGTTGCAAATAATGCATGTATACTCTTTCTTTTTTTTTTTTTTTTTGACGTGGAGTCTTGCTCTGTCACCCAGGCTTGGTTGCAGTGGCACTATCTCGGCTCACTGCAAGCTCCCCGTCCTGGGTTCACACCATTCTCCTGCCTCAGCCTCCAGAGTAGCTGGGACTACAGGTGCCTGCCACCATGCCCGGCTAATTTTTTGTATTTTTAGTAGAAACAGTGTTTCACCGTGTTAGCCAGGATGGTCTTGATCTCCTGACCTCGTGATCCGCCCGCCTTGGCCTCCCAATATTTTTAAATAATTATACAGTTAAGTTGTTATTACTATAGTCACCCTGTTGTGTTATCAAATAGTAGGTCTTATTCGTTCTTCCTAACTATTATTTTTGTACCTGTTAACCATTCCCGCCTCTCCTCCATCCTCGTTACTACCCTTCCCAGCCTCTGGTAACCATGCTTCTACTCTCTATATCCATGAGTTCAATTGTTTTGATTTTTAGATCCCACAAATAAGTGAGAAGATGCAATGTTTGTCTTTCTGTACCTGGCTTATTTCTCAAAGGAAGACATACAAATGGCAAACAGGCATATAAAAAGGTGCTCAACATCATTGATCATCAGAGAAATGCAAATCAAAACTATAATGAGATACCATCTTACCCCAGTTAAAATGGCTTATATCCAAAAGACAGGCAATAACACATGCTGGCCAGGATGTGGAGAAAAGGGAATCCTTTTGATTTTGTCTTTGCATTGCTATAAAACACTAATGATTGTTTTTATGAACATCTGTTTGTGGTATCTGCTTGACATAAATTGAAGGGCTTTTATGGCTAAATTGGTCAGTGAATAAGTTCTCTTTCCTCTCTCACTGCTATGTTTAAGTGCCCCTTGATCTTGGTGCCCTGTTGAACTTGTCTAATAAGGGCTGACTTGTTCTTTGCCAAGATGTAGCAGTAACTATGTTTAACTACAAGAACATTTTTAATAATTATCATCTGTCATCATGAAGAATATGCAAATTAACCACATAAGGAAAATGCTTGTAAAGCATGATGCAGTTCTTTAATAAAATTTAATAAAAGTTTATCTTTATAAGAACTCACAAATACGAAGTAAAGTAACCTCCTGATACTAGTTTTTAAATCTAAAACACAGAAATAGTTAAATGGGCTTAAATTCACACAGCTCCTAATAGCAATCAATGAGAAGGATCCTTGGAAAGAATCTTGTACTACACCCTGCATTAACTTGGCCTGCCTTTCTCACTGTGGATGTTGCTGTAGCAAACAGCTACACACAGTAATCCTGTGAAATATGCAAACCTGGAAATAGGAGAAAGTGAATACTTCATGGGACAACCCCTGACTAGGTGCTGCTATATAAGTCCCAGCTGTTCACATTCATGACTAGATCACACTTTTAGGTTTGTTTTTCCTCAATCCTATTCCCCTCTTTCGATTCTCTGAATCCTATTCCTTGGAATAATTTCTAAAATTAAACTACCTGCATGAAAACGCTTGTTTGCATTTGCTTTTTGGAAACGCCTAGGCTAGAACATGGAGAGTTTGTGCATCTGATTCAGATGAATTAAAAACTTCAAAGGGGGATCTTAAGATGAAAATTTTGCAACTCAGGAGAAATGATAGAGGTTTTCAATCTAGGCATGTTGATTGTTCTTTGTTTTCATTATAAGCTCATTGCAAAACATTAAGATGAAAAACTATGGACTTAAAAAAAAGTACTGATATTTTCAATCCCCAGAAGCAATGGTGGTTAGTATGTTGATATCCAGTTTTGTTCATGCATATAAATATATTTTCTTTGCAAAACTTCATGAACTATATGATCCCAATTTTGTGCATAAACATCATTTGTATACATCCTTACACTGTATAAACTTTAAAATGGACCTTACATTTGCAGCACAATATTGCATTACATGCATTTGCTGGATTTATTTTACTATTCCCCTAGTTTTGGACATTATCTATAGATCTACAAATATCATTAATTTTAATATTTACAGAAACATTATCAAAATAAAATCATGAATGGGCCACATTTCTACTGGAAATGTTGTATTACATTATATTTCAACTGGTGGTGTATGTGAGTTCTCCCTTTGCTATTATCATTGTAGTTGTTCTGTGTGTATATGTGTATAATTTGAAGGGCAATTGGTATCCATCTTTACTCCTTGGCATTTACATGGTTGTTTGTAAAGTTGGGCATTACTTCAAGCTTTTCATTTGTTATTAGCTAGTTGTACTTTTAATTTTTTTGAATTAGCCTGTTGTCTTAAGCAATTCAAACCAAAAAAAGAAAGTTCTATCAAAAGTTCATAAAACAAAAGAGAGGAAAAGGACAAGATTAGTGCTCTCAATAAAGGTGACTGTGATGGTTAATACTGAGTGTCAACTTGACTGAATTGAAGGACACAAAATATTGCGCCTGAGTGTGTCTGTGAGGGTGTTGCCAAAGGGGGTTAACATTTGAGTCAGTGGACTGGAAAAGATAGACCCACCCTCAGTCTGGGTGGGCACAATCTAATCAGCTGCCAGCACAGCCAGAATAAAAACAGGTAGAAGAATGTGCAAAGACTAGACTGGCTTAGCCTCCCAGCCTACACCTTTCTCTGGTGCTGGATGCTTCCTGCCCTGGAACATCAGACTCCAAGTTCAGCTTTGGGACTCAGACTGGCTTCCTTGCTCCTCAGCTTACAGACAGCCTATTGTGGGACTTCACCTTGTGATCATGTGAGTCAATACTCCTTAATAAACTCATAGATAGGTAGGTAGGTAGATAGATAGATAGACAGACAGACAGACAGACAGACAGATAGATAGATAGAACCTATTAGTTCTGTCCCTCTAGGGAACCCTGACTAATACAGTGACCTAAACCTCCTGCACACAACACACAGACACAGACACACACACACACACACACACACACACACACACAGAGACAGGTATTTAAAACATACTAAACCTATGAAATATAAATTGTCCCAGTCAGTATTTTAGTCTTGAGTGACCATAAAGAAAAGAAATTTTTAAGAACTGTCACAAAAAAGAAGAATGGAAAGAAAAAATAAAGGCTATCGAGGTATTTCATGTCTTAACTGGCCAACACACACATATACACTAAGCACATACAAACTTATTTTCACACAGAAGTCTGGAGAATATGAGTAGAAATGGATATTGAAAGTGTGGAATAATGGTATAAGAAACATAAAGTTGGGTCAGGATGAATTTATTCATATGGGCCCACTAAGCAGAGATTCTGGACTCCCATCTTGTAGGGCAAGGGGTAGGAAAGTGCCCTAACAGTTTGTTTGATTGTTTGACTGAAACATGGACCACAAGGTGGACTACATTAAATGAAGTTGAAATTCCAGAGTTGCCTTCATATACTGGAGGGAGGTATCCAAAGGCTTAGGGAGATTAGAATGTTAGAGAGGATTTATCTTGTAAGACCTACTCACCCACCCCAGGGGTGCCAGAGGACACACCTTTCACCATGACCGGGAGAAATAAATCTGTGAGGGGAGCCCCAGCATCACTGAAGAGCACCATAGGTCAGACATTGCAGTGGGAGCTGCTGTCACCAAACTAGGATCCTTAAATGCAAGGGGGATAATTAGTGTCAGGGGCCGGGTAGCAGCACTTAATCACCAACGACAAGGTAGGCGTGACTACCATAATGCACAGCACAGTCAAAGCAGTAATCAGAACAGTCCGACTTGCTGAGACCTATGGCATTGGCTAGTTTGTCATTGTGTCCCTATAAGAGAAATAGATGGGCATTCTACTAAATTCTCTACTGATGCCTATGGACAGAATTCTAGGGCAAATGAACTAAAGTCCAAGTTGAATCACCAAGACAGTGTCACGGCCCCTCAGTCAGTTCCCAGACTTGAACCAGTTTACAGACCCAGAATCCCCTGAACGACGGAGAAGCTGGGTCCTTTTGAGGAAGAACCCTATTCCATCAACAAAAATGTATACCGCCTTACTTCCAGCCTTTCCCAAAAGGACTTGAGGCTTCACATCAGACACTGGGAAAAAAAATTAATCAGATTCTTCAGGAACTAGTGAATAATACTATTTCCAGGAGATCCAAAACATCACTGTGGCCCACTGGTCAGAGTTGGGGCTTATGGTTTTCATGTCATCAATGGAGTTTCAGTTCAGGTCTATCTCATAGTGGGCTCAGTAGTTCTCAAAACCCGTTCAGTGGCTATTTCCCCAGTTCTGGCATGCATAATTGGAATAGACATACTCCACAACTGGCAGCATTTCTACATGGTAATGCTTCTTCTTAATACATGATGACTGTCTCACATAAAACTGAAAATATGTGCCTCATCCTCAAACCAATGCCATGCTCATGAAGTCCTCAGACTTTGGACAATGCCCATCAATCCTCCCTCTTGTATGCCTTAGAGTAATATCAGCAACTCTTTGATTTTGTGATTATTAAATAAAACTGCACACACAATGTTTTTGTATAATCTTTTGTTTCATTTTCTGTGGCTTCAGTTACCCATGGTCAACTATAGTCAGAAAATATGTAATGAAAAATTCCAGAAACAAACAGTTCATAAATTTTAAATTATGTGCCATTCTGAGTTACATGATGAAATTGCATTCTGCCCTGCTCTGTTCTGCCTGGGATGGGAGTAGTCCCTGTGTTCAGTGTACATATGCTATAGACACTCCCTGCCGATTGGGCATTTAGTAGCCATCTCCACTATCAGATCAACTGTCAGGAGATTGCAGTGATGTGATCAAATAATCCTCATTTTACTTAATAATTGTCCCAAAGCACAAGAGTGGTGATGCTGAAAACTTAGATATGCCAAAGAGAAACCATAAAGAGTGGCTGGGTGTGATGCTCACATGCTTGTAATCCCAGCACTTTGGGAAGTCGAGGTGGGTGGATCATCTGAGGTCAGGAGCTCGAGACCAGACAGGCCAACATGGTGAAACCCCGTCTCTAATAAAAATACAACAAATTAGCTGGGAATTGTGGCGGGTGCCTGTAATCCCAGCTACTCGGGAGGCTGAGGCAGGAGAATCACTTGAACCTGGGAGGCGGAGGTTGCAGTGAGCCGAGATTGCACCATTGCACTCCAGCCTGGGCAACAAGAGTGAAACTGCATCTAAAATAAAATTTAAAAAAAAAAAAAAAACCATTAAGTGCTTCTTTTAAGTGAAAAAGTAAAAGTTCTTGACTTAATAAAGAAGAAAAAATTGTATGCTGAATTTCCTAAGATCTACGGTAAGAATTAATCTTCTATGCATAAAACTGAGAAGAAGAAAAAAGAAATTTGTGCATAGTATATATAGGATACTATCCAAGGTTCAGGCATCCAGTGGGGGCCTTGGAACTTACCCCTCACAGATAAGAGAGGACTACTATATTTGCTGGCAGTTTCTACCATCATTGTTACCATCATTATTCAAGACCTGCAAGAAATATGTGTAGGAAAAGATGAGATGAAGTCAACTCGTGATTAACATTGCTTGGGTTTATGACTATTTTTTACATCCTTGGAGACTAATATTTATCATTTGTCATAATATAGCAGTTGCTGTATATTCTAACTCACATTGAGAGAATAGTTAAAATGTGATCTCCCTAAAGCTTGGCAAAAAAAGATTCAACAAAAAAAGATTCAAGTGGTTCAGCTAGATTTCTGCACACCCCATTTGGTACTGATTTTACTGAAAACCACACTTCTAAGATGTTTAAATTGTATTTTTGCCCAGTGAAGTGAAAAGCTACCCTTTCACAAACGGGCTGTGCTGCAGTTTAGTCTATCAACCAGTTTATTCCAACTTTGTGCATTTAGCATTGCTAGAAGCATCTTGAGCACATGATGGAAGAAATTCCTAGGAAATGAATATGAAAACAATGATCTTCTTGCTAGTGTCCCCAGAGCATTTCATAAAGGCATTTTTCAGTCAAGAAAGGGCCCAAGATTTCAAATGCATTATGAAATCTGATGAGGATGAGGAAGATGTCAACACTGATGATCAGGAAGTGAAATACGCAAAGCAATGCCAGCCTCTTCCACAGAGCAGTGACTGAGACACATGTTATGATAGACTGACAAATCATAACGTGCTTTCTATATGATTCAGCAGAGAAGAGAGAAAGTAATGTTAGGAAACTACAGAATAACTTTCCCGGTTCTACATTTTGGCTGCTCTGAAGTACATGCAGTGGCAGTCTTTCTTGTTTTATGTAAAAGTGTACGTGGGTGGAAAGGCAAGAATTATGGCTTATAGAAGGCTGTAGCTATCAGGGGAAATCCCTGTTGCGAAGGCAGAGGAACTGAGTTGGGAAAACAGACAATTTATTGGCCCCTATCTTATACTTTGCTCTTTGCAAAGCAACTTCAATAGTTAGAAGCTGCTTCATAGGAAAGAAAGAAAACAACAATAATGTATTCCTTTGTTTTAGGACTTCGGTTTTGTCTTTCTTCATATTTCTTTTTCTTTTTTATTTTCAGAAAAAGAAATCAGAGTAATGCATCTTAATTGTAAAGATGGTATGGTTTATGAATTTATCCAATATTACGAAAGAAAGCTATTCAATGATTAATTTATTGGCATTAATCTGTGAAGATAAGGATGCTGCAGTCTTGGTCTTAAATGCTCTGAGAACTGCATGCCTTGTTTTCTTATAGAACATGGATGGATTTTGAACTCTGTTAGCTTTAGCCTCAGTACAAATAAGCATTTTTGTTTGTTTCTGAATGGGCAGCATATTTGCTAAAATGCTCTGGACTCCAAATGTGCACAGACACAGTTTCCATGTTACCAAAATTTAGTAACAATAACAGGAAACATATATTCCAACATCCATTTGATGAGGTGTTTTTGTTTGTTTTGTGGACATAGCTTGACTGAAAGTCTTACAAGTCAAAGAAGTGTCTATCACCTTAAAGTTATTAATTTAATGGACAATATAATATAAAGTAAAACTATACAAAACTTAAACTGTGACAAAAATAAAGAACTTATTGCTCCTGTGGTTAAATTGAATTGCATTAAGACAAAAGTAACAAAAAAAAAAAAAAAGAAAGAAACAGTACAAAATACAAAGGTACTTTGCTGGAACATTTAAAAGAAAAATCCCACCTACTCCCCCTACCCCACCCCTACAACCAGTGGGATTCATCCTGACATACAGGGAAAGTAATCAGAATTGACTCAGTGTAGACTTTGGTACTGAAAGTTGTAAGTGTGGCATTCTGTAACTCAGTTATTCTTTGTTACTCTCTGTCAACAGTATATTGGGTTTCAGATATAAAGTTAAAAATATCATTATCTTGTATAAGAGCATGGTGAAGGCATGTGAAATATGCTGAAAGCAAATACAGTTACTGATCATCAATATTTAGGAATTATGGATTTACTAATGGCTTAGGCTGGCCTAATTAAAGTACCAGACCAGTGTGGGTTTCATATGACAACATCTTAATGAGAGCAAACATTTACTATGGAATAGAAGGAGAAATGAAATAAAAACAGTTTGCTGCAGGTCACCTTCATGGCCACTGAAATACCTGTGCATGACCATTTTTTTCACTCACAGAATATACTGGAACTTTGGCTTTTACTGTCCATTGGGATTCACCCTATTTGGCTCTTTGAGTGAAACTAAGAGAAACGTTTTATTCTACTTGGGGCTGTAGATAATGAACAAAAGTTCTGTTGATGAATGAATCTACACTCTGAACAGAGAGATAGGTCCATTTGTTTATACAGTTACTTAAACTTTAGCTCAGCATTAGGAGATGAGGTCACAACATCATGTCCTCTGCTCTGGAGTAGAGGCTCTCTGTTTCTTTGATCAATCTGTTGCATTTTTCTGTAATTCTTCTTGGGCCACCCAGAATTGGGATTGGAAAATCTCCTCTTGGCAAAAGAGTATACAAACAAAAATGGAATCTTCCAAAAAAATTTGTTTTTCATAAAGACTGTGAGCTAGACTTTCCCTTTGCCTCCACATATAAATTTGTTTTGGTGCTTGGGAGCCGTATCTCTTTACCACTATCCACCTCTTTACCTGTCCTACCCCTACACAGCAATTAATTTCCCTCTCTTAGTAGAGGGGAAGTGGTAGTTTTCCAAGGACACACTAAAGCAATGTAGGATGAGTTGCATACTCTTCTAAATATCAAAGAATAAATCTTAGTATGTATAAATAATCAAATAATACAATTTTTAAAGATTCCTCTTTTGTTGTTAAAACAATATCCTCAGTGAATAAGATGAATCAATCAATCACCTATACCTTGATAAAACATCTGTTTTATGCCAAAACATGTTCTCAGCATTGAGGAGAGGAAAGAATACCTATACCCTTGCATCTCACAGTCTTGTGGAGAAGAAAATGAGAGAAGAAAGACTTTCATAGTGGCAGAAGAGTTAAAAACTCTACAAAGCACCAAGCAAATTGACCAGAAGAGTAACAAACAAATAGAACAAAATTGGAAGATGAGGCTGGAAAGTAGGACTGGCATCTTTTCATGGAGGATCTCTAATAACAAGTTAGTTAAATTGAAGTTTGTTCACTTCATTTTGGGGAGCCATCAATGATTTTGAAGTAATAAGTGAGAAAAATGTACTGGGTAATGTGTGTAGGAATGGTGTTGGAAGATAATGGAGGCAGAGTCGTTTTTCCAGCAAGTCGGGCAAGAGGTGATGAAGTCTAAATCAATATGTGTCAGTGAGAACAACCCCGCAATAATAATGTGAGCCTTTAAAAACCATTTCCTGTGATTAGATTACACTCAGAATATTCAGAATTTAAATAACCTATCAAATTTTATGTAATCATCCTTATATAATGCTATCCATATTAACCTATATCTACTGGGTCAGTTACTTATTTTTTATTAACTCTAGGCACTGGAGCCTGACAAATCCAACACTGTTTTTAACAAACTTTCACAGCACTGATACAGAGCAGGATTCACTATGACTTTAACAAATAGGAAATAATTTACATTCTTGCCAGGAATTCAATGTCAACAGATATCAACTCTTAGAAGTAGACTTGTTATTAAGGTAGTAACAGTATATACAACTCATCAATGACTAAAGGGGAAAACAGACCTTGATGTAAAACCAAACTTAAAAAGCAAAAAAGGAACATGATTATTATTGATGTCATTTGTTTAAATTTCCTACTCGAAAAAAGCACTTTAATTACCATATGCTTATCATGTTGGTTGAATTCATTTATAGAGAGAATACAATCATTAATTATCATAATTAAGACACCTGAATTCAAAATGAATAGCATTCATTCTAACCTCAGTTGTAGCTATGTTTTATCTCTGACAGTTGGGTTTCCAATCAAATGTTATCTGATTTTTCCCCTTAATCATTAAGAAATGCTTTACTAATTAGCATATGAAATTCATGCAACATCAGACTGAATTGAATCAAGGCCTATTATCTTGAGCAGTAAGACACTTTGAAATTCTCAGTAATAGGGCATGAATATGTTATACGGTTCATACACATTTCATGAACCTCCACATTAGCACTATTTTTTTTTTTAAGACAGTGCCATTAGTTATGCCATTTTCAGGACCTTTAATTCGATCATGCTGTTTAACAGCCTGTTACATTGTGGTGTATAAAGTCATACATTAATTTATCTTTGGTTACACTTTGGCGAAATGGTTGTATTTGGTTGTAAATATCCTGTTTGGAATGAGAAATAGCAGGCCACCTGAAAGGTACAAAGCACTGTTGAGTGCTTTAACACTTTTTAAACAACAGTTTACAATTTGTTCAACATATCCTCTCTTAGCTTGCCCTTCTCCACCTTGCTGTCTGCCCAGGGGGCGATCTGTGTGATCACAACAGTGGACTTCTTCTAGGACTGGTTTCTCTTTGGACTTGGCTAATGGGCATCTCTGACCAGAGACTGAGGGGACCTGGCTCCTTCCTTCTGATGTCACTTGAGAATGAATATGTCCTCAATTGAAGGTCCCTGCTTTGGTCAAAAACAACCTTGTGTTGAGGATTCGTTGTTTTCAGATCCTCTGTTTCATCTGTTCTCATGCTTCTTCTCTTCCTAGTATTGCATCAATCCTTGTGGTTCCTGTACACCCTGTCCGCACCTTTGTTAATACATGCTCCTCAACTGCCCTGATCTGAGTGTGCTGTCTGTTTCCTTTTGGGACTCTGATTCACGCTGTACAGAACATTCTGCCACTTTGAAGGCTAAAGGCAGGGAAAGGAACGGCCTTTTGTGTAGCTAAAGCTCCCAGACATGGCACATAAAATGATAGCCATCGGGGTGTTAACAAATCACCATAAAGACAAAAATTAGCAACATAGTTGTTAACACTGAGAGACTACCAACAAAATCTGGATTTCTTGCTGATGATCTGACAATGCAGAGCCCACATTTCCACATGGCAGCAGTCAGTGGAGGCTGAGCAGGTCTGTATACTTTGGACACCTGGAAGGTGTACTTTCCAATCTGCCACATTCCTTCTTAGTCCCTGTGGCCTCTCTTTTGCATTATGGCTAGCTTCAATCTTTAGTACTCCTTGCAATACTTGGCGTTCGTGGTAAGCATTTGACTTTTAACCTTCTGCACTAAAGAATCTTACAATCAATGGGTGGTATACAAGTGCAGTTGAAATATCATTTGGGAATTAATATATTTTAATCTATATTTCCACAATGATTTAATAATGGTTGGGTGATAAACTTGCTCCGTTTGACTGTTCACATCTTTTTCTTTCCCTCCTCTCCTCTCCTCTTTCTTTCTTTCTTTCTTTTTCTTTCTTCCTCTCTTTCTTTCTTTCTTTCTTTCTTTCTTTCTTTCTTTCTTTCTCTTTTCTCTTTCTTTCTTTTTCTTTCTCTTTCTTTCTTTCTTTCTTTTCTTTCTTTTTCTTTCCTTCTCTTTTTTCTCTCTCTCTTTCTGTCTGTCTCTCCCTCTTTCCCTCTCTCTCTCTTTCTCTCTCTCTCCTCCCTCCCTCCCTCCCTCCCTCCCTTCCTTCCTTCCTTCCTTCCTTCCTTCCCTTTCTTCCCTTTCTTCCCTTTCTTTTCTTTCTTTCTAAGTCTCACTCAGTTGCCCAGGCTGGAGTGCAGTGGCGTGATCTCAAATCACTGCAACCTCTGCTACCCTGATTCAAGCGATTCTCCTGCCTCAGCCTCCAAGTAGCTGGGATTACAGACATGCACCACCATGACTGGCTAATTTTTGTATTTTTAATAGAGACAGGTTTTACCATCTTGGGCAGGCTGGTCTTGAACTCCTGACCTCAAGTGATCCACCCTCCTCAGCCTCCCAAAGTGCTTGGATTACAGGCGTGAACCACCATGCCCAGCCTGGCTTATTCATTTCTTCCATTAGGTCATTGGTAAAAGTAATTTTTAGTTGAGATTGTTTATTATAATATGTAACATATTAAGTTTTGTTAAATACAATATAATAATTATATGATGCCAAGTTAGCAAACGTTTTATTATATGTAAAATTTTAATTTATTATATTTGCAAAGTATATAATGTTTTTACAAGTTAAATCAGTTTCAGACAACTACAGACTTTCTATTTTTACTTTATTTAACAATAACAGCTGTGTATATTATTGCCCTTTAAAAACGAATCATAGATTAATAGATGCCATATGATTACATTAACCAGCTTTTAATAGTTTGTATTAAATATTATGCTATGATAAATCCTTGGGTTGATCATTCTTATACATATATTTTTTGTATGTATTACTTTTTTGTGGAATGTTCACAGTATAATCCCAGAAAAAAATAAAAAGCTGGGCCTTTTTAACAAATATTTGAACACATTTTCTTGGTTCAAATAAATAGATTAATTAAATTTGAGTTTTGCCTGTATCAGGCACTGAGCAGCCTGCAGTGTTTTAACATGTATTAACTTACCTCTTCCATTCAAATGATTATAATTATGGAGTCACAAAATTCTAAAGATTAGTGAATATTTATTTAGTGTCTATATGTGCAAGGGAAATCTTCAAGCTCTAATACGACATAAAGGTGAATTAGACTAACATCCTTCACCTTTTAGACCCTTAACATAGTTCAGTTTTTATTGCTGTTGAGTTAATGAATTTCTATACTCCATCATGAAAATATTGTAAACATATATAATAACATAACACACACATATGGGTACTTTATATAATGAATGATAACTACTTTTCCTCACTTTTCCACTACATATTCGTTAATTTTTTTTCTTTTTAGTAGAGATGAGGTCTTGCTATGTTGTCCAGGTTGGTCTCACACTCCTGAGCTCATACAGTATTGCTTCGGCCTCCCAAAGTGCCGAGATGATAGGCATGAGCCACCACACCCAGCCTCGGCTACAATATTCTTTCAATAATCAAAGAAAACCTGGATTCTATAAAATCAAATCTGGAATTAACTGTTAAGCAAAGGTTTTATTTTGCAATTATGTCAAAGTCTTGATTTAATATTATGTGTGTGGGGGTGTCTGGGAGTCTGTGATTGTGCATGTATAGACAAGGCAAAACTTCTGGAGATGGGTAGATCATACTCCACAAATTGAACTCTGTACAATTCAAAATCTGAGTTCATGGTTCATAGATGTCTTCAGTCTGGGAAGTTCTTCAGCTTTCATCAAATCTATTCCTCCTTTATACAAGTGAGAAAACTGAAGATCAGCAAGCTACAGTGCCTTACCTACTGTCATGCAGCTAATTAGCAGCAGGACTGTTTCCTACAATTTATTAATCCAGAGGCTGTGGTCCAGATGAAGTTTGAAAACATACTGGGTTTTTGTAGTTAACTTTGTTTTCCTTTATTCATAGAAAGCAATGAGATTTGCAGTCACGCTGTGTGGGGTCTTTCACATTGTCCCAGTAGTCTGAATAAAAAACTGTGGATTGTATGCAATGTTATTTCAAGATCGTAAGATGTTTTGAAAACAGATGGCAGTATACATGAAAGATCACAGGAGACAGCAGTTCACAGCAGTAATTAAAAGGATCCTCTACAATAGAAAGGCTTTTAAATTAAGCAGTAAACTTTACATAATTAGGCATTCTTTTTTATTGTTCATATTTGGCACAGGTTTTAGACAGAAATTTTTTTTTCTGCCAACAGTATCTTTTTTGTATATTTTATGCAGAAAAGGCATTTGAACATTGTGCTCAGTCAGAAATCAGAATGAGGGAGTAAAATGGGTGACAGAGAAATCACTGAAACACAGAATAATTTAGGAATTTTCCTAAGGCCCTATAATGAACCCATTCCATCATCTGAAAAAAATGGCAATAGTATCTTTCATAAGGATAGGATTGCTTTGAAGAGGAAATGTCATAATGTGAAAATTATTTGAAACATTAAACATGGACATCATTAAAATACACTTTCACCAATTTGCAGTTCTGAAAAATGTGCTTTATTTCTAAAACAAATCACAAATGAAAATGTAAAAAAGATCTGATACAAATTTCATGAATTTACTTGATAAATGGCACAAATAGAAACATAGATATCAAAAAATGGCCAGACCTTTAAAATCACCTAACTCAGGATTTTTCAGTGTTTTGATGTAATGTTTACCGAGTAACTACTGTGGGCCATCCACTGAATTAGGTACTGGTGGTTGCTAAGACAAGGACAGTTATCTGAGGTACTTCTCTCCTAGATTCAAGTCTGTGTTTATGCATTTTAATAGAGTGTGGAATATGAACCAAAATCAGCTTTTATGAATTAACAGAATCAAGTGTTTAATATGGCAAAAGACAGGGTTATTGTGATGGAATATAGAACATTTACAAATCCTTCTGCAGAAATAAACTTTGTTCCAATAAGGAGTTTAAATTATCCATGCGGTGCCCTAGTACCATACATGAGGCAGTGCTTTTTACCTCTTTAAAATGTAATCCTGTACTAATCTCCAGATTCTTCCTTGATACTTGCCTGCTCTTGATTTTTGGCAAGTTGGAATCTTGCTAAATTGTGATCTTCCAACTTCTTCACTATTTGAATTCCACCTCTTTATCAGCTCCTTGACTTTATTGAATAGAAAGTCTCTCAGGTGCAGGAAATGGGATTTGTGTAGTGTCAAACATGGGACTGAAATACAATATGGCCTTTGTGAAGGTCAAGCTGCTCTCCATTGCCACCTATTCTGAAAATTAAATGAAAGTTTTACTTTTCGAACTACTTAACCAAAGCCAGGTTTGGTGACTAAGTAGGTCACAAGTGACATTCTTTTCTTGTTTCTTCATTTGTGCTACAATTTTGCACCCATTTTTAATGGACCTACATGATGGCATTGTTTTTTTGGAGGACTTTTCCTCCTCAACACATGCTGTTGGGGCCTGTCCAGTAGCAGCATGTCTTATGCCTGGACCAGTTGGGACTCTTCCAGGAAATGTGATATTCAGACAATAGGGAACTGACTGCATTTGCTGGAGTCACAGGCTGGGAGCCTAGAGTTGCCAACGATTGTTTTCACTGAGTGCACGAAATATTCATATGAGACAGAGACAAACAGAGCTTAGAATGGGGGGATACAGAGCCTTGATGGATTCAGAAGGGTGACTGGTACAGCCCACCAGGATGATGGATCTTTTTCTTTGTTTTATTTTTTCTTAAGCTACTGTAACAGCTTGCTAAAGGAAAATTTCTGACAAAAGAGAGAATTAATATACTTGAAGTCCTAGTATTAGGCCTTTTATATAAGACAATTTATCTGAATTATATTGATAAGCAAATTATTAAATAAGACATGGCATCTACAGTGAATTATGATCTAAGTGCAAAATTGTGCTCCTATATCGTCAGTTAGGTACCACTGAGAAGGGTCTACATAACCTGCCCAGGGCTTGGGGGGCAGTTTAGCAGGTATTTCTAGGTGATGGCCATGCTTGACCGTGTCATGAAACTAGGAGTTATTTAAGTATAGCGGTGTAGGACTCATTTTGTGTAAAATAAGAATGGAAAACCTAAGTCAAACAGTAAGGCACTTTCTGGCTGATTAAAAAATCACAATCTAATAGTTTATCTTCAGAAATGTCTTAAGTGATTGCCTCCTGAAAGAAGAAAGGTGCTGTCCCATTACTGAAGATGTTCAAACAGATGGCTTTATGACCTTTGGCTGGAGAATTAGCAGAGGAAATTCAGACATTAGGTAGAAAATGAAAACTTCAAATTCTGTTTGAGAACCCATGATTTATTTAAAATGCAGATGATAAATAAAATGCATATTTATTCCTGTGTAAACAGAAGGTATAATCCCCTGAGCACATGGGTCCTTTGTAGAAGCCATGCCACTTTCAAGATATATCTTTCTAGGAAGAAAGAAGCATGTTTATTGCAAAATGTAGGAGCAATTCATCTATCAGATAACAGGATCCAGCACAGCTCACACATGGGCCACTTGTCAAGCAAGCAACTCAGAACACCCAGAAATTCAGATAAATCAGACCAAATCATGCCACTGAATCTGACAGCATTATAAGCACTATAATCCTAGCTGTTAATGATATTGTGCCATTTATATCCAAAACAGAGATAAAATTAGTGTGGACATTCTAAAGTTGCTAAAAGTGAAAAAAGTAAAAGGGTAGTCATCGTGAAAAGCTTTAACAACTAAAAGCAAGCAGGGAATAGGCTAGAGATCCTTGATCTTCAGGGAAATAGAAATTAAGTAATAAATTAAGTAGTACTAATAGGCAGGGTTTGGACAAGAGTTCACTGTTGAATCTTTGATCATTACTGTAGATTAGCAAAATGGCTGGAAAAAAAGAAAATAAATGAACATTGTGTTTGGGAAATAAATGTTTATTTTTCCTTATAATTTATTCATACAATGAAATATTCAACATCATAAACACACCCACAAATTTATATTTATGTAAACATGTGCATGTATATATAGATAGATAGATGTATACGTTTGTGTATGCATACACAAATGCACCTTTACCTCCTTTCTAAAGCAAAATTTACCTAACGCAGAGAATCTTTTCTTTGTGACATGAGGGCAATAAATATTTGCTAAATAAATTAACTAATGAGTGTTTGCTATTCTAGAGGCTGTGATTACAGCGGAGCATTAAATGGACACGAATCATGACTAAGGTGTTTCAGTTGTTCACAGACTGGAGTCCTCATTGTTACCTATTCTAATTCCATAATCCAGAAGGCCTGCAGGCTTATTGCTAGGTGGGGTGGCTTTGCCCTGCCCTAAATGACCCCAGCATACTGGATATTTTTAGTTTCCTAGTGCTCTTAGTTTCCTTTATCCACAGCCATCAGTGCACTGATGACTCAAGGAGTTTGAGACAGTTCAGAAGCCTCTGTATGGGTGCATCAAAGACCATCTGTATTTAAGATAACTACTTTCATTGTTCAAATCTTTGTTTATATCTTTTCTTCTTTATGGGTCCATAGCTACAAAATTGTTATATATATGGTCTTTGATGGGGCAAGGAATTACAGTAAATAAATATGGTCAAAACACTTTAGTTAAAAGAAGAAAGTAGATGTTTTGTAAAGAAGTGAGCAAAGAGATCTACTTTGATCCAGGGTGATCTTTACAGATGTTGCTGCCCTTTTGTGAAATAAATACAAATTTTGGACTAGGAAGATTTCATGAGCAAACCAGAAAGCGAGACAGTTAAGTAAGGAAACAAACTAAAACCTATTTTATTATTGAAAAATGCTTTTTTTAAAGATCTAATATTAATTTTTGCTTCATATATAGCAAATGTATTGTCCTCTCTCACAGATGACTAATTAAGATATAGGCCAACTGAAATATTTTATATAGAACCATCTAATTTATATAAATAATCTTTAAAGAATTTATTCTATAGTAACAATATATTAAACTTGTGATGTTTGTTCATTAATCATAGAAATTCATATAAAAACACAGACTATGTGTGGATAGGTAGATACCCACACACACAAATATGCATGCACACAGATGCATGCATGCACGCACACACACACACACACACACACACCAGTGAACAGTTGGACTGAAGTCTTCATTTTTCTCTTAACCTGATGTCTGATATAGTTGAATTGAAAATAATATATGGCAGAAAATACATTTTCCAAATATAAAATCTCTTGGTAGACCTTAAAGCTATGAAAAATTTAGGGCATCATTTAGCACATCATAAGTTTAAGTATTGACAACAAATACACTTTAGGTTACAGATTAACCTACATATGAAAAAATGTTTTAGATGATTATAGTGCACATGGTGTTAAATTCCTTTAGTTGACTTGACCTTGAAGATTTTGCAGTAGCCGGAAGTCACTGAGATTTCACAAGGAAGATTCTGCCTGCATCCTCTTGTTCAATGCAGTCCATTTGCTGTGACTTCTCATTTAGTCACTCTGGTTTGATTCATGAAGGATACATAAAGCTGTTTGAATATGCATAGGAGGCCTTGTATTCAATCTAATGTTCTCTGTTCACATCTGCAATTCTCTGAATATTCTAAATGAATAATATATCAAAACGGCACACTTTTTTCCTCCATAACTCATCTGAAATAGTCCTTGACCTCAATGTGAGTTCGGTTGACTTGAATCTACAGAATTTGTTCCCACAAGAATTCTAAGTATAGGAGTATGGGTAAAATTTGTAGCTTGTATTTATTTTCCTCTCCCAAATTACACCAATTAATCCCGAAGACTGATAATATAGGTTTTCATATATCAGGTAATTTTAATAAAACCTCACAAATTAACATGAAATAGATTGACATATGTTAAACCCAAGCCTCAGTTTCTCTTCAGTGGTAAGATGGTACCCAGACTATTTGTGTTTGTTGCGGACTCTTCAGAAACTTTGCCTTTTATTGTAATTCTAACATGTGTCAGGATAACATATATTTAAATATCAGAAAGACTTTAAAATTGACATATTTTGAAGAGATATCTACACTCTTTGTTCAATTAGGCGTTATTCACAATAGCTAAGATATGGAAATGATACAAATGCTCATTGACAGATTAATGGATAAAGAAAAGGTGATACACACACATATATCAATCATATTTTATTTCTGTCCATATATATACAGTTTGTCTTTTGTATATCTGGATTCCACATTTGTGGATTCAAACAACCGTGAATAAAACATAAAACATATTGGAAAAATATAAGAATTCAACAATAAAAAATAGTACAAATAAAATAATAACTATTGACATAGCATTTACATTGTATTAGTTATTATAAATCTATACAAATTTAAAGTATACAAGAGGATTTGTGTTGGTTATATGCAAATATCATTTTATTAATTCTATATCATTTAATATATGAGATATTTGAGCATCTGTAGACTTTGGTATCATGAAGGTCTTGAAACCAATCCTTGTGGATACTGAGGGATGACTATATATGTCATATTTTTCAGCCTTAAAGAAAAATGAAATCCTGCCATTTGTAACAACATAGATGAACCAAGGAGACATTATGCTAAGCCCATCACAGAAGGACAAATATTGCATGATTCCATATATATGTGGTATCTAAAATAGTCAAACTCATAAAAGCAGAGAATAGAATGATAGTTGCCAGGGGCTGGGGAAGAGGGAAATGAAGAATTGTTCTGTGATGGGTATAAAGTTTCAGTTATGCAATGAGTTATAGAGACCTATTGTACAACGTAGTACCTGTCATTAACAATATGGCATTGTGCAGTTTGAAAAACGTTGAGGACAGATATCATGTTAAGTGTTCTTACCCAAAACAAACACACAAACACACATGCACACACACACAGATACTGACACACAAATTTGAGATGATGGATATGTTTGTTAACGTAGTTGTAGTGATGGTATCATGAGTGTAGGCGTATGGCCAAACTCATCAAGATGTATACATTCAATGTAGGCAATTTTTTATATGTCCAATATACATCAATAAAGCTAAAAATGAATTAAAATACCTACTTTCCATGTGAAAACAGGAAACGGAAATCTCACTGTTTTGTATCCTAGAATTCTACTGATATGAACATCATCTTGCTCTGGCAGAGGTCAATAGTGGTGCTTTTAGTGGAAGCAGATAACAGAACTCCTTACACCAGAAACATACATAGGTACACTGGGAACATACTCCACAGTGGCACGTGGTGTGTCACAATTTCCTACATAGAACAGAATTTCCTCTAAGATGAAGCACTGATTGACACTTAGGTGTGTAGGCACACGTGTGGGTGCATATGTGTGTGTATAAGGAGGGCAGAAAAAAGGGCTCTCAATCTATGAAATGATAGAATGTAGTTTTACTTTTTGAAATAGAAAAAAATTATACTTTATTCAAAAATTTCTCCATTCATCTTGATTTGGCAAGATAAGTTTTAGATTTCTTCACTGTGGTCACTGGAATCTTCACTGGAATCTTGGTCCACCTCATGAGTTCATTTTCAATCATTTCATAATAAATATTTGTTGAATTAATTGATTTTTTTAACAAGGAGTCTAAAGAAAATGAGCTGGTAGCAGTATTGCAGTCTACAGATGAAATGGATCCTATAGTTCTTAGAGCTTTCCACAACCAGATTCCTTGTGACATGGTAAACTCTTTACCTAACCAAATCTGAATTTGACAAACCTCAATTATGCATAGATGCCATCATCAGATTCCTTGCCTACAAATGAACACACTTAGCTCTGTGGAGATCATGGGAGAGTTATGAACAACAATATTTTACTTAAAAAAAATTTCCTTGAAATATTCAGGTATAGTGTGGTGCTAAATGTGGAGGGTTTTGAGTTAAAAAGCTTGAATTCGAATTCTGGCTCTACTACTTTATGTGTGACTTTGGACAGTTTACGTAAAATGGGAATAATAGGAATAGCCATTTAGGATTATTGTGATGATTAAATTAAACAAAACAGGCACCATGCTTGGCACTTAGTAATCACTCAACAAATGTTAATGTAACTGTTATTATTATTTCTTCTTTTTTTGTCTCCTTTTCTTAAACTTTTAAGTTGAGGAGTACATATGCAGGTTTGTGACACAGGCAAATGTGTCATGGAGGGTTGTTGTGCAAATTATTTCGTCACCCAGGTATTAAGCCTAGTAAGCCTAGTACCCATTCGTTATTTCTCCTGATCCTCTCCCTCCTCCCACCCTCCACCCTCCGATAAGCCCCAGCGTGTGTTGTTCCCCTCTATGTGTCCATGTGCTCTCATCATCTAGCTCCCACTTATAAGTGAAAACATGCGGTATTTAATTTTCTGTTCCTGTATTAGTTTGCTAAAGATAATGGCTTCCCAGCTCCATCCATGTCCCTGCAAAGGACATGATCTCATTCTTTTTTATGGCTGCATAGTATTTCATGGTATCTATGTACCACATTTTCTTTATCTAGTCTATCACTGATGGACATTTAGGTTGATTCCATGCCTTTGCTATTGTGAATAGTGCTGCAGTGAGCATACACATACATGTGTCTTCATTTTGAAGCTAAAGGTTAAAATGTCAATTATAGTTTCCACATGCATTGGTGCTATAAGCCTTGAATCTAAATTATTAAAAGATTTGCTTATATGGGCTTCAAATATGTCTACTTTTTAATGGATGGGTAAATTTGTGAACTACTTATTACTCAAGGCTAAAATACTGCCAGAGATCTTTTATCTCATCAAACATGACTGTTTTTGTTTGTGGAATTCAAAGAAACCCAACATAACCTGATTCTCTTAAGACTAATTGCATTTGTTGGAGAATTATTAAACACACACACATACAAGAAGTATAATTTCTGACGTTTAATACTCTAAAGTAAAAGTTGAATTAAATGTAAGAAAAATGTCATTTTTTAAGGAGAGCATAAAGTGATAAAAATAGTCTCTCAATGTTCATGCCCTCAGAGTCATACTTTAGAATTAATATGAATTAGTCCCCAGAAACCTATTTTAATAAGTCATTTGAGAAGAGAGAAAAAAAATGATATAAGCATATCCCCTGAGAAATAAATAACTCTTCAAGTTCAATTTGAGCTTCTGGACCAAAAGTGACTGGATCAAGAAATTCAGGTTAAAACAGAAGTATTAAAAAAAAAAGAATATTATTCTTAAACAGGATGGTCTACTTCTGAGGAGATTTGCATAAATCCCAAAGTCCAGTGGGGAAAAGTGGGCAAGAAAAAAAGACAAGTGAGATAAAAATTACTTAATAGAATTCAGAAGTCTTAGGGGATTAACAAGAAAACAACAAAAGACTGCAAAGCCATTTCTCTTTCCTTAAGAGGAGATCATTCAAAGCTATTTTAAAATCAAAGAAAACAAAAGTAACTTCTCAAATCCATCCCTAGGACAAAAAGAAGTTAAATCTGAGCCCAATTTGTATTGAATTTTGTTCCTAAGAACAAATTGGCTTAAAAGAATATATAACTTCACTTTGGTAGGAAGGTACCAGAATAGGAGAAGACATCATTATTTGAGCCCTTTGCTAATTGTCTTAAAAACATTATTTAATATTTTATAAGCTTGATAACTTCATCCTTCTATAAAATCATGTCTCTGAATTGATATTTTCATTATCAAATTACATGGTGATTGAATCCATGCAATTTGTAAATCCAATCCATTCACACACACACCCACCCCAAGGTATCATCCAAAATTCCAAGTTTGTTTCTAACTTAAAAGCATAATAAAACAGAATATTGTTCTGTCTCTCAACTTACTGTACATTTGTTTTTGCCTCAAACATAGAGAAACCAAAAGCATTCTTTTCTAAGGATTTTTTCTTTGTTTCATAATTCATATTTATCTAGATATTTTCTTTATTTTTTCTTGATTTTTTCCACCAGTGAGTATTTCCAGAATCCAAACTGTATTGCCTTAAAGGGATGCACATAGGAAACATGTTATCAAGAATCTTTTCATAATTAAAACATTGTTTCATTACTGCTCAGGCCACACTTAGCAGGAAGAATCCTGTTAAGTAGAAAGCTTGAGGTTCTGATTCTGGTTGAGTTAGGAAATCAGAATCAGTTGTGTTTGCTAATAAGGGTGGCCCTTAATTATAATGAATAAAGTCACAGGATAATGCTTAGGAGATGAGAGTAAATTTAGGACATTAACAGACCAAAACATCAATTCAAAGGGAGGGGGCAACACATGCCCCTCTTTCCTGAGACTGCACACTGCTAGTTAACAATTAGGGGGCTAAATAATGACAAGTATGCTCTTGGGGCTTTACAGCAATACATAAGCTTGAGTGTATACAAGAATTGTTTAGGAATCTTGTCAAATATGATAATCCCTGGATTTTTACCATGGAGACCCTAATCCAAGAGGCCTGGGTTAGAGTCTGAGGATCTGCCTGTCTAAGGAGACTCCCAGTAAATCTAATTGTGAGAGATGTTCGGCAAACTCTGTTTTGAGGTATAAGAAAGGAGTGATGAGGCAGAATGGCTTTCTCTTTTATTGTTTGTGTTATCAGTTACTTTCCCTTTTCTTCTCTCTCTCTTTTTGGTATCAGCTGCTTTGAAGCTGTGATCTCTTTGTTGTACTTTCTCTTTGTACCTTTAGAATTCTTTCCCTTTTCTCTCTTAATTTTGCTTTTCTGAGATTTTATTAAAGGCTTCACTACACAAACTTGATAGCTTAGTGCAAGGGGCAGCGAACTATGGCCCCCAGGCCAAATCTGGCCACACCCACTCACTTACAGGTGTCTGTGGCTGCCTCTGTGCTACAATGATAGAGGTGAGCAGAGACCATATAGTCCAGAAAGCCTAAATTTTTATTACTTGGCTTTTTACAGAAAAGGTTTGCTCAACACTAGCAAATTCAGGACGGATGGAATCATTGAGCCTACTTTAAGAAATCTCAGAAGTGGTAGCTCATGCCTTTAATCTTAGCATTTTGAGAGGCCGAGCTGGGAGATTTCTGGATAACTCAAAGGTTTTGGAGGCCAGCCTGGGCAGCATAGTGAGATCCTGTCCTTACAAAAAATTTAACAAATAGCCAGGCGTGTAATCCCAGCTACGTGGGAGGCTAAGGCAGAAGGATCTCTTGAGCCCAGGAGTTGGAGACTGCACAGAATTATGATTGCACCACTGTACTCCAGCCTGGGCAACAGTGAGACCCTGTCTCTAAAAATGTAAAAAAATAAATTAAGAAATCTGAAAAGGAATATGAAGGCTGACTTGAGAGCAGCCAAGATGGTTTCTTCTAAGCCCATACATTGGATGCAGCAAAGGATTGTCTAACAGTGGTAGGACAACTGATCCAATTTCAGCAGTGGAGCGTTATGTACCAGAATCTCAGGATAAAAGACTTCAGTCACAGAGACCAATCTTGCCTTAACCATGCTGAGTGGGTAGCTAGCTAATCAATTGTTCATTTAAGTCTAAAATTCTTTTGTAACATCTTGAGTCTCTTAACAGACCCCCTGGTCTGCAGCAGCCAGCGCTTACACAGATAAGAATCAAGTTGATAAGGCATTAGAAAGGGATTATAAAAGCCAGCTTAATTAAAGAAACTTCAATAGGATCATAAATAATCAGTGCAAGTTATTAACTTTTGACAACTGCTCATCCGTATTGAGTTTGAATGACTTCTGGCCTATAAAGTCCTTAATCTAATTCTGAGTGAATACAGTTCGTAAGAGAAAATGCTCCTTAGAATACATTGGCTCTAATCAACAAACCTTTGAAGCAGAACCTTCCTCCAGATATACCTAAAGATACTCTGAATTTTTTTATATTCATATCTTTGATCCATTGTCTTTTTCAACTGAGAAACTTCACTGGCTAAGCTTTAGGAACTTCTGTATAAAGCAGATCAAATGTCATTTTCTTTATAAACCCTATCTTAGACCTTGTTGGAATCACTTTTTATTTTCTCTTTATTCATTCAACATACTTGGATATTTGCCATGATAGCCGTAATTTGATTTGGCAGTTTTAGTTATGTATGGCTGTGCATTCTTATTAAAGCATAAACCCCATGCAATCTCGCAGACCATAGTTTATTCTGCTCTGACTCCTCCAAAACGCCTGTAAAAGTGCCTTGCATGAAATAGATGATCAATATAATAATAGAACTAATCACAGTTTGTTCTCCTGTCCCCCACAGGCATAGTTCTTATATGTTGGTCATATGTAGGTATCTAAGAAAAGTTTTCTCAGTAGGAGATATGTAACTTTTTCTTTTTGCTCATAAAATTCTCCTGAGAATTCAGGACACTTTTCTAATTTTGTTAATTTTTGTTTGCTTATTTTTTAAACACATCAGAAACTCAGCAAAATAAAGAGTGGTTATTTTGGAAAGAAAAATGAAGCTGCTTGATTTAATTTTTTAATTGGTGAGATAAACATTCTGTTCTGTGTTCTGCATGCTTTTCCATATTAGTGTTAATTTTTACCCAATGTGTCTATGAAATAGGTTGCTATGTGGTTTTTAAAAAGTGGAAATATGGAAGCCTGAAGGATAGTGTAGGTCTGACTAATGCAATGACTCCAGGAATACTAAGAGACCACAGAGGACTTTCCAACACTATTTTTGAAAGCTTCTGGCAGGTGTAGTCTAGATCCAGATTTTCCAAACTGTGCTAGAAAGAATATCGATATTGCCTAGGTTTTCTTCTCGGGTTTTTATGGTTTTAGGTCTAACATGTAAGTCTTTAATCCATCTTGAATTAATTTTTGTATAAGATGTAAGGAAGGGATCCAGTTTCAGCTTTCTACATATGGCTAGCCAGTTTTCCCAGCACCATTTATTAAATAGGGAATCCTTTCCCCATTGCTTGTTTTTGTCAGGTTTGTCAAAGATCAGATAGTTGTAGATATGCGGCATTATTTCTGAGGGCTCTGTTCTATTCCATTGATCTATGTCTCTGTTGTGGTACCAGTACCATGCTGTTTTGGTTACTGTAGCCTTGTAGTATAGTTTGAAGTCAGGTAGCATGATGCCTCCAGCTTTGTTCTTTTGGCTTAGGACTAATGCTAAATGACGAGTTAATGGGTGCAGCAAACCAACATGGAACATGGATACATATGTAACAAAACTGCACATTGTGCACATGTACCCTAAAACCTAAAGTATAATAATTAAAAAAAAAAAAGAAAGAATATGATAGATGTCATAGATAACAGTTTAGATAATTATACTTACCTCATTAGATACACTGTGTTTTTCAATCTGCAAAATTTATACTGATGACTTCTGGATTAGATGTGGAAAGTGTTCAACTACAAAAAGGTTGCTGTGAAAAGGATAAAAAGTATGGAGTTATTTGCATTTATCAGAATGCAAAGTATGTGCACTATAAGTCTCATTTACTTCTATTACCTTGACCTTAGATGACAGCAGATAGCAAAGTTGGTGTGTGTGCACACACAGACCTTATACTTAAGTTTCTAGCTGAGATGATTCCTGAAAAGAGAGAGAATTAGAGAGTAAGGGTGCACTAAGCATAGAGAAGAATCCCAGAGTGCCAGGAAGATGGGTGGGGAGACCCCCGGGCAGTTCCGACAGGGGAGTTCCCACAGGGAAGCAGCCGGGATTCCCCTTTAAGACTTCTTTTTTATGCACAGGAAGATAGAGATAAGGAAGGGAACAACCACTAAACAGCATTTAGGGAAGTTAAGTGTCTCAGCCCTGGGGCTAACTTAAATGCAAAGAAACAGCACTACTCAGAAAATAGTAACAACAGCAAATAAACCTTAATTACGATTTTGAAATTCAAACCCAACATAATATGCCCTCAGGTCAATAATCTTTTTTATTCCAATGAATTTAGTAACTGCTTGGTGAAAGGATAAATTTATCCTTTTGGTTAATTTGTTTTGAATACAGAATTTCACAGAGCTACTAGAATATACCTCTTGTTTTTCCCAAAGCAGACATTCTCAAAGAGGGGTCTAGGAAGTTTTCCCTTTCAACGACACTTGTTTGTGAGGCCAAATTTTCTTCATTTATTTCAACCAAAATGACATGCAATAGACCGAACACAGAAGCAGCTATGATACTCCAGCAGTCTTTTACTGAGACATTAAAATTTGAAAAGTATAAAACAATGCTGCATTTCTAACTCCTCTTTTGTAGATGTTAACATGTTATTTATGTTAACATGTGCTATGGTCTGAATGTTTATGTCTCTCCAAAATTCATATGTTGAAATCCTCACCTCCAAGGTGATGGTATTTGGAGGTAATAAGAGAGAATTAGGTGATGAGGATAGAGCCTGAATGAATGGTGTCAGTGCCCTTTCAAGAGAGACCCCCAGCCCCTTCTACTGTGTCAGGTTGGAGGGAGAAAAAGGCTAAGAGGAATCGCGCCTTTGCCAGAATCTGACGGTGTTGGTGCCCTGATCTCGGACTTCCACCATCCAGAACTATAAGCAATAAATTTCTGTTGTTTATAAGTGTCAGGCCTCTGAGCCCAAGCTAAGCTGTCATTTCCCCTGTAAACTGCACGTATACATCCAGATGGCCTGAAGCAAGTGAAGAATCATAAAAGAAGTGAAAATGGCTGGTTCCTTAACTGATGACATTACCTTGTGAAATTCCTTCTCCTGGCTCAGAAGCTCCACCACTGAGCACCTTGTGACCCCTGCCCAGGCCTGCAAGAGAAAAATCTCCTTTGACTATAATTTTCCACTACCCACCCAAATCCTATAAAACTGCCCCACCCCTATCTCCCTTCGCTGACTCTGTTTTCAGACTCAGCCCCCCTGCACTCAGGTGAAATAAGCAGCCTTGTTGCTCACACAAAGCCTTTTTGGTGGTCTCTTCACACGGACACGTGTGACAATAAGCCACTCAGTCGATGGTATTTTGTTATAGTAGTCCAAATGGACTAAGACATTTAATGGGTTTATTGTTATTTTTAAATGAATTAATAAATAAAACCTTAAACAATCCCTCATTAAATTTTTAATACATTAAATATCAACAGATATAACCCACATGAAGAAAACCTCTTTGGAATCCTCAATAATTTTTAAGAGTATAAAAGGTCCATAGCCAAAAAAAAAAAAAAAAAAAAAATTGAAAACTACTCTCTTGGAGAGAAGTCTCATATGATTTGTTTTCCAAAATTATTTGAGTCATTACAAAAAGCAACCACACTTTTGTGTGAAACTATGTCATCACTATAACAAGGCTGGAATCCTAGAATACGAAGAGAGTAATGGATGCTCTGAAAGGAAAGAGGTGTATCTGATTTATCCGTCTATCTCTGTGCATGGAAGAGTTAATAGGAAAATAGTTCTTTCCAGAGGGTGAAGACTGTGGAATATTATTCTGAAATGTAATTTTATTATCCTCTGTGCATAGGGCACATACCAGGAGTTAAATCTTGGAGAAAGGGCTGGGCGTGGTGGCTCACGCCTGTAATCCCAGCACTTTGGGAGGCCAAGGTGGGCAGATAACGTGAGGTCAGTTCAAGGCCAGCCTCAAAGCAGGGAGAATGATCTGAATAATTTCTGGAATCAGAGTGCAAGCATCCACAGAGCCTTTTCATATGGCAAACAAATGGGCTTGAATGAAAGGGTCAGGTTTGTGATAGAACCAAATGGATCAGGCTGAGCTCACAAACAAGAGACCTTCTAAATATCTGTTTGAACATGGTGGAGAAAGGAAGAAAGGCAGGTCCAGATGAGCTTAAGTAAAGGAAGAGGATGGTTCAAATGGATTTTAACTGACTTATTTTTATAAATGGATGTTGGAGACAAAAATATCCCTGGCACAAAGATGTCTGTGTCATCTTGAACTTGAAAGGAAATTGTAAGTGGTGACTGAGAGGCTCTGCAAGTCCTGGCATCTCAAAGTTCTGCTTGTTCTTGAGATAAACAAAATTACCATAAGTCACTATTCATTCTCCCTTTGAGAGGCCAGTGCCAGTCTGACTTTGTTTGTTTGTTTTATGATGTGCAATGTTATAATAATGAGGATGTGAGTATGGAGGGAAGAAACCGGAAGGGCACTGGTGCTGGTAGTGGTGGTGGTAGAAGGGTGGACAGAAAAGAAGGATTGGTTATTGCAATGTGAAGGAGAGCAAGAATGGTTAAAGCTTTAAGGTTTGCAAAACTTTCCTCCTGAGATATGGTTTTGAGATACTGCTTTTAGCACTTCTCCCTCTGAGCTGCTGGCACATCATGTTGCCTTTTGCCTAAGTTGCTGTCAATAGACACTTTGTGTCTTTAACACAAATAGACAATGTGTCTTTAACACATGACTGTGATGACCCTAGGGAAGACAGGCCACTAGAGGGTGTAGGGGAGGATGCGTTATCACAGGATCAGTTCTGTACATCACATTCATGCAAGGCAGGCCTACAAGAACACCAACCTTGTGCAATGACAGCATGAGTATTGAAACATTTTGTTTTTAAAACATGTGATGTGACTTTTGCCGTCAACGAACAAGGCTAAATGATATACTGCTCACAGCCTGCTCCTCTTTTTCTTTGTGATGAAAAGGACTGCAAAATAAGATTTTAAGTATTTACAGTCATCTAATAAAATGCTTCATGAGTATTTATGAGGTACTTCTCTAACAGGATAAATTATAATATTAATCAAAATCAAGACTACTACTTGGAATTCTTCCAAAAACCCAGGTCATAGACAAAGCTTTGCAGGTATTTCTCAATTCATTAATTCTCAGTTGTTTATTTCATTCTTTCCGCATGTAGAAGAATGCATCTATTTGACAGGAAGTCAAACAATCTTAATATGAATTGCTCTTTACTGGTTTATTAGCTAAATCATGATGACTTGGGATATTGTTAATAATAAATAAAATATCTTCTAAGTGAATATACATGAATGCAATTTCATTATGTTATGATTTCCTCTCTGTTCTGTGATTGAGACCCCAAGGGAGGCAAATCCAAACATCAAAGTTAATTCTTTGCACACCCTTCTTTCTCAGTCCTTCCCTCTTTCACCAATCAGCCCACTCTTGAAGTCATCCTCACAGGGTTAATCAGAATTCTAGACAGAAATATATTTATAATTAAGCATTACTTAGACTACACTTTGACCCACTTCCTTGTAACTGAAAGTCACAGGAACACCAGATCTTGACCATTTGTATTGTCACTGTTCCTATAGATAGGATCCTGACATTAGAATCATAAGACTTTTGTTTAAGAATTGCTTCAGATGTTTTTCAGATCCTGAATTCCAGCAGAATAGCTGATACTATCCAGTTTGAAGACCCTCACAGAGGAATGAAATCAGCATGATAATTCAGTTTCTTTATCTTCCTGTCCCATGACTTCACCTTGCACCCTTCGACCAATCAACAGTCTCCACACTTTGGCCCACTCCAAAATCATTCAAAATTCTAGCCCCAAGCTCTTTGGGGGAGATGGATTTGAGGTCTCCTCCCATCTCCTCATTTGGCAGCTCTACAATTAAACCTCTTTCTCTCCTGCAACCTGGTGTCTTGGTGTATTGCCTTGTCGTGCACATTGGGCAATGAACTGATACAGTTCTGCTCTCAGAAGGGTAGGGATTGAGGCACAGCATTTTAAGGGAGTGAAACAGACCATTCAATGGTTTGGGGAGTTAGAAACCTAAAGGCATCCTTATTTTAAAATCATCTGTGTTAGACCCAGAAAAAAATATCAGGAATGATTTAGGTTACTTTAACTTTTTGAAGCCCAGTCTGATAACATATAAAATGAGTGAATATTCTGCAAGATTTGTGAGAAACAATGCAATAATTTATATGAGAATAAATTTTCATTTTGTTTTATTTGAACCCTAAGTTGTGTCAGCAAAATTGGTTTTATATCTAATTGAAATCTCACAAACAGTGTTTACGACTTACATAGTTTTTATTTTATCCCACAGCATTATCACTGTTAAAACCATCACAAGTAGAGAAAAAAGTAAAAAGGCAGATTTAAATAATATGACCTGCCATGCTAAGAATCCTCCTATTCCAAAAAGGCCAGTGACAATGTCAAACTTTATTTGAGCCCTGTGCTCCTGAAAAACAGGGACAACAGGAACAGCCAAGAAATCTTCCCATCCCTTTTGTGTTCCCGGAAGTGCTTAGTGCAAAGGGCCACCCTTTTCCATATGGCTTGGATAAGAGTCAAAGATGACCCCTTGTACCTATGACAAAGCCAGATATATTGATCCTCCAAATTTCCATTCTTTGTCTCGCAAGCAATTAGCTGAATGGTTTGTCTCTACTAACCTATCGGGACAAAATGTCCAGTAACTTTACTTATCTAAATTTTAATCAAGTTTCTCTCCTTAACTCAGACCTGTGAACCCTGGCCTATCCTTGAGCATTGCAATAAGGAACAATCCCTCCTTACCAGCCCCTCCTGAGGCTTGGTTGACCTCAGGGAAACACATTCCCTAACAACTGTCCAATCACATCACCCTCATATACCACTTCCCCACACCTAATATTTTCTGGCCTTGTTTTAAAAGGGTACCTGAGATTTGTTTTAATCAGGTATGATAAAATACACAGGCATGAAAGTGACTGGCATTGAAAGAAGTCTTTTCTAGTCATTGATCCCAAAAATCAGGAGGCACAGAAGGACATGTAAGGCCATATGAGGGAGCACCAGGGTTCATCAGGAGGCAGAGGAAGTTGGGGGGTGATATGGCTTGGCTCTGTGTCCCCACCCAAATCTCACCTTGAATTGTAATAATCCCCACATGTCAAGGGTGGGACCAGGTGGAGGTAATTGAATCATAGGGGTGGTTTCCTTCATGCTGTTCTCATGATAGTGAGTGAGCTCTCATGAAAGCTGATGGTTTATAAGCATGTGGCATTTCCCCTGCTGGCACTCACTCCATCCTGCTGCTCTGTGAAGAAGGTGCCTGCTTTACCTTCTGCCATGATTGTAAGTTTCCAGAGGCCTCCCAAGCAATGCAGAACTGTGAGTCAATTAAACCTCTTTCCTTTATGAATTACCTGGTCTCAGGTATTTCTTCATAGCCATGTAAGAGGGGACTAATACAAGGGAAAACCAAGAACAAAAGCCATTATTTTGGTTTCTGCAGGAAGAAATGGGGAGGCAGGGTAAGCAGGTGTAGAGGTGGCTAGTCTGAATAATTTCAGCAGACTCTGCAGCATGGTGGCTGTCCCTGTTTGTCTGGTTCCTAGTCCTGGGGTGATTAGGTCAGAGGAATAGCAGCCCAAGGGTAAAGCCCTGTGAGATCTTAATAAAGGAGGTGGTGAAGGCACGGACTCCAGATTGGTTGTCTTGCATATGAAAAGTGTGTTCATTAACATGTGAGTTAAATACTGTCTGTAGGAATTGGTTAGCTCTGGGAGAGCCAATCCCTCCAGGGCCCGCAAGGGCCCAACTGTCAAAGCATCAAAAATACAGAATACAAAGACATGATTTGCCTTATAAACATGATTATTAAGCACTAATTGACTCCTCTCTACAAAAGAAAAGATAATTTTGCCTGACCTCTGGGATCTTTGCTGATATCATGGTCATGATAGTCTCCCTATTGCTATTAATATAATCCCCCTTTCTTTTATTTCAATAACTTTTTGAGTGAAGTGTCTCTTTACTCATGTCTGGATTTCTTTTTTATTCAATACTAAGGAGACTGACCATTAGGTTCAGCTTAGTCACTTTAGCAGGTTTGGGAGGTGTTGTGGGTTATGGCAGATGGGCCCAGTGCAGGTCTATGTGAGACTGAGCCTGCTGCCTTATGATTTATCAGAAGAAAATCTTTTAATTTAAAGAGTTTCATCAGAGTTAGTGTATTAGTTTCCTATTGCTGTGGTAACAAATTATCAAACACGTGGTGACTTACAACTATACAAGTGTATTATCAAACAGTTATATAGGTCAGGAGTCTAAATTAATCTCACTGGGTATCAGCAAGGCTTGTTCCTTCTGGAGGCTGTAACCATTTTCAGCTTCTAGAGGATGCCCCCACTCCTTGGCATGTGGCCCCCTCTATCTTCAAAGTCAGCAGTGGCCAGTTAAGTGTCTCTTATATTGCATCACTGTGCCTCTTCTGCCTCTGTCCTCCACTGTTAAAGTACACTTGTGATTACAGGGGGCCCACCCAGAAATTCCAAAATAATTTATTTATTTCTGTATTTATATGATTTTAGAGATAGGGTCTCCCTATGTTGCCCAGGCTGGCCTTAAACTCCTGGCCTCAAGCAATCCTCTCATCCAAAAGTGCTGAGATTACAGGTGTGAGCCACCATGCCCAGCCTATTTAAGTTCAGTTAATTAGCAACCTTAATTCCATCTGCAACCTGAATTTCTCTGCCATATGATGTAATGTATTCATGGTTTGCAGGGATTAGAATGTAGACATTTCCAAAAGACCGATTATTCTTGTTATAGTCTGGCAAAAGTGCCCTGTAAATGCTGACCTATTCAGCCCCATCAAGGTTGGCCTTACTTCTCCACCAAATGAAAAATAATCTGAGATGTTCCATTGAAATAACTATTGCATAAAGGAAATCTGCAAGTATTAAAAATTATTTCAACAGAGAAAAATGGCATAGGTCTGGCTCATCCATTTTGAGATTTAATGTCAGAAACAGAATTTTGATTGTATTATTTATAGAGTTTTATAGATTCATATAGTACAAATGAATTAAAAAGAGAATTGTTGCATGGGCAGGAACCTAGCACTTGCCCAGGTTTCCTGCCTCAGTTTCAATATTTGTTTCCATGTAATCACTGTAGGTACTTCAACATCATTGACAGAGCAAGGGTTTCATGAAACAGAAACAGAAAGTGACAAAGTTGGACTTTGATCACAGGTCCAGCTGTGAGAAATTGAGTCAATTACTGAAAAATGATGATATAATTATCTACCATGAAATATTTTGCAGTATTTATGAAGATAAATTTAAATATATTATATTAGAAAATTTAATCTACGTTACCTTTTCAAAACTAATAATGAATTTCATACGTAAAAATGATTTTTACCCTCAAGCTCCTTGTTTCTCCCAACTGATCCATTATTTTTGTTTTTTTTCTTCTTTTTTTATTATACTTTAAGTTCTAGGGTACATGTGCACAATGTGCAGATTTGTTACATATGTATACATGTGCCATGTTGGTGTGCTGCACCCATTAACTCGTCATTTACATTAGGTATATCTCCTAATGCTATCCCTCCCCGCTCCCCCCACCCCAGGACAGTCCCCAGTGTGTGATGTTCCCCTTCCTGTGTCCAAGTGTTCTCACTGCTGAGCCATTATTTTTGTAACTGTGTTTCTGCTTTCACTCCCACCTATCTTTAATCCACTTCACCAACTGGATTTAAAATATGATAAAATTTAAAATTAGTATTGAATCATGTTGTCCTTGGTTAAATTGCTTAGTGATTTGACATTGCATATTACCTTATCTAAAAGGATACATTAATCCATTAATTCAATTAACATTTATTGTCTTAGTCTTTTTCAAACAAGTTAGTGAGCAAGCCACAATTCCAGAACTTACAGATTTCAGAAAATGTATCTATTTTCCCCACTAAAGAGTCAATTATAGTCCAAGGCCACACCAACCTCCACTCACCTGGTCCCCACTGTACTCTGAAGAGTCAATTATAATCTAAGACAATATGACTAGAAAAAAGTGTAGAAATAATGAGCATAAAGAGTGCCTGCATAAACACCTTTATATGGGTGTGCATGTGTAAGAGAGAGAGAGACGGCTAACAAATCATGTTACATGATATAAAAACATGATAGAGACCCATAGGAAAATAAAGGACTTGATCAATTCAATGTGCATAGCAACACTGTACTTCAAAGTAACTCTCCTCAATAGGGCTGAAGACCCTGCCTTTAGCTGCAGTGCCTGTGGATTCCATTATTGTACGTTTTCCTTTTGGTAAAGGGATTATCTGATCAGTTTTCTAAAACAGGCATTTTTTCTTGTAACATGATTTGTTTTAAGAGCTCTTCTAGTATTTGGTCAGAAGCTTCAGGCAATATCTCAAAAGCTATAACTGAAAGAAGGTGACACAGAAGATTAAGTCACTTTTTACAGGTGTCTGGGCACTTTTTACAAAAATGTTGATTCCGTATTGTCTTCCTCAAAGGAATCCTAAAAAAATTTTTCATACCAACATAAAACCATGTGGTGTAGGAGAAAGGAAATGGACTTTGAAGAGAAATGACTCCTACTTTAGCTCTTGCATTAACAAGTTGCATGGGCTTTGGCAATTGATACCCTTTCTGAATCTCTTTTCTCACCTTTATGCAGATAATGTCTGCATCAAAGGCTTTTCTTAGAAGGTTTAGATATGTCCTACACATTGCTTAAGAAACACCCAATCCATTCTCTTCTACCTCTACTCTTTATTTGAATTATTTGGATAATTTTTTATAAGTTGGCCCATATTTGGGAAGACGAGTCTGGAATTCTTACAGAAATTCTTACAAGACTAGAAATTTCTGGATGGTATATTCTAAGAAATGAAATATTTCAAAATATTTTTATTTCACCTATTTCCAGAAGGATTTTCAGTAGCTAGAACTCTAGTTTTAAATTTAAAAAATGCTTACAATCAGGAACCATAATTATTCTTTTTTTTTTTTTTCCCCTTAATACTCAGTACTTAAGTCAGTGCCTGACACATGGAAGGCAGGCCATAAACACGCTGATAAAATAGCAAAATCATGTTATGAACAGAACTGATAGAATAAATATGCAAGTAAATAAAAATAAAATTAAGACTAAATCTTACCTATCACATATGTGGTAATCAGCAATATTAGACTAAGAACTGTCATTATCATTATTGATATATTTTAATATTACTATATTATTTTACAAAGCACTTAATACAAGTTAATAACCATAACTGTACTTGGCTTTTTTTCTAAACTTCTTTTATGAGAGGTGAAGCAATTTGGATTCAGTAGTTCTCATTATTCTTTGGGATGAGAGACATATATTTATCTGAAGAAGAAACAAAAAAAATTTAACTCAAGATATTCTCTCAAAACAGAGCATGTTATTTTCATGCGCATCCGTGTGAAGAGACCACAAAACGGCTTTGTGTGAGCAACATGGCTGTTTATTTCACCTGGGTGCAGGCAGGCTGAGTCCGAAAAGAGAGTCAGCAAAGGGTGGTGGATTATCATTAGTTCTTATAGGTTTTGGGATAGGCAGTGAAGTTAAGAGCAATGTTTTGCAGGCAGGGCTGGATCTCACAAAGTACATTCTCAAGGATGGGGAGAATTACAAAGAACCTTCTTAAGGGTGGGAGAGATTACAAAGCACCTTCTTAAGGGTGGGGGAGATTACAAAGTACATTGATCAGTTAGGGTGGGGCAGAAACAAATCACAATGGTGGAATGTCATGAGTTAAGGCTATTTTTACTTCTTTTGTGGATCTTCAGTTACTTCAGGCCATCTGGATGTATATGTGCAAGTCACAGGGGATGTGATGGCTTGGCTTGGGCTCAGAGGCCTGACAGTTGTCATTACATTATTAGTTTGGTGAACAAGGCCAACTGCTACTCAAAGCCTTTTTATAAGCAACAGTGTCCAGAAATGTATATATGTCTATAGTGGCCAAGGTCAAGCTTATTATATTAAAAACATGTATGATATCGGGGGAAATTCAGCCAGATATCGGGCAAAATTCACACCCGATATTTCCCGTAGGTTATTTTCCATTTTCCCTAACTGTCAGCTGGTCTGCGAAATAAAGGCAAAGAGTATAAAAGAGAGAAATTTTGAAGCTGGGTGTCTGGGGGAGACATCACGTGTCGGCAGATTCCGTGATGCCCCCAAGCCGTAAAACCAGCAAGTTTTTATTAGTGATTTCAAAAGGGGAGGGAGTGTATGAATAGGGTGTGGGTCACAGAGATCATGTGCTTCACAAGGTAGTAGAATATCACAAGGCAAATGGAGGCAGGGCGAGATCACAGGACCAGGGCGAAATTAAAATTGCTAATGAAATTTTGGGCACGCATTGTCATTGATGACATCTTATCAGGAGACAGGGTTTGAGAGCAGACAACCAGTTGGACCAAAATTTATTAGGCGGGAATTTCCTCGTCCTAATAAGCCTGGGAGCGCTACGGGAGACTGGGTCTTATTTCATCCCTACAGCTTCGACCATAAAAGACGGCTGCCCCTGAAGTGGCCATTTTAGAGGCCTACCCTCAGGGATGCATTCTCTTTCTCAGGGATTTTCCTTGCTGAGTAAAAGAATTCAGTTATATTTCTCCCATTTGCTTTTGAAAGCAGAGAAATATGGCTCTGTTCTGCCTGACTCACTGGCAGTCAGAGTTTAAGGTTCTCTCTCTTGTTCCCTGAACATTGCTGTTATCCTGTTCTTTTTTCAAGGTGCCCAGATTTCATATTGTTCAAACACACATGCTTTACAAACAATTTATGCAGTTAACGCAATCATCATAGGGTCCTGAGGCGACATACGTTCTCCTCAGCTTACGAAGATGACAGGATTAAGAGATTAAAGTAAAGACAGGCATAGGAAATTACAAGGGTATTGACTGGGGAAGTGATAAGTGTCCATGAAATCTTCACAATTTATGTTCACAGATTGCAGTAAAGACAGGCGTAAGAAATTATAAAAGTATTAATTTGGGGAACTAATAAATGTCCGTGAAATCTTCACAATTTATGTTTCTCTGCCACAGCTTCAGCCAGTCCCTCCATTCGGGGTTCCTGACTTCCTGAAACATCTCTCCCTTTCTTTTTATATAAATGTGCCATGGCGATGAAGGCTTGTTCATTCTCTTGATTTTGACGCAGGATTCTTTGACTGTTCTGGCACACTAAAAACAAGCCGATTAAACAGAGAAATATAATTCCAAAATTTACTACAGTGGAGTCCCAATAGACTTAATCCAAGTCATGGGGTTTAATCCATAAAGATTTTCTGCCACCTGATCTAATGCCTCAGCTCCAGGCACAATGGCTAAGTGAGCTTGAGAGGCTTCAAACATTTTTCTTTAATTTAGTTATGTCCAATTATAAATTATCTTTCCTACCCAGAAGGTGTCCCTTGACCATTTCCCATGAATGATCAGTCTTATTATAGGAATACGGGGTGATACAGAACTCCGAAGTATTCCAGTCGCACTGCATTTGCATGCGATGTTCCAGACTCACCACCCAATCTCCAAGCCAAATAACAGACTGTCTTAAATCATTAATTTGATTTGCCAATTTTTGATCAATGCCTTGTTGAGAATTCCACATTTGGGTGGAATTGGGTTGCCAATCATTAACAAAATAAGACATTTGAATGGATTGGTGTAATGCCATTCCGGCAGTGGTGGCCATTGCAGTGACTGTAATTAGGCCCATGATAACAGCGATTAAAGTGAAAACAATTCTCTTAGATCTTTTTAGAATTCACTGTAACACTTCATTAAATAAATGTATTGAGGGGGATGATTCCCAAGGTCTGGGCAAAGTTACCAGAATCCAGATTCCTTCTCAAGCTCGAACCAACATTACACATTTCCTGGAGTCAAAATAGGAGTTAATACAAGTGTATAAATGACAATTGATATATTGGACAGTTTGATTGTTCATCCAAATTTTGATATTTCCCACTAACAGCATGTAAGGAGGCTTAACACAACTCTGTATGAGAACAGTCAGGTTGGAGGTAAGTAAAGCAGAATATCTGGATCTACGTTGATACTGAGAGAAGGGGACGGTAGTGGGGAAAACAGACAGAATAGTTTCCCCTTCCCATACTCGCAGTCCAGACATGGCAATAGCCGATTTCCAAAGTTCTGGTTGTTCTGGGTGCAGAATAGGGAGTATCATACAAGGCCTTGGGGGGCTAATGCCTTTATCTTCCCATTTTAAGGGAAAGAATGAGCTGAACCTCCTATGCAACATAGAATGATGATTCTCATTCTCCCAATAAGAAATAAAATAAGTAGCCTCCAGGCATTCCCTTCCGCCAGAGGAGCAATTGTTTTTTAAATAGCCCTTTGGTGCCCAGTCTATTACTAAACCATATGAGTCATTTTTAAATATTACTGCATGTGAGTTAACACAATCTTCCCAAATTAAAGTTTCAGATGGGCCCTCAAAATTTTTAGGGCATGGATTTCCTGCAGGTTTATATTAAAAGTATGGGGTATCTCCCATTACTCCCCCTTTCATTTGTTTCAAAGGAGAAAGGGAGAGGCCAGAGACCAAATGTCCCGATTTATCTGTAGCTGATCTTTCTGGAAGATAAGCAGCCTAGACTTGAGTTTCTAGATGGATACAACCAGGTGCATGTCCGAGGCACAGAGGCGGGTATTTATAACCCATGGTAACATTAAATGCAGTGCCCTCTTCCTGCAACAGTCATCTGTAGTTCCAGGCATCCACACACTATCGTTAGTGTAGATTTCTGCAGGAGCATCAATCCAGGTGAGAGGTCGAATAAGTGGAGGAAAAGGCACATAAGCCCAATAAGAATAATAATGTGTAGCAGGTAAATCAGTGTAAGAGGAAACTGGTGAGACAGAAAGTATAAGGAGGAGAATCATTAAATAAAACCTATTGTAAGCGAGATTGAGTGTTGAAGGAGGAAGAGAACAGAGGGATGTTATTTTCAGGCTAATAGAAATGGTGAGATTTTTAGGTTTGTAAGTAGAAAAAGAAAGGTAATCAGGAGAAGTGGGATTAGTTAGATGGGTCTCCATTGCCATCAGGGAGGATTGAATCAGACCCATTGTGATTTGGTGTGCCTGCTTCTGAGGAGTTGGCACAGATTTTGCCACATCTGAGGGCAGTCTCCGACAGGGACGTCTTTTCTCTGTGGTTTTCTTTTGATGATCTGGTGAAACACAAGCATATCCTCTTTCCCACGTTAACTAGAATAAGAGACAATATTTAAAGGTTTGGGAAAATCCTATAAGGCAGTAAATATAGCAATTAACTCTGCCTTTTGAGCAGAGGTATAAGAGGTAGAGAAAAGTTTGTCTGTAGGTCTTATATAATTAATGTTACCCAAAAGTTTTGGAAGTCATTTAAAGTTTTCAGATAATTTCTCCTAATTTGAACTTTTTGAGGTTGAATACATCTTTCTCAGGGATGTTCCTTGCTGAGAAAAAGAATTCAGTGATATTTCTCCCATTTGCTTTTGAAAGAAGAGAAATATGGCTCTGTTCCGCCCGGCCCACAGGCGGTCAGAGTTTAAGGTTCTCTCTCTTGTTCCCTGAACATTGCTGTTATCCTGTTCTTTTTTCAAGGTGCCCAGATTTCATATTGTTCAAACACACATGCTCTACAAACAATTTGTGCAGTTAATGCAATCATCACAGGGTCCTGAGGCGACATACAACCTCCTCAGTTTACGAAGATGATGGGATTAAGAGATTAAACTAAAGACAGGCCTAGGAAATCACAAGGGTATTGATTGGGGAAGTGATAAGTGTCCAAGAAATCTTCACAATTTATGTTCAGAGACTGCAGTAAAGACAGGCATAAGAAATTATAAAAGTATTAATTTGGGGAACTAATAAATGTCCATGAAATCTTCACAATTTATGTTCTTCTGCCACGGCTTCAGCCGGTCCCTCCGTTCGGGGTTCCTGACTTCCCACAACATTATAACACATCTACAAGGAGCTTGTATAACATTACCTGAACCAAGTAACTTGTTGAAGCTGTAATCTGGCCTAATTCGGTACTGTGAGAAGCTAGAGGATTGAATAATTCTCATTCCTTCAAATTGAGTAAAGCCACAACTAATTTTGTATCAACAGAAAATTCCCAGTCATCTTGAACTGAGTTGTTTAATTTCTGTTCTTGCAGTGTCCTGGTGGTGGGCCCAGTGTCCATGCTTCTTGGTTATGTCCCCTGTCCCATAGGGTAATTCTAATACCACGAGGCTTGCCTGCTACTGAGCTCTCTCTCTGCCTGGTTCTTCCTGTAATAATGAATAGTTTCAAGTTCACCTTAATTTCCTACATATAGGATTCCTAGGTTTGATCTTGAGGTTGGCAGGCATCCTGAGTGTGCCTATACTTGGTTCCTCCTTTTCCTTATATCCAGTTCTCTCCTCAGCTCATTCTAACACACTGGACATTGTATGTAGCTATAGCTCCATACATCAGTGCCCACTTGGAAGTTTCAAAGCATCTTTGACTCATGGTACATGAAGTCAAATTCATCATTTCTGCTAAATAAAACCAAACAAGAGCACATTATCCCATCTGTGCTGCTCTCCCTCCATTCCATCCTCGGTGTATTTCTAGAAATTTTTTTTTTAAATTATAGCAATGGGAATCTACTAAGGAATCTTAACTATATACATACAATTTGTATTTTTATGACCATAATATTTACAGACACAAGGGCTTGCATGGCCTTTCTGCAAGTGGCACCACATTACTCTTGGCTTTCTGCTCAATAGTGATTTGCCTTTCCTATCTCTAAGCCTTTTTGTGTGTTAATTCCTTTATGTGGAAAGACTCTTCCCCACACTCACCTTTAACTCATGATGATCTAGTAACTTTTTTCCAGATATTACCTCAAACTGTAAGAACATCTTGCAGAATTGCCTTATCAGGTCCTATTCTTCTATGATTTGCTCTCAAAAGTCAGAATCTGTTTCCTTTCTGACATGTACCAGAATATTATATATATGTGTGTGTATGTGTGTGTATACTATATATATGTTTGATTAAAATATTAAGCACATATTTAATTAAAATAAAATATAAAATAAATATATATTTAATCTCAGTGCCTGTCATCTGCACTAGACTATGACATCCATTAAAGGTAGGATATTTTCTGTCTTCTTCACAACTGAATCCCCAGTGTCTTGTACACTATCTGGGACAAAGTTGGCACTCAGTAAATACCTGTTAGATAAATAAATGTTACTCAAAAATAACCAAACACATTTAAAGCCATTGTATACAATTCTAAAGTATAATTTACAAGAAGGTTAAGTCATGACTCAAACAAATATAAAATGATAATCTGTCACAGATTATGATATATTAATTAATGGTAGAACCAGTAAGATGCTAAAATTAGGCTTACAGTTTAATCTGAAAGACAAAAGTATTATCAGGCAATCAGGGATGCTAAAATAAATGTAATAATAGATGAAAGACTGGCTAAAATCCCATAAGGTAATAAAATACAATGTTTGGCATCATTTTTTCTACAGATTGGATAATCATTTATATTGTTTCAGGACTATGCTCATTTTTATTGTTATAGACAGTGATCATTTGTATGATATTGTTTTCTTCAACTAAACTTCTACTCACTATAGAGCTACATATTATAGATGAGTCAATAGGAAAGATAATCAAAGGTGTTCACCCTACAGAATCAGCTAATCCCCCGGGGGGCCCCACCCCTCTGAGAGAACAACCAGTAATTTCCTTGCTCTTTGACAAGTATTTGACACCTTTTCCTAAAAGGAAAACCAATTTATTCACTTCTGTAAAATTTACTTGTTATATTCTCACCCCATTACCAGAAGCCGAGACTACTATTTGAATAAAGCTATTGTTACCCCTGGTAAAGCTTAATCTTTAGATCTCCAATCCAAGAAACTGTCTCTTAATCCAGCTGCCAAAAGGTATTCGAATCCTTTTGTATTAGGTAAAAATTCAGAGCATCCACATAAAGGATTTTGTTAGAAAATGTCATGTAATTTACCCACTATTTCTCTTCTCACATTTGTCTCTTTTTGGGTGGCAAGGCTGACAGTATTGACACAGTGAAATCTACATTTCTCACTTACATAAATGTTTCACTGAGTCTAGTCAACTGATCAAACAAGACATGGTTATATAAATCATTGCAAAAATATTTTTATGAAAATGAAAATGAAGGTGAGAAGGGTTAATTCTCCAAAAGTACTATGGCACAATGGAAACAACAATAACAAAAAGAACAATTCAAACCAGAAGGAACACAGCTCAATTTATGCAAATGGGTGGTTGTGTGATGATTAAACAGTGGAAGTAACCCGCTGAAGGATATACATTTAAGAAGCAATGGAATTTGAACACCTGTGCTTGACTCCATGACCAAGCTCTTAACACTTTACTAACATAAAGAACATTAAAAGGCAGCATGATGTAAGTAGACTTGGAGAGAGAACATTCATGTTCCTATCCTGGTTGTTCCCCAGCCTAGTGGGTGGCTTAAGGAAAGTTACCCCAGCACTCTGTGCTTTGGGTTTCTTGTCTTTGGAAGGGCAATGGTAATAACTCGTGACTTACTGTTAGGGCTATGGTGAGGACTAAATACTTGAACACATGTGGGGACCTTAGAGTAGTTGTTTAATAAATATTAGTGTTATACTTATTATTTTTCAACTTTTTATTAATAGCATTTCAAGAATAGTGAAATTCTTCCATAGTAGGAAAGATCAAGAACTGAAAAATCCTTACAAATACTGGAAAAACGACGTTATTTGCATGAGCCTTAGTGACAAATGATTTTTTAATGTCTCCCAAACATAAACAAACAAACAAATAAAAACCCAGCTTCTGTATATAGCTGCTTTTACTTTCTTCCTCTGGCTGCTGCTTCTTCATCTCTGAAGTGAAGCCTTTATCAGCAAATCACATCCAGAAGCTCCACAGACCAGGAGCTCATTGTGTAGAACCCTAGTTTTATACTCTCTCATATTAAACCTGAGGACAGAAGTTTCAACAACGTTTGCTGGAATAAAATGAACAAATCAATAAACTGTTCAAAACCTGTGTGTTGGCTAGCAGACTTAGCAAATGAATATAGTCACCACCTCATTTCTTAAGTCAATAGGCAAAAGTTTGTTATGTATGTTGTCCTCAATGTCCATAGCTTGATTTATGATGATTTTTTCAGGAATAAATTATTAACCCAATGTCTTATTTGGTAATTTGTTTATGTTCTAAAACCATAATGCATATTTATTAATCTACTCTGGCACACAAAGGTAATCAGTGTATTCTAAGTCATTGTAGAAAGAAAATGCCCTTAGCATATGAAAAGAAAAATTTTAATCAGAGGGTAAGAGAGCTACTGAAATAAAGACAAATACATGAATTAGATTAATCAGATGCTTTAATTATAGTTTTTAAACAAATATAAGCCTTTTAGTAGGTCTTGTATTTCCATGGACCTCAGTATCCTCATCTTAAAGATTAAATTACATGTTGCCTCCAGTTCCTTGAAGTTTAAATAATTTATCATTTTATAAAATACATAAGCTATCCAAAGATTTTTCCCACACAAATACACTACCTTAGTCTTAAGCCTAAGGTAGGAGGTCCAGCCTGCCTTTGTCATTTGGGAAGTGGTTCTGGTTCTCATCAGAAGAGATAGTGTGGGAATATTTCGGCAAGTGTGAAGAGGCTTATCTATTGCTGCCCTCAAGAACTCTCTGTTTTTTTTTTAATGTTAACTGGATTGCCCACTTATAAATCCAAACAAGGTTGTGCAGATGTCAGCTCAGCCAATAGCTAACCTCTCCTTTCTGTCCAACTATTAATAGAATGAGAATTGAATCACATGAGTGAACTGACTATATATATAGAAAGTATTAAAATAGGGAGCATAAGGCTTATTGCTAATACTTTTTTGAAGCCACCAGAAGCTAGGGCCCATCTCTGTTCATATGTATGAGATTTCTGCAAATAATTCCCTTTTTCAGTTATGAGAAATAAATATCTCCTTGTTTGGCTGGTGGTTGTTATTTTCCTTTGGCTTTTGACAAGTTTATAAAAGCAGAAACTAACTCACATTGTCTCCAAGAGAGGTAATTTGTCAAATATTAGGATTCATATCAAGGCAGTCCTGAAATAATAAAAATATATACTATATTCACATATGCAGTCACATAATAAAGCTAGATTTTAGGCAATTGATGCTGAAAGCATTCATAGTATTTTCACGTGGTGCATGTAGCTACCTTTTCTAAGACAGCCTTCTTTGATTAAGTTGGCGGTATCTTGCGTTTCTGCTATTACAAAGTCAAATGATTTGCTATTGATTTTGCTTTGAACCTGAAGTAATGATATGGTGCTGGCACACACTATAATGAATGTGGATAGGAGTGTTGCCCCAGGGTTTATTCTCGGAGTAAGCCTTTTTCCCATGTAGCCAATGTGGGTTATTTTTAAATATTAAATAAATTTGAAAAGATTCATGTTATCTTCTTGTTCCCAGTAAGCCCAGTATTTTCAAGGTGCTAACTTAAGATGAGAGAAAACCCTCAGATGTAAGTAATCCTACTGGAAAGATTATATAGGATTTGGTCTAATCCTTATTTTTTCCCACATTTTTTATCTTTGACTTTCATCAAACTAAATCAATGAATATGACTAGTATCGAGGATCTTCTTACCTTAATGGACTTTTTAAAACATCAGCTAAAGCTTGTTATATTTCTAATTTAGAATCCAACTCCCTTTAGTGAAAAGTGTTCCTAAATTCTTATCAGATATTTATTTTGAAAAGATTTTTGTAGCTTCAGAAATTTTTTGAGGTAAAAGTGAGAAATGCATTTAATTTATTTGATTGAAATATTATTTAAAATATTTATTTTAAAGCTATATTTTTCTCTTCCTTTGATATATTACAGTTTTTTTTTATTTTTGTAAATAAATTCTCCTTTTGCATCTCTGGGTTTAAAGTTTAAGTAGTTTGATTTAAGCTGGAAAAATGACTTTTAGTTATAATTTAATTTTAGCTAAATTTCATCAAATGTTTACTATGTACCAGGCTCTTAGGTAAGTAATTTGTATAAAAATGTATTTAATTCTTGTAACTCCTTCAGGAGGCAGGTATTCTTTTTCTTTTTTTTTCTTTTTGAGATGGAGCCTCGCTCTGCCACCCAGGCTGGAGTGCAGTGGCATGATCTCAGCTCACTGCAACCTCTACCTCCCGGGTTGAAGTGATTCTGCTGCCTTAGCCTCCTGAGTAGCTAGGATTACAGGTGCCCACTACCACTCCCAGGCAATTTTTGTATTTTTAGTAGAGATGGGGTTTCACCATGTTGGCCAGGCTGGTCTCAAACTCCTGACCTCAAGTGATTTCCCTGCCTCGGCTTCCCAAAGTGCTGGGATTACAGGCATGAGTCATTGAGCCCGGCCAAGGGAGGCATTCTTATTATCCCATTACAAAGCAGGGAAACTGAGTCTTCTGGGGCATAACTTCCCTAAGGCTATACTGCTTAACAAGTGAAGAAGGGGGATTTGAACCAGCTTTGTCTAAACCAGCGTATCAGCCAGGAACCTAACATAAAAAGACTAGCACAATCTAACTGGGTACTGTTGGGGAAAGTTTCATAAATTTACCATTTACAAAAGTGGGGCAAGGTATAGGAAAATCACTGGGGATAGTGTCACTCCCTTGGACTAGTAAGAAAAAGGACTCTTTTTCATTCAGAGGTTTGAAGGTTCAGTGGAAAGAAGTGATTGCTGGAAACCTGAAGTGCTTACTAGAACCCGGGCCCTTGAGAGGAGCTTCCCTTTGGTCAGAGCCTATCCAGCTCTTTTTCTCTGATCTCCTGCTTGTGCTTCCAGTCATATGAATCTCTGAAAAGTAGCCAAAGAGTCAAGGATATAGTCTGTATTCAGCCTATGAGAACACAGAGCAGAGGGAGAAGTGGGGAGAGGGAACCTGCAGAAGTAAACTGTGGATATTCAACAAAAGTGTGGTGGTTTCACCAATGCTCCAAGATCTAACAGTCTCTCATTGTCTGAGATAATGCTAGGAGTTCTTTGTCTCATGTCCAAGATGATTAAGGAGCATGGGCACAAGGGTGAGGTTGGAGCAAAAGTTTAATAAGCAAAAAAGAAAGCTCTTCACTAGTGGAGAGTGGGCCCAAATGGGTTGCCTACTATGAGACCAGGGTCTGGGGTTTTTATGGACTGGGAAGGGGAAGGAATGTGCTTACTTTGCGGGCTGTCTTGGAGAAAATGTGATTCAGCTTGGCCTGGGACCAATCAGGAGGTGAGGTGAAGTGATGATTCATAGGGGCTACTTAGCTTGGCCTAGGACCTTGGCCCAGGACCAGGAGCTTAAGTGATGATCCATAGAGGCTGGGTTCACACTCCAAAAAAAAAAAAAAAAAAAGGGAAAGTACCCACTGGAGCCCTCCATGTTCATGCCCACAGAAGAAGAAACATTTTCCTAGGAGCCTGCTGATTATACAAAGGACAAAGACCAAAGACATTTCTGTGTCAGGCCTGTTCCCTTATCTGAGTGAGCCAGTGGTTTGTGCATGTTTTTATCTGAGTGGGCTGGAGGTTCTCCTATCTGTGCAGCTGCGGGCATGTCTCTAGGCACAAGCCCCTGTGCTAGTTCCCTTATTGGTGCCTGCAGCTTGATTTTTACTCCAGACTACTTTTTTGTGTTATGTGGGGCTGAGGCACCAGCCCATGGGTCAAGGGCTTTCCAGGGACCCTTCCCTTGCTGTCTACCTAAAGCAAGCTAACTAACTCCTCTCACTAGTCCTTTCATTGTGCATCTTTGGACCACCTATGTCAAGATTCTAGGATTGTGAGCAAAAAATTCAGATTTCTGAGTCTAGGGGTAATGCCTGGGAGTCTGCATGACAAGAGTCATAGAATTTTTTATAAGATTGTATATAACTTCTCAGAGAAGACTTGAAGAAAGTAGCAAAAATAACCTTTAGATTTCAAAGAGCTATTAAGGTACGAGATGTTTAAAAATGCTCAAGCAAGAGAGACCAAAGACTAAGGAGTGAAACTTACAGGATGATAGGTATCTGTTTAACGTAAAGAAGAACTATTTTGTGACCTAAGCTGTCAATCTATGGATGATACTACCAGAGCTGTTTTTGTTATTAGAGGTGTTGAAGCAGTAAATGTTTGATGAGATAATAAATGTAAAATGCTTTGGAAAATGTAAATTTAAATGATGATAATGATGACAACAATGATGAGGAAGACAGCTGAAATAGTTTATTTGCAATGAAAAACTGAACTGTAAAATTTTAAAGACGTTAATAGTGAAGAAAGGGAACAACTATAAATATACTGGCAGGTATCATCCAGGTATCATGCCAAGTGCTTTATGCTGCCCTATCTAATGGGATCTGCAACAACCCTGGAAGATAAATGTAAGTATCCTCAGTCATGACTGAGGAAAGAGAGGTTTGGAATAATTATGTAAAATGTAATAAGAACCTAAGGATTTTGGTTTCACAACCTAGATTTCTATATCGTATGCTGTATTGCCTTTATATTGGGTAGATTGAATTACCAGATCTCTCACACTTCAGAGTATGGCTTCTATCATTATCTATTCTAGTTCCAAATCAGACATTCTAAGTATTCTATATGTACTGTATGCACTGTTCTCTATTCTATTGAATACAGAACAGGTAGCCACTAGGTTATATCATTGGTTCAGTACTTGGGATGAAACCTAACCAGCAATCTTGCTCAGAGTCAATAAATAAACAGCTACAAGACATCAATTTATTAAGCTGTATAATTCTCCTCCACAGTCTGGAATAGGATGAAGAGGTTGCAGTAAGGGTGTAGATCTTTAGGTTTGATAATGCAAAGTTCTAAAATGTTGAGTGGAGTGTTCAGAAATATACCCTGAGACTTTGGACGCATTGAGAGCCATTCCTATTGTTAAATTTAGTTGCTGAACAATTCTAGTGTTTTGACCTTCTTATTTCTCTGTGAGAAGTCAAGCCAGCAGTTCCTAGGATGTGTTCAGATTTCTGTGGAATGTGAGAGTTGAAGATTTTTTTGCTTTGCTCATTTCAGCATAATCACTGGATAGTGATTAATTTGTATAATAAGAGAGCAACTTGAGAGGAAAATGGTCACAGCCTTTAAAGGGCAAGCTCATTTTTGTCTTGTGTTAGACTATGTCAGGAATGAAGGGCTTTTAAATTGTGACAACTGCCTGCCTCTTGCAATAGCATTCATCACCATTATCACCTTCAGACAAGACTTGGGGTACAAATTGAAAGGCAATTGTAAGATATTTCACAAATTGACTTGATATTGAAGATTCAATTAGACACATTGCTTTGACTTTGTTTGCATAGCTGTTGAAATGCGTGCTCTGTGAAAAGATTTCAGCTATTAAGTGCCAGAAAAAAGGAGGGAAAAATCCATGTGATGCTTTAAGCCTCTTCACCCATAGCTTTATCATCCAGCCTGTTTCTTTTATAGAAGAAAATTTTTTACACATAAATAAACATCCTGATTAATGGCTTCAGTGAACAGATTCAGCTTTTTGCATTTTTCTCGATTGTCCATTTTTGGTCTCAGATTCTCTACAATTTTGGAATGTCTATCCATCTGTCTATATTGCTTTTGTATATGACTTGTGTTTGTTTGCTTTTTTTTTTTTTTTTTAAATCTCTCTTCAGAAAAAACTCTAGAAGTGTAGAAACTGTCAATGTCATGTACACTGGATATTTGGAGATTGCCTAGCAGAGTATTTGGATATTGCCTAGCATAGTGTTAAGGACTCATGTCTTGTAATTAAAATGTTGGTATCAGCCAAAGAGGGTAAAAATGTTGTCAAGATTCAGAATAGAAATACAGAGCTGTGGTTGGAAATCTAGATCCTGGAGGTTGAAAAAACAATTCAAACTAGAAATGAGGTCCTCATGTCTCTGGTAGATTTCTTTGGCTAGTTTCCCAGCAGTTTGTACTTCTTCTATTTATCTTCTTCCATGGATGTCATGACCAGAGCAGAGCTTACTGACAGAGCCATGGCAAAGTTAGAGGACAACATGGATTATCTAGAATAGACCTTGATCTTTCCTAAGAAGGAGAATGAGGAGTTTGTCCATACATTGAATCTGACTTTCCTCAGCTTCAAACTGTGAAACTTAGATCCAACCTCAGCTAAATCATAACATCTAATTATTCCCCAGTGCCTTGAAAACCACAACTCTCTCTCTCTTAGAGCTCCACACATTCCAATTTTCCAAATTTTATCTACTCTTAAAATATAGCTGGAACATCATCTCTAAAGACTAACTTCTCTAACCTTTAGAGCAGACAAAATGACTATTTTGTCTAAAGCTAAATTCTTTATTCTCTTACAATAATTACTACCATTTCCTAAATCATTTATATGTTTCACATGAATGCATTTCTCTTAGAATCCCCATAAGTCTCAGTGTGGTGCTAGATGTATCGTAGTACTTAAAAGATCCTCTTCCTTGACCTAATCCTTACATGTTGGAGGGATCACCTACTAGGATTTTCTAGGAAGAAGCAAACAGTCTTTCTTGCTCTTCTTAGTCTCAGTTCTTCCGGAAGCATTTCTCACTGAAGGAAGAGCATTCCAGGAAGCTTAGCACTAGGCTAAAAGTTTAGAGTTCATGTAATTGAGTAACAGCTGATACATAAAAAAAAAAATGCCAAGCTAAGAAAAATTTAAAGAAACAAAAACATTTATTAGATCAAGATGATAAAGGTTGAATGACAGAATCACAGATCATTTTCCTCAAGGCATTGGAAATGAGATATTTGACCTCTGCCATTTCTGAGACTTGTAGCTGCTCAGAAAATATTTGCTGAATGAATAGTTACATATACAAGGCACTGAGAATATAAGGTACTTAGGAAGATTGATATAAATATTATCTTCAAGGTATTTAGGATAAAAAAGCCCTTTTAACCTTTGTGCTATATATGAATTTTGTTTTGTTTTGTTTCAAATGACAAAGTTTCTGGATCCTTAATGTTCCTGTCAAACTCCTCTATGTGGTCTCTAGCTATCTCTGGAAGCTGATATCATTATTGTCACTTTCTACCTTCGTGTAAACTGTATATACAAAAACACTAGAGTCTAGTAAAATTATAATCTCTTTCCTAAGAGTTCCATAATGACTTGGGATAGATACAAAATGATTTATACTACTGAGTCTCTGCAGAAACACATCACATCTCATAAGATATTTTTAACATTTTTAAGGAAGAGGCATAAGTTGTGAATCCCAAAGTAGCAACATGTAGTGATTGGAAGGCAAAGCTATGGGTTTGCAGCAACTGTAAATTGTGTTTTAGGGATCCCAGTGGAGCCAGTAGGAAATGAAGAGGAAAAGTTAGTGTTAAAAATAAAGAGAAAATAAAATAAAAAGGCAAGTGTGATGTGCCCACTTTCAGGCTTGGCACTTTGAAAATGGACAAAAATTATTGTGGATATAAAGAAAAGTAAAAAAATCTCTTGGCAAACACCACTGTAAATTTGCAATAAATAAATTCAGTAATAAACATTTAAAATATAACTGTGAAAGGAATTTAAATTATGCCTGCTCAAACTTTGGATGGCCTTCCTGATGGGAAAAAATAATTGGCCTTATTTAGAAGATCAAAAGTAATTCCAAATAAATAATTATCCCACTGAGATTGCAGTCTTTGGAGATTATATTCTGAGATAAATTAAAAAATTCATGATGATGTAATTGATTTTTTAGAATTAATTATATATAAATGTTCTTGTTGCCCATTGATCATGTTAGTGAGGCTGCATGATTGATTGGGCAAGATGCAAATATAAATGAAGGCTATTCCTTTACTTCTGTTATTTAAAATTTTATTTTTTACAATATACGAACTACATGCTGTTTCCTTTATAAGAACAAAAAATGACCAGGAGGAACCAACAAGTTCAAGTAGTTAGAGACTGGAACTTTTGTTATATAAGTTTAATAAGAGTCTTCATTTTATCATTGGCTCATGAAGAAATCCAATGTCCTGTTTGGTGAACTTAATTATCCCCTCTGGTGTTTTTCCATATTCTATGCTAAATATTAGGCCATGATGTCATATCATTGAGTGGACCTTCTAGACCATAAAAAATACTGTAAGCCTTTCAGAATTGCAATTTCCAAAAGGGGAAAAAAATTAATAATAGAAGTATCTAACTGAAGATACTTTATATTCAACTGGGGGCACAAGAAATGAAAGGGTGGGTTCATGAAGCTTAAATTTCCCAGTGAACATCATTGTACCTAAGTAAACCCTCCTTTCATGAGCCATTTTGTTGAGACATTAGTTTCCGTCTCTACCTTTGTAATCTCAGTTTCAGGTAACCAATTAAAAAAACCAGAAAGTTATATAACTATTACATCAGTAACCAGGTCTGCAGATAATTTTGTATTTAGAAGTATAATAAAATATGTGATTAAGGTATGTGGGCTGTGAGGTGCCACTGACTCAGATTCTTTAAAAACGTCAAGGAGAATGAAGTTGTTTAATTTATTTCAACAACAGACAAGTTCAAAACAGAAAAGGAATGCTGCATCTCCCTTCCTTTGATTTCTAATAACAATAAGGAAGAAAGGAAAGATTGCTATTTTGACCTAGCCAGACTTTGAGTTGGTGGGAGACATGAACTAATCACCATCAAAGTTACAGAAAAGAACAAAATGGAGGAAGGAGAAGGAAAGGAGATGGAGAGGATTTGGAAGAAGTTCAGGTGTCACAGGGTATATTGAAGTTTTGACAAATGGTACTGATAAGGCTTCCATATTTTGTTTATACACGTATTCCCAAGTGAAAACAGGGAACGGGTAGATTAGCTTGAAGATTAAAATGAGAGGTAGTGCTCCCTTTAAGTTATATGTGTGCATAGACATATTCAGCGTGGAGACTCTGCAAGCAGAGGGTCTACAATCATCATTGAAAGTTTGATTCTTTCTGAAGTATTGATCACGACAGGGCCAGGACTAGGATAAGGCAAAGAGGGGCCTGGGATGCAGATTTAAGGAGGTGCTTATTCTCAGGGTTGTACAAGTGCAAGATCAATACTTGCAGAATCAACACCTGCACGAACTTGAGACTGAATGTCTTATTAAGTACTGTACCAGAATTATCTCCCTTGCCTCATGCTAACTTTGACCTTGAACTGCAGTCAGACTGTTTTATTGCTTACTGTCTTTTTGACTTTGGGTAAGTTATATAATTGCTGTGATAGATCCAGAAAGATAGCAACTTGGGCTGTCAGTTACCTCTGCTCCCTGAGCAAGAGAGCTGACCTGCACATTTTCATGGCTGCCACAGGGCTTCTTTATAAGCCAATGGGCTTCTTTAGCAGCTTACACAGATTGAATGATGCCTCAAAGAAGCCACAATTCTTTTATATCTAAGCTGATATTTAATTTAGGATCAAAATCCTAAAGGAGAAGAGTTAGAGAGTTTTAGGCTTTGGGGTGCTGCCAAAGGCCCAGAAAGCACCTCTGTGTACTAAGGAAATGTGATGAGGTGGTAGATGAGGGAGAAGACAGTGTAGTGTCAGGCTAAGTGCTCTGGTTCTGGAGTAAGCTTGCCGTGATTCAAACCTCACCTCTACCAGTTGGGCAAATAATTTAACCTCCAAGGCTCAATTTCCTTATCTAAAAAACAAGGAAAATAATCTTCACAACAGATTGACACGTATTAAGAGATTAAAAATTGCATAAAGCGCCTACTCATGACACATAGTTGATTTTTAGTACATATTTATGCAATTAAGTTTAGTGACCTTTTTCTCCATATAGAATCTAAGTAATTTTGCTAAGTTTATAATAGTATTTACCTTATAAAGTTGTTGTGTAGATTAAAGACAGTAAAATATGTAAATCACCTACCACCTGCCTGCCACATAATAGGCTTTTACTAGCTGTTAGCTATTAGCATTCTTTCTTCTTGGGCAATACTTGGGCAGTCATTTCCACAGTGACTAGCATTATGTGAATATTTAAAAGGCACCTGTTGATTTAATTTCTACCATTTCCAGTTTTTCTGTAGCTATAATCAAATGGAAGAAACCCTGGCACAGTTTGACCATAGGAGCCATTTTGATGAAATAAGTGATCTCCTGTTGTTCAAAGACTTCCATCATTCTTTTTTTCCCTCCATGGTATTATTATTTGTTTATTTTTAAAATAAATTTTACTGTATACATTTAAGGTATACAACATGATGTTATGAAAAACATATAGTAAAATGATTACTATGGTGAGTTACCCAGTTTTCCCCCTGTGGTGAGAGCAGCTCAAATATCCTTTTTTAGCAAAATTCTTGAATACAATACACTATTATTAACTATAGTCCTTATATCATGCATTAGATCTTTAGATTTCCATTATTCTTATTCAAACTCTAAATTTCATAAGGAATAATATCCTTTTCCAAGGACAGATAAACAAAATGGCTGGCAGTTCTGTTGTTCTTGCCTTTCCAATCCTTGAAGTAAAATCTTACAAAAATACTATAGCAGAAGGAGAGTTCCTCTGCATTTTTGCTACTTTCGATTTGGTGGAAAAGACACTTCTAGGTAAGAATCGCAATTGCAATATTTTCAACTAAAATTTTAGAAGTCTTCTCTTCAAGTACACTGAGTCTGGGGTGGAGTTCTAAAGAAATACAGCAAATACCCAATTGATGGAACATGTCTCAACCTGAGGGGAGGATAGAATATTAGCCTGTGCTTGGTTTTATTTGTCTGCAAACCTAGGAATCGTACTGAGAGATTCCATTAGCCTTCTTCTTCTTTAGTTGTAAGGAATAGCTTAAAATGGCATTTATAAATTAAATGCAGAATGGGGAAGCATTTCATATTTCGTTTGGATATGATTTTGAGGTTTTAATTAAATTTTAATATGTTGCTTTTTATATTATATATGAATATATTTAAATTATAATTATATAATTTATTATTTAAAATGTTTCTATAAATATGTGTAGTTTATTGAAATTCATAAAATGAAACATATGCATATGTTCATTCAACATATATTTATGGAGATTCTACTGTTCCAAATGCAATAACAAAATAATTTCTCTCATTTTTCAAATAACTCTCTGAATTAAATGTCTATAAAATGATTGTCTTGTAGACTTTTGTGTTGACTGACTGCAGCGCCAGAGGTCTTTTAGTATAATCTTGACCCATTACACTAAGCTCTGTTAAAGCAACCCTAATTTCTGTTGATCTGTATTCTCCTTCCGTATTCTTTTTTTGGCTTCTAAATATATTCTTTTTTAAGACTTTTATTTTAAGAGTGCATGTGCAGGTTTTTTATATCGGTAAATGTGTGCCATGGGGGTTTGTTGTGCAGATTATTTAATCACTCAGGTATTAAGTCTAGTACCCATTAGTTATTTTTCCTAATCCTCTGCCTCTTCCCACCCTCCATCCTCTGATAGGCTCCAGTGTGTGCTGTTCCCCTCTATGCATCCATGTGTTCTTGTCATTTAGCTCCCACTTATAAGTGAGAACATGCGGTATTTGGTTTTCTGTTGCTGCATTAGTTCATTAAAGATAATGGCCTTCAGCTCCATATTCTTAAGTTAAACACTTTATTTTGAAATAATTGTGAAATCACATGAAACAACGCAGAAAGATCTTGTGTACCCTTCATCAAGCTTCCCCTGATGGTAACATCTGCAATACTGTAGTACAGTATCACAACCAGGACATTAATGTTTATATGGCCCTAGATACAGAACATTTCCATCAACACAAGGATCTTTTATGTGTTACCACACCTACTTTTCTCCTACCCCCATTTTCTCCTTAGCCTCTTATAACCACTACTCTGTTACCCATTTTTACAATTTTGTCATTTCAAGAATGTTTTATCAATGTAGGTAGGTAATCTTTTGGGATTAGCTTTTATTGTTGTTTCATGTCACACGATTCTTTGCAAGTTTATCTAGGTTTATATGTGCATTGATCGTTCCTTATTTTTATTGCTGAGATTATTTGTGGTCTGGTTGTACACAGTTTGTTTAGTCATTCACCTGTTGAAGGATATCTGGGTTATTTCCAGTTTTTTATTTGGTTATTTCCAGAAACTGGAATAAATAAAAATAAATAAATATTTAAATAAAGCTGCTATAAACATTTGTGTACTGGTTTTAGTGAGACATAATTTCTCATTTATTTGATATAAACACCCAGAAGTGCAATTGCTTGGCCTTATTCTAGTTGCATGTTTAGTTTTTTTTGAAGAAGTTGACAAATGATTTTCAAGAGTGGTTGTACCATTTTACATTCCCACCAGAAGGGTATGAGTGATCCAGTTTCTTCACATCCTTGCCATCAGTTGATATTGTCATTATTTTTTATTTTAGTCATTTTGATAAATGTGTAATGGCATCTTATTGTGGTTTTAATTTGAATTTTATAAAGTCTAATGATGTTAAAAATTTTTCATGTATTGTCATCTATGTATCTTTTTTGGTAAAATATCACTTCATGTTTTTTGTTCATACCCTAATTGCATTCTTTGATTCTTTACCACTGAGTTTTGAGAGTTCTTTATATATTTTAGATACTTGTTCTTTGTCAGGTATGTGATTTTGTAGTTTGTGTAGTTTTAACTTGTGCAGCTTGTCTTTTTACCCATTCAACAGGGTATATCACAGGTTTTTAATTTTGATAAAGAAGTCTAATCTATTGAATTTTCTGTTCATGGATGGTGCTCATGGTGTCAAGTATAAGAACTCTCTCTTTGCCTAGCTTTCGATCCTGAATATTTAAAATTTTCTTCTATGTTTCTTTTCTTTTTCCAAAAGTTTTATAGTTTTACGTTTTACATCAAACTCTATGATCCATTTTTATTTTTTTCGTGTGGTTGAGATTCTCTCTTTTCCCTGTGTGTATTCAATTACTCTAACACCATTTGTTGAAAAGGGTAACTTTCTTTCATTAAAATACTTTTTCATGCTTGTCATATATTAGTCAGGCATATTTATGTGGGTCTATTTCTGCTTTTGCATTCTGTTTCATTGATCTATTTGTCTATCTGTCTGCTAACACCACATAGTCTTAATTACTGTAACTTTATGATATGTATCAAAATCAGATAGTACATTTCCCAATGTATTCTTCTTTTTGGAAATTGTATAGCTATTGTAATTTATTTGCCATTACATATAAATTTTAAAGTAATCTTATATATACCTAAAAAATCATACTGGGATTTTGAGAGAAATTGCATCAAACCTGTATATAACTTTAGGGAGAACTGACATATTTACCATATTGAATCTTCCAATCAATGAACATAGTATGTCTTTCCTTTTATATAGATCTTTGATTATATAATTTTTGGCATAAAAGTCTTGTATACGTTTAATTTGCACTAGAAATGTTACTTTTTGAGCAATCATAAATGGTATTATATTGTTAACTTTGAGGCTTTGAATTTATTGCTAGAATACAGAAATGCACTTTGTTTCTTCTATTTCCCTTTCTTGCTGTAGCACTGGCTAGAACTTCCAGGAAACATGCTTGCCCCACTCCCACTGTTTTTTTTTGTTTGTTTGTTTTTGGTTTTTTTTGGCTGAGGCGGGAAGCACTCAGTCTTTCTCCACTGAGTATAATGTTAGCTATAGGTTGTTTAATGTGCCCATTATTGAGCTGAGGAATTGAGGAAATTTCTCTCTATTCCTTTTTTTGGGGTTTCTATTATAAATGGTTATTTATGCTTTTTATACATTGATTGATACAATCATATGATTTTTCTTATTTAGAATGATAATATGGTAGATTACATTGATTATTTTTTAAATATTAAGACAGTCTTTCTTTCTGGGAATAAACCCCACTTGGTTATGGTGTAAATTCTTTTTATGTATTGTTGAATCATATTTGTTAATATTTTAAAGACCTTTTGTATCTATATTCATGAATAATATTGGCCTGTAATTTTATTTTTCTGTACTGTGTTTCTCTGGTTTTGGTATTGATATGATTTGGGTTTGTGTCCCTGCCCAAATCTCATGTCGAATTGTAATTCCTAATATTGGGATTAGGGACCTGGAGAGAGGTGTTTTATTTTTTTTGAGAAATATTTTGAGTTTATATTTTTTGAAAAATGGGTTTATTTATTTTACTGGCTGTTTAAAAGTGTGTAGCACCTTCCCCTTTCCTCTCTTTTCCCTCTGGCCATGTAAGACGTGCCTGCTACCCTTCACCTTCTGCCATAATTCTAAGTTTCCTGAGGCTTCCCTAGCCATGCTTCCTGTACAGCCTGCAGAACGTGAATTAATAAAACTTTTTTAAAAATGAATTACTCAGTGTCAGGTAGTTATTTATAGCAATGTGACAGTGGATTAATCCCTCCTTAGCTGTGCTTCCTGTATGGCCTGAAGAACTGTGAGCCATTTAAACCTCTTTCCTTTATAAACTACCCAGCCTCAAGTAGTTCTTTATAGGATTGGGAGAACTGACTAATACAGGTATTAAGGTAATGCTAGTTTCAGAAAATGAATTCTTTTTTTTTATTTTTTTATTTTTTTTAGATTTTTTAAAATTATACTTTAGGTTTTAGGGTACATGTGCACAATGTGCAGGTTTGTTACATATGTATCCATGTGCCATGTTGTTTTGCTGCACCCATTAACTCGTCATTTAGCATTAGGTATATCTCCTAATGCTGTCCCTCCCCCCTCCCCCCACCCAACAACAGTCCCCAGAGTGTGATGTTCCCCTTCCTGTGTCCATGAGTTCTCATTGTTCAATTCCCACCTATGAGTGAGAACATGCGGTGTTTGGTTTTTTGTCCTTGCGATAGTTTACTGAGAATGATGGTTTCCAGTTTCATCCATGTCCCTACAAAGGACATGAACTCATCATTTTTTATGGCTGCATAGTATTCCATGGTATATATGTGCCACATTTTCTTAATCCAGTCTATCATTGTTGGACATTTGGGTTGGTTCCAAGTCTTTGCTATTGTGAATAGTGCCGCAATAAACATACGTGTGCATGTGTCTTTATAGCAGCATGATTTATAGTCCTTTGGGTATATACCCAGTAATGGGATGGCTGGGTCAAATGGTATTTCTAGTTCTAGATCCCTGAGGAATCGCCACACTGACTTCCGCAATGGTTGAACTAGTTTACAGTCCCACCAACAGTGTAAAAGTGTTCCTGTTTCTCCACATCCTCTCCGGCACCTGTTGTTTCCTGACTTTTGAATGATGGCCATTCTAACTGGTGTGAGATGGTATCTCACTGTGGTTTTGATTTGCATTTCTCTGATGGCCAGTGATGATGAGCATTTTTTCATGTGTTTTTGGCTGCATAAATGTCTTCTTTTGAGAAGTGTCTGTTCATGTCCTTTGCCCACTTTTTGATGGAATTATTAAGTGTTCTATCCTTTTCTATTTTATTAGATAAGATTCTGTAGAATTGGCATTAATGCTTTAAGTATTTGGTAGAATTCTCCACTGAAACAATTTGGGCCTGGAGATTTCTATTTTGCAAGTCTTCAAATTAGAAATTCTATTTTCTTAACATTTATAGGTCTTTTCAAGTGATTTGTTCCATACTGAGTGAGTTATGGCAGTTTATATTTTTTGAGAAATTGGTTTATTTAAGTTGTCAAATTTATGTAGAGTTGTCTGTAGTATTTCTTATTATCCTTTTAATGTCTGTAATTTCTACAGTGATGTCCATATTTTATTCCCAATATCGGTAATTTGTGTCTTCTCTCTTTTTTCTTTGTTAGGTTTGATAGAGTTTTCTCAATTTTTAAAATATTTTCAAAGCACTGGCTCTTTGTGTTATTAATTTTGTCATTTTCCTGTTTTAAATTGTATTGATTTCTGCCCTTATCTTTATTATTCTTTTCTTCTTGCTTGCTTTGGGTTTATTTTTCTCTTCTTTTTTCTAAGTTTTTGAGGTAGAAGTTCAGATTATTGACCTGGGACTTTTCTTCTTTTCTAATGTTTACATTTACTGCTATACATTTCATTGAATCACTGCTTTAGCTGTGTTGCAAAAATTTTGATATATTGTATTTTTATTTTATTGTATTTTTATTCAATTTAATGTATTTTTTGTTATTTCCCTTGGCACATCCTCTTTGACCCATGTGTTTGGTCTCAAGTATTTGGTAACTTTTATCTTTCTGTTTTTGAATCCTAGTTTAATTCAATTTTGTCAAATAACACACTCTGTGTGATTTCAATTGTTTTAAATTTTTTGAGTTTTCTTTTGTGGTCCAGGATATGATGTACTATGTTATATATTTCATGCACATTTGAAAATAATGTGTATCTTGCTGTTACTGTGTAGATAGTTCTGCATATATTGATTCAATCTTAGTGTATTTAAGTTCTTCTGTATTGTTGGTGATTTTCTGTGTAGTTGTTCTATCAATTTTTGATAGCAGGTCATTGAAGTTTCTCATTATAATTATGAATATGTTTATTCCTTATTTCAGTTCTACCAGTTTTTGCTTCACCTATTTGCATTATTTTGTTGGTACATACACATTTAGGATGCTATGTCTTCTTGGTAGATTGGCCTTTTTATCCTTTACAATGTTCCTCTTACTCTTTAGTAATTTCCTTGCTCCAAAGTCTATTTAATCTGATATTAATATAGCCACTTTTTCTTTCCTTTCGTGATTTTTACGTGACATATATTTTTTCCATCTTTTTATTTCCAGGATGCCTATACAGTTATATTTAAGGTGTGTTTTTTGTAGAAAGTATAAAATTGGGTTACTTTCTAAATATGCATTACCAACCTGTGTATTTTTCTTTGTGTAGTTATGCCATTTACATTTAATGTATTTATTAATATGTTAGGGCTTAAGTCTACCATTTTGTCAAGGCTTTATTTGTTTGCACCTATTGATGCTTCCTGGATGCTGACTTCTTCAGCTTCAATCCTGGTATAAGTCAGACAAAAAGAAAACCCAGGAAACATACCACCATGTTGTTTCTTGGGTTCTGCAGTCCCTAACTGGTCTTTTTCTTTCCATATTTAGGGTATTGTGTTTATTTATATATTTCACCCAGATTTTTAGTTATATTTAGCAGAAAAAATAGGAAAATGTACATTTATCTCATTTCAGAAGTGAAGTAAGTATGTTAAAAGAGAGGAGACTTCACCAAATAGCTCATTTCATTTTTAAGTTTTCTAATTTCAGAGAGGTATTCTTACATTAGATTGAAATACTCCATCTACTGGCCAATTCTACATGTTAGTTTCTTCTCCTGTCTTTCTACTAAAGTCAACTCCCCAAAACACATACATATAAAGACATATGCATACACATAAGTCTTTTCCCAATTGCTTAAAATATACTATATATGCCAAAGTTCTTAGATAAGGAATAAATTTAAATGAAAAAAGTAATTCATTCTTAAGTTCTAAAATATTTTACCTTAGTTTCGTTTTTATTCCTTTCCTAATAAATATAAACTCATATTTCTTGAGCCAAGCTACATTGTTTTATGTTTGTTTGAATTTGTTAAGTATCTACTATGTGCCACACCCCCCAGAAGCCTCATGAACCCATCTATAAGGTGTTTGTTTATTCATTTAACAGATACACCCCTATTAAACATTCAAGTAGAGATGTCAAGTGGTCGGTTGCATCTACAAATGTATAGTTCAAGTTAGAGTTTAGAATTATAAAATTTAAAGTTATTAAAAATAAAGTAATATTTTAATCATGGCTTAACATAAAATTACTGAGGAACTGGAGTTTGTAGAATAATCACAAGGGCCCAGAGCTGATTAATACTTACAAAGCAATAGAGAAACAGGAGTAATTAAGAGACATAGTCTCTGCCCGAATGTTACTTATAGTCTGAAAGTGAAGAAGTATAAATCTCGCTATGTTCTCCTAATTAAGAAGTTTTATGTGATAAAAATTTAAATCTAAATATCTTTTTTTATGGCATAAATAGTAAGTTTTGTTTCAAGCATTTATAAGAGACATGGGAGTGCACACATTGCCCCTATTTTTGAGGCCTCTCTGATTGTTCTATTCTCATTGTCTGTACTATCCTCCTCCTGTCTTCCTCCTAGCTAATTGCTACTCATCTCTATAATCCAGTTCTAACATTATCTCCCCTGAAATGCCTTCACTAATGCCCCCCTCCTATTATCCATAATCCTAAAATTGTATTTTGTAAGTAAAATAATAGTAATAAAAATGGAATAATCGTCATCATCCATCTTGTCAACCATTCATACTAGATCTTCCTCCTACATGGGTAGCTCTTCAACTAGTCTAGGTGGCTTGTCTTATAGTGTTGTACAAGGCCATAAGAAATATGAGCCTATGGTTTTACTTTTTAGTTTATGGGATGCTTTACATCCCTTAATTCGTAGATGCATATACTTAGGAATGGAGAGAGTATTTTAATTGATCAACATTAGAAAGTTATTGAGTCCTCAGAATCTAGAGTGCTTGATAATAATTATTATGAAAGGGACTGATTAAGACTGCTTTCAAAGAAGGGAGGTAAAGAAGGCAAGGTATGTCAGGAAAATGAAGCTAAGCAAGGATGCAGACTTGGCTGGCAGTGATTTAAACCTTGTCCCATGTAGAGCTCTACATCAACAATTTTATCACAGTGTTAGTTCTGCCTTGAGTTAAGGGGTGTTAGCCTTTTTGCCTCCTGTTAAGCAGTTATTGGTAGCCAGCTGGCCCCTATAAGGAATGTAACATCCTGGGAAAGAAGGCTTCCATTTATCCCAGGGCAGCTCTGAAGTACAGGGCATTTGTAGGTTGTTGGCAGTTAATACATGGCATTCAGGGGATGAGGGCACTGGCCCAGTGAAGGATATCTGGGAAGGTACCAAATACAGCTACTATAGAGCATCTCTTGGAGCAATCAGATATTCTTCTTAAATTCAGTTCATCCATGCATAGCTTCTCCGGGATTCTGATTGATCACATTTCTGGGAATATTTTGAGAGGAGAGTCATTAACACAAACCAGACATGCTGGTTTCCACCCTACCATATAGGATTTTGTAGGGTGTATGGACCAAGCTGTAGATCTTCTTGTACTGAAGATTAGACCTAATATGAATTCATTTCTTGCTCTTGGATATAGTCAAAATTAACAGTAGTATTAGTCGATTCTCATGCTGCTATAAAGAACTGCCCAAGACTGAATAATCTATAAAGAAAAGAGGTTTAATTGACTCTCAGATCCACATGGCTGGGGGGGCTTCAGGAAACTTACAATCATGGTGGAAGGGGAAGCAAACATACCCTTCCTCACATGGCAGCAGGGGAGAGAAGTGCTGAGCAAAGGAAGAAAAGTCCCTTATAAAACCAGATCTGGCAAGAACTCACTCACTATCACAAGAATAGCACAGGGGTAACTGCCCCCATGATTCAGTTACCTCCTACCAGGTCCCTCCCACAACATGTGGGGATTATGGGAGCTACAATTCAAGATGAGATTTGGGTGGGGACACAACCAAACCATATGCCACCCCTAATTTTTCCCAAACCTCATGTCCTCACATTTCAAAACACAATCATGCCTTTCCAACAGTCTCCCAGAGTCTTAGCTCATTCCAGTATTAACCCAGAAGTCTAAGTCCAAAGTCTCATCTGTGACAAGGCAAGTCCCTTTTGTATATGAGCCTCAAAAATCAAAAGCAAGTTAGTTACTTTCTAGATACAATGAGGTACATGGTTTGGGTAAATACACCCATTCCAAATGGGAGTAATTGGCCAAAACAAATGGGCTACAGGCCCTATGCAAGTCCAATATCTAAAGGGCAGTCGTTAAACCCTAAAGTTTCAAAATGATCCACTTTGACTCTATGTCTCACATCCAGGTCACTCTGATGTAAGGGGTGGGCTCCCACAGCTTTGGGCAGCTTCACTACTGTGGCTTTGCTGCTTTCACAGGCTGGTAGCTCTCTTCTCACAACTCTACTAGGCAGTGCCACAGTGGGCACTCTGTGTGGGGGCAGTGCCACAGTGGGCAGTCTGTGTGGGGGCAGTGCCACAGTGGGCACTCTGTGTGGGGGCTCTGACTGCATTTCCCTTCCACACTGCCCTAGCAGAGGTTCTCAATGAGGGTCAGCTGCTGGACCAAACTTCTGCCTAGACACCCAGGCATTTCCATACATCCTATGAAATCTAGGTAGAGGTTCCCAAACCTCAATTCTTTTTTTTTTTTAATTATTATACTTTAATTTCTGGGGTACATGTGCAGGTTTGTTACACAGGTGTACATGTGCCATGTAGGTTTGCTGCACCCATCGACTCATCATTTACATTAGGTATTTCTCCTAATGCTATCCCTCCCCTAGCTTCCCAGCCCCCAACAGGCCCCAGTGTGCAATGTTCCCCTCCCAGTGTCCATGTGTTCTCAATGTTCAACTCTGACTTATGAGTGAGAACATGTGGGGTTTGGTTTTATCTTCTTGGGTTGCTTTGCTGAGAATGATGCAAAGTACGTGAACTCATTCTTTTTATGGCTGCATAGTATTCCATGGTGTATATGTGCCATATTTTCTTTATCTAGTCTATCATTGTTGGACATTTGGGTTGGTTCCAAGTCTTTGCTACTGTGAACAGTGCTGCAATAAAAATAAGTGTGCATGTGTCTTTATAGTACAATGATTTATAATCCTTTGGGTATATACCCAGTAATGGGAGTGCTGGGTCAAATGGTATTTCTAGTTCTAGATCCTTGAGGAATTGCCACACTGTCTTCCACAATGGATGAACTAATTTACACTCCCACCAATAGTGTAAAAGCATTCCTATTTCTCCACATCCTCTCCAGCACCTGTTATTTCCTGACTTTTTAATGAGTGCCATTCTAACTGGTGTGAGATGGTATCTCATTGTGGTTTTGATTTGCATTTCTCTGATGACCAGTGATGATGAGCATTTTTTCATGTGTCTTTTGGCTGCATAAATGTCTTTTTTGAGAAGTGTCTGTTCATATCCTTCGCCCACTTTTTGATGGGGTTGTTTTTTTCTTGTAAATTTGTTTGAGTTCATTGTAGATTCTGGGTATTAGCCCTTTGTCAGATGAGTAGATTGCAAAAATTTTATCCCATTCTGTAGGTTGCCTGTTCACTCTGATAATAGTTTCTTTTGCTGTGCAGAAGCTCTTTAGTTTAATTAGATCCCATTTGTCTATTTTGGATTTTGATGCCATTGCTTTCAGTGTTTTAGTCATTAAGTCTTTGCCCATGCCTATGTCCTAAATGGTATCGCCTAGGTTTTCTTCTAGGGTTTTTATGGTTTTTGGTCTTACATTTAAGTCTTTAATCCTTCTTGAGTTAATTTTTGTATTAGCTGTAAGGAAGGGATCCAGTTTCAGCTTTCTGCGTATGGCAAGCCAGTTTTCCCAGCACCACGTATTAAACAGGGAATCCTTTCCCCATTTCTTGTTTTTGTCAGGTTTGTCAAAGATCAGATGGTTTTAGATGTGTGGTGTTATTTCTGAGGCCTCTGTTCTGTTCCATTGGTCTATATATCTGTTTTGGTACTAGTACCATGCTGTTTTGATTACTGTAGCCTTGTAGTATAGTTTGAAGTCAGGTAGCATGATGCCTCCAGCTTTGTTCTTTTTGCTTAGGATTGTCTTGGCTATGTGGGCTCTTTTTGGTTCCATATGAAATTTAAAGTAGTTTTTTTCCAGTTCTGTGAAGGAAGTCAGTAGTAACTTAATGGGGATAGCATTGAATCTATAAATTACTTTGGGCATTATGGCCATTTTTGCGATACTGAGTCTTCCTATCTATGAGCATGGAATGTTCTTGCATTTGTTTGTGTCCTCTTTTATTTAGTTGAGCAGTGGTTTGTAGTTCTCCTTGAAGTGATCTTTCACATCCCTTGTAAGTTGGATTCCTAGGTATTTTATTCTAATTTTAGCAATTGTGAATGGGAGTTAACTCATTATTTGGCTCTGTTTGTCTGTTATTGGAGTGGAGGAATGCTTGTGATTTTTGCACATTGATTTTTTATCCTGAGACTTTGCTGAAATTGCTTATCAACTTAAGGAGATTTTGGGCTGAGACAATGGGGTTTTCTAAATATACAATCATGACATCTCCAAATAGAGACAATTGGACTTCCTCTTTTCCTAACTGAATACCCTTTATTTCTTTCTCCTGCCTGATTGCCCTGGCCAGAACTTCCAATACTATGTTGAATAGGACTGGTGAGAGAGGTTTACTTGACTCACATTTCCATGTGGCTGAGGACGCCTCAGGAAACTTACAATCATGGTGGAAGGGGAAGCAAACACATCCTTCTTCACATGGCAGCAGGAGAGAGAAGTGCTGAGCAAAGGGGGAAAAGCCCCTTACAAAACCATCATATCTCATGAAAACTCATTCAGTATCATAAAACCTCCTGGGGGTAACTGCCCCCATGATTCAGTTACCTCCCACTGGGTTTCTTCCATGATGTGGGGATTATGGGAAATACAATTGAAGATGAGATTTGGGTGGAGACACAGACAAATCATATCAATTGTCTTTTCTGTCACCAAATAAACTCATTAGAGCAATATTTTCAAGTGTGGAATATCTCCAATAACTGAAGAGATCTTTTAATATACTTTTCTTTTAGTGATAGGTGGCTCAAGGTGCAGTAAGATACCCTTTACTTTGGGGAGGATGTCCAAGCGTGCACCAGACCAAAAATTTCACCAATATAGTAAGCTCCTGAACCTTTTTAGGTCCTCCCAACCTCTGGAGATTATGTGGCTTACTATGATACCCAATACACATGCTCCTCAGTTGCAGTGGGCATGCTGTCACTAAAAGAGTGTGACAGTGTGCTATTCTGTGGATTGTCTAGATTAGCATGGTTTAATAGAAATATAGTACTGGCTGCATATATAATTAAAATTTTCTGATAACCATATTACAGAAAAACAGGTAAATTAATTTTAATAATATATTTTATCTAATTCAACCTATCTAAAATGTTATCATTTTAACATGCTATCAATATGAAAACTTATAACAGAAGGCATAATTAATGTTTTTTCCCCTTGCTCTGGATTTGAAGAGTGAACTTTTAATGAGGTTCAATAGTCTCTCTGTCTTAGTTTGTTTAGTGTTACTATAAAGAAATACCTGAGGATGAGTAATTTATAGAGAATAGTTTATTTAGCTCATGGTTCTGCATACTGTCCAAGAAGATGGTGCCAGCCTCTGCTTCTGGTAAGGGCATCAGTCTGCTTTCACTCCTGGTGGAGAGTGAAAGGAAGCTGGCATGTACAGAGATCACATGGCAAGAAAGGAAGCAAGAGAGAGAATGGGGAGGCGCCAGGCTCTTGATAACAACCAGCTGTCCCAGGAACTAATAGAGGGAGAACTCACTCTCCCCCTCCTCAGTAAGGGCATTAATATATTCATGAGTAGTCTGCCCCCATGACACAAACACCTCCCATTAGGTGATACCACCAACATTGGGATCAAATTGCAACATGGAGTGTGGTCAGACAAAACATTCAAGCTATAGCATTCCTCTCCCTATCCCGCCCCCCCAACAAACTCATGTCATTTTCACATTGCAAAATACAATCACCCCTTTTCAATAGTTCTCAAAAGTCCCACAACTTGTTCTAGCAGCAACTCAAAAGTCTAAAGTCCCAAATCTCATTTGAAACACAAGGCAATTCTTTCCAGCTATAAGTCTGTAAAAACAAGTTATTTACTTCCAAGATACAATGGTATAACAGACATTAGGTAAGCATTCTCATTCCAAAATGGAGAAATAGTCCAAAAGAAAGGTGTAACATGCCCCCACACAAGTCTGAAACCCAGCAGGGCAGACATTAAATCTTATAGCTCCAGAATAATCTCCGTTGACTCCATGTCTCACATCCTGAGCACATCAGTGTGAAGGGTGAATTTTCAAGGTCTTGGGCAGCCTCATCCCCATGGCTTTGCTGGGCACAGCCCATGTGGCTGCTCTCACAGGTTGGATTTGAATTCCTATGGCTTTCTCCAGGCTGCAGTTGCATGCTACTGATGGCTTGATTATTATGGGTCCTCATTGTAGCCCCACCTCAATGGCTCCACTAGATATTGCCCCTGTGTATATTCTTTATAGTGGCTCAGCTTCTGTGGCAAACTTCTGCCTGGGCATCCAGGCTTTCTGATACATCCTCTAAAATCTAGGTAGAAGTTGCCAAGCCTCTATCACTCTTCCATTCTGGGCACTTGCAGACTTAACACTGCATGGATGCCACCAAGGCTTATTGCTTACACCCTTCAGAGCAGTGGCTTGAGTTGTACCTGGAGCTGTTTGAGCTGTGGCTGGAACCAGAGCAGTGAGAATATAAGGAGCAGCATGTTGAGATGGTGCAGAGAAGCAGCATTTTGGCCCTGGCTCCCCAAATCATTTTGTTCTCCTAGGCCTCTGGGCCTGTGATAGGTGGGTCAGTCTTGAAGATTTCTGAAATGCCTTCAGGTCCTCGTTGGCATTTTCTTGATGATTAACATTTAATTTCCATTTATTCATGCTAACCTCTCTATCAAGTTTTTCCTTATCAGCACCCTCAGAGTCCTCTCCTGATAATGCTCTTTCCTTCTCTGCCACATGGCCAGGCTGTAGATATTCCATATTTTACTGCTCTGTGTCCTTTTTCATTATAAATCTCAACTTTAGGCCATTCCTTTGCTGCTGTATATTATCATAAACTGATAAAAATAACCATGCCAGTGCTTGAAGTCTTTGCTGCTTACAAATTTCTTCCATCAGATACCCTAGGTCATCACTCTCAACTTCAGCCTTCCACAAAGCCCTCAGGCATGAATACAATGCAGCCAAGTCCTTTGCTAAGGTGTAACAAGCCAAGTCCTTTGCTTCAATTCCCAATAGGTTTTTTATTTCCATTCAAGACCTCATCAGCTTGTCCTTTACTGTGTATATAATTTTTTATTTTTTTCTTCTTCTTTTTTTTTTTTTGTAGAGACAGGGTCTTACTATGTTGCCCAGGCTGGTCTCAAACTTCTGTCCTTAAGAGATCCTCCTTCCTCAGCCTCCCAAACTGCTAGGATTGCAGGCATAAACCACCAAGTGCAGCCAGTACTGTCTATAGTTCTATCAGCATTTTAGTAACAACCATTTGACCAATATCTAAGAAGTTCCAAACTTTCCCTCATCTTTTCATCTTATTCTGAGCTCTTAAAACTCTTCCAACCCATTACCCATTTCCAAAGACATTTCCACATGTTCAGGCATCTTTATAGTAATCCCCCAGTCCTAAGTGCCAATTTCATGTCTTAGTCTGTTTAGCCATAAAGGGATACTTAGGGATGGGTAATTTATAAAGAGAATAGAGTTATTTTGCTCATGGCTTTGCAGGCTGTACAAGAAGCATGGTGCTAGCATCTGCTTCTGGTGAGGGCCTCAGGCTGCTTCCACTTATGATGTAAGGGGAAGGAGAGCCAGCATGTTTAGGGATTACATAGAAAGAAAGATGGGGGCAGGTAACAGGCTCTTATAAACAACCAGCTCTCCTGGGAACTAATAGAGGGCGTGAGGAGTCTGTTCCCATGATCCAAACACATCCCATTAGGCCCCTACCTCCAACATGGGGATAAAATTGCAATGTGAGTTTTGAGAGGAACAAGCATATAAACTACAGCACTGTCTCACTAATTTATTCCTGTGCAGACAAGTCAAATAAAATGCATAAAGATATGTCTAGTTCTTCTGTCTTAAGGAAGAAACCTGATAAAAAGTATGGAGAGAAGCCTTACGAACAATCATAGAAATTTTGCCATGCTCTGGGGCTAACACCTAAGTGAGTAGCATACATATCTCCACTCCTCCAATGGCATCCATGCTTACATGGGCCTAGGATACTAGCTATATTTCAATCACTTTCTAGCTTAAGAAAGTATAGTCAAAATCATCAGGTCAACAAGCATGCCATCATTACAGGAATAATGCTGAACTTGTTTAACTTATAAAGAAGTAAATTGTTTGCCAACTTTAATACTTTATTGTGTGTCATGACATGTTGATCTTTCCTAAGACCTAAATTTATGGCTGCAGGCATTTACAGCAGAGCTGTAAAGGACATTAGAAATTATGTATTTTGATCCCCTCATTTTTCAGATGACTTCCCAGGTAAGCCTTGGAAATGTCTGGATTGGCAATTATTTTTATGGGTTTTTTTGTTGGTGGTGGTGGTGTTCAGTAGTTGTCTCTGTTTGCTCAGCATTTATTTTTATGTTTTACAAAAGGATGTGTATTATGTTATGTTATAATTGAAAGCCACCAGCATAAGCAGCCTAAATCCAATTCCTCTTCATTTCAGTCAAATTTCACATTTCATTATGACAGAATTAATTTGATGGCCAAATCTGGTGTGTTACTGCTTTCCAGCTAGATTTGCTTCCAATTTAACATCCTAACTATGCTTGTAAAATAGACAGACAATAAAACAATCTTTTCTGACTTGGGAAATACTCTTTATTCTTCATTTCTCTCTGCTCCACTGTAACATTTTAGCTGAGTTTTATGGAACAATCACTTTCCTCATCTAATTACTGCAATTCCCTGGTAGATGGCCTCCCTTGCCCTGCAATAGCAAAATTATCATAAATACACAATTCCGCTGCCAGCATCTCATCTTGCACATGCGTCAGTGAGCAGAGCTAGGTTTTCCCCTCTCTAAATTGTGTTCTTGCTAAATTAACAGTTTTCATGCGAACCACTCAAGACTTTTTCCGACATTCCAACAAATACCCAAGAAAGTTAGTCTTGCCTCATAGGTACTTTTCAGGCTCAGCTTCTAGTGCTTACACATAACTGTGCATACAGATGAACACTGAGCCAGAAGATGCCTAGTCGAATCCATAGGTACCAAGACTTTTCCTATATGGACTAGTTGAGGATAGCTCTCCAAAGAAGATCGTAGCAAAAAATGATAGGTGCAGCAGTACAAACCTCACAAATCAGCTGCAAATCTTCATTTAACAAAAAACTTTATCCAGGTTATGCTAACGAATGAAAACTTGCTTTAGAAATCAACACAGAAAAGAATCTGGTCTACAATCCAGATTTGGTGTCAGAATTGAAGAGGGAGGTGCTGATTCCAACAAAGACCAGGACCTGAGGAGGCCTTAGAATCAAGCCAAGGCCAAGAATATCCTGAAGAGGAGATTCCAAGCAGAGTAGCCAGATGGTGTCTGACCACTTACATCTTCTTCCAGTCACACACTAGCATCAAGGTATTTATAAACAACTCTTAAGTCTGGGATTAAGTCCAGAAAACAACTTGCTAAAGAATTTGGGAATACATAGTCAAGCGTCCAAATTTCTTTTCAAAATCAAAGATCTAGATTTCATGTCCAGAAAAAAGGGAATGATAAGACCTGAGAACAAAGAAAAAGCCAGGGACAAAATCTCCATGGTAAGTTTGAGGTTTAGAAGCTACGCAAGGTAGCACCAACCTCACTAGCAACTGTCTCATTTCTCTGGAACCAAAACAAGGTGGACACAAAGACAAGTTCAGAGTACTTGATGTCATTAGCTTAGGCTCTAGGTCTTTCTTTCACTCTTCTGGAAATGTACATTTCCTCTGGGACTGCAAGCTGAGCCCTCTGCAGATGGTGAACAGGACGGCAGGATGCAGACAGGTACAAAAGGCACCACATAGTCCAGCTGACATAGCCTGGCTTGAGAGTGCAGCAGACCTTGAGAACAATAAAAATAAACTTAATAATATCAGTTTTTAGTTGTTATAATTATGACTGATTTAAGCAAAATTCATCAATAGAAGTTAAAAACATTGAATGAATACTTGACGAGGAAACAAAATTATACATTGTCTCAAAGAATCTTCTCATTGATTACCGATTAATTACAAAAGGAAAATTGGTAATATTGTAGAAATCTGATTGACTTCACCTTAGTTAAAGGACTGAAATTCACATCACAGTAATGGCACAATCCTACATCAGGTCCCTCCTGATATAACGTACTAAGAAAAACACAATATCTCTTTTGTAGTATTATTGCCAAAAAAGTACATAAGCTGAATCTAATCATGACAAAACATGAATCAAACCCAAATTGAGTGACAGTCTTTTCAAAGTAACATCCCTGTATTCTTCAACATGAGTGGAATAATAGAAATGAACAAACAGTAGGACTCAGGAGATATTTAGGAAGTACATCTCCCAAGGACTTTTCTTCTTGTGCCACCATTTATGTGCAGGGGAAGAAAGATAACACATTCAGAGGCCTATTTGTGCCTAAAATTTCTTTCCAAAGATCATCAAGAAATTGTTAATATTGGTTATCTTCAGAGAAGGGAGGTAGAGGGCTGGGTTGGGAGACAGAGTTTTTCACTGTAATCTTTTTATCCTATTTGAATGTTTAAAAATCATTTCAGTGTATTATATATTTAAAGTTTTTTTTTTTAACTTCAGAAGGTGATTTTCAAACATAAGGTTAAATGAAAGAAACCAGACACAAAAGAATGCATATTGTATTATTTCATTTACATAAATTTCAAAAGTAACCATAACTCATCCATGGTATTAGATACCAGGCTATGGATTATTGTCGCCTTGAGATGGACACACTGGTTGAGAAAACCACAGGGAAACTCTGGAGGCCTGGTCAATTCAGTTTCTTAGGCTGCTCTGGGTATGTGTATGTGTGCAACTGGAGAATTGGAGAATTGGGCAAACTGTATCCTGGTGACCTATGCAGGGTACTCCATGTGTGTTATGCTTCAACTTTTTAAGAGTTTGTCATTTGTTTTAAAAAAAAGAGAAAAACAAAGCCTAACTACATTGCAAAGCTGTTATTTGTCCCCTTCTTCAAAGTAAAGGTAAAGAGCCATTGGCTCTTACCAGGTGAATTAGTTATTCTTTTCAAAGCAAGAAATCACCAACTTTATAAGGGGAGTGTAAAAATTCATCTTCACTTATATTTCCAGTCTAATTTACTGCCACTTCCAACGATGAATTTTATGTTTCCATTATTTTGCAGACTTGTCCCCTGAATATGTATGCACTTCCATGTACCTGTGCCACTAGGAAACGTCTTCCCACTGCTGAAATGTTCTCTTTACTTGTCTCCTACTCAATTTACATTCGCCCTGAAATTTCAGCTCAATAAACTTGCTTTGTGAAGCCTACCCTGCTTTAACCCCTCACACACTGGTTAAGGCACTTTTCATATTTCATTATAATGCTTGGGTTACATGTCTTACCTCCTTCATGAAATTGGTCATTAGGCTTTGACGTAAGCAGTGTGGGTTCAAGCTGGGCACAGCAGCTGATGCCTGTAAACCCAGCACTTTGGAAGGTCGAGGATCACTTGAGGCCAGGAGTTTGAGACCAGACTAGGCAACATAGCGAGACCTCATCTCTACAAAAAATTTAAAAATTTAGCTTGGTGTGGTGTCACATGCCTATAGTCCTAGCTACTCGGGAGGCTGAGACAGGAGGATAGTTAGAGCTTGAGAGTCAAAGTTACAATAAGCTATGATCACACTGCTGTACTCCAGCCTGGGTGACAGAGCCGATCCCAACTCAATGAAATAAAATACAGTTGAATTACATTAAACAGTAAAATAAAGTAAATAAAATGAAAGGGAAATGTGGATTCAAGCCCAAACTTTACTTCTTAATAATTTTGCATTGTTGACAAATAACTTAAACATGCAGTTTAAAAGCTTGGGATCCAGCATCAAACAAAATTCAGGATTGGCTTCTGGCTCCATTACTAAATTGCTATTTAACTTCTGGCCAGTTTCTTAACCCTGTAATCCTCAGTTCACTCCTCAGTACAGTAAAATACTGACCTCATCAGATTGTTGTGAGGATTAAATGAGATGACACGTTCTCTCAGTCACATAGTGAGTATACAGAAAGTTAGCCATGTTACGAAGATGCTGAGTCTCACTTTTCTCATCTCTAATATGGGAACATCAATCTTCTATTCACAAGGCTGTTGTGAAGAAAGAAACAACATGTTGCCGGACACTTTATTTGTGCTCAATAAGTTTTATTGAATGAATAAATAATTAATGGTGTATGTAGAGTGTCTGCTGAAATGTAGTGATGATGGCTTGCTTTGTTCTGATAAGAGGTTATTGTGGGAAGAGCTAAAGTTATGGGATTAGAGTCACACATCCCTTGAACAGGCAAGGAATTTCCCTCACTCACACCTCTAACATTCTAAACATGAAATGCTAATGAATGTCATTCACATGTTTTCAAATATGTAGTACCCAGTAAATTCCACATTTTTAAAAATAGGTATTCCAGAAGGCTAACTACTTAATTGGTTAATTGGTCCAATAATTACAACATTCTTTTTTATTTCCTCAGATAAAATCTACTGGTTTTGTGTAATTGTTAGTTAAATATGCTTTTAGATTGCCAGATCAAGTGATGGGAAACAATATTTTGAGTCTCAAATGACTGCTTGAAAATAAACTTTTGTAAACTAACCTGTTTGTATGGAATATATATATGTCTTCTATAGACACACTTCACACACACACACACACACACACACACACACAGAGAAAATTTTAAAACCTGATGGATTTTTCTAAAAATGAACTTTGCAATGAATTCTTGGAAATTTTCTTTAAGATTATGTCTGCATTAAAAGTGAGAAAAAAAAACTCTGTTAAAAAAGGATGAAAATGTTTTCTATAGAACACTTGTCCATCTGCATCAAAAGCATTTTATTTCCCCAGCTGCTATTAGTTTATATTGAATGCATATTCAGATGCGCTTCTACATACTCAGTCATCTCTTTTTTTCTTCAATGCACGTTGAGCAATGTTTGAAACAGGATTAGTTTTCAGCTTAACTGAATATGGCTTTTGATAAATTCAAGGAAATGGCTAACTCAAGTATATTCAGAATGCATTATTTACAAAACTGAGCATTTTTTCTGAATCCTTTTATATTTGTTTCCTTTCTTTTTGTTCTTTAATACATATCTTTCATGATAAATGTAAAGAAATTTCAATAAGCTTTGAAAAATGTTGATTTCAAAATATTGGACCTGAACTCAAATTAATGTTTTCATTAGCTTATAATTCTGAGCATCTTCTATATTATTAGCAATTATTTATAAATTAGTTGTGACCTTACAAGATCCTGATCGAGTAGGCATGATTATCTCTTATTTTAAACTAGTTTCTTCAGAAAATTTATTGTGATGAGAAATAAATATGTAAGTAAATAAATATTGATATTCACAACTTCTTACTTTCCTCTTCCTAAGTAATATTTGATCTTTGTTTTCTTGATTACTGGACCTTGTCATATTCACTAAGAGAATGGGTGAAAGGGAGAATTGAGAGGAACCAAGGAAGATTTCATTAATTTCTGATGGAATAGAAACAATACTAATGTAGAACAGAAAGAAAAAGGCCTGAAATGAGAAAGGAGTAAGGGAGGCCTATAAAACAAGGTAAGGTAGAATGGAGGGAATTTTCAAAGATTTTTGGAGGAGAGTGAAGGAGGAAGTAAGGATGGGGGAAGATAGAGAATTTGGGTTTGGAGAAAACTGTCATCATAACTTTGTAAAGCTCATTGGACACTGTGTTAAGTTTTTATTACTACTGTAACAAATTATCACAAACTTGGCAGTTTCAAATAACACACATTTATTATCATATAGTTTGGAAAATCTAAAATCAGTCTCACTGGGTTAAAGTGAAGATATAAGCAGGGCTGCATTTCTTCTGGACCTTCTAGGAGACTATACACATCCTTGCCCTTTCTAGCTTTGAGATGGCCTGCATTCCCTGGCTTGTGGTCCCTTACATCTTCAGAGCCAGCCGTGGCTGGTGCAGTCTCACATTGTATTATTCTGACACTGGCTCTTCTGCCTCCCTCCTCTACATTTAAGGCCCTTTGAAGCTACACTGGAGCCACCCATGTACTCCAGAATAGTCTCATTATTTTAAGGCTATCTGATAACAATCTTAATCTCACTTGGAACCTTTATTCTTCTTTGCCATGCCACAGGTCCTGGGAATTAGAATATGGACATCTTGGAGCCACTATTCTGCCTACCACAGACATTAAACCTATATCCTTTATTTTACACAGGACAAAACTGTGTCCTGAAAAATGGAATTACTTCCCCAAGATAAACATTCTATAATAATAAGCACTGATGCAAAAATATTCTGCCACTTGACTTATTAAAAAGTATGTAGAAATTCAATTTAACTTCAATTATTTTTGGTGGCTTTGTTTTCTCTGTAAATAATATGTATTAGTCTGTTCTCATGCTGCGAATAAAGACATACCTGAGACTGGGTAATTTAGAAAGGAAAGAGGATTAATTGACTCACAGCTCTGCAGAGCTGGGGAGGCCTCAGGAAACTTACAATCATGACAGAAGGGGAAGCAAACACATCCTTCTTCACATGGCAGCAGCAAGGAAAAGTGCAGAGCGATGGGGGAGAAGACCCTTATGAAACTATCAGATCTCATGAGAATTAACTCACCATCACAAGAACAGGATGGGGGAAACCACCCCCATGATTCAATTATCTCCACCTGGTCCCTCCCATGACGTGGGGATTATGGGAACTACAATTCAAGATGAGATGTGGGTGGGGACACAGTCAAAACATAACAAGATAGTATATGCTTATAGTCAATGATAAGTATTTATGTTTTTCATGACTTTTTATTATACATGTCTTTGATCTCCATGCACTTTCTATGGATTTTTTTTTCTTGTAGAGTTACAGTGAGAAACAAGTGATTTACTATAGCTCTCTTGCACCATAGAATACTACAACTGTTAGTTTCATGTCTTCAATTGAGGACTGCATTACTTGAGGACAGGTGTTCTTCTCTTATTGGTCTCAATTTACACATTTTATTTTATAGTTCTTTTTAGAATGTGTACAGGTAAGCAGTTAAATACTCTTTAAGTGCATGTATGAATGTAGGACAGAAGGAATGACATAGCAATAAAATCCCTGGATGACAAGTAAATAGATCTTACTGGTTTTTAGTCCAAGCCTTGCCACCAATGTTTGGTGTTGCCTTTCAATAATCCATCAGAAATAATGCGGCACAACTGGATCCTTTTCAAATTTCTTTTTTCCTAGTTCTAAAGTTCTGTGATTTTAAAGGTGTTGGAAACAGTTTTTCAATCTTCCACCCAAGGTGGCATATAAATGCCATCTATGGGAATGTGATTTTGATTTCACTGAGCAGCAAGATTATCAAGATCACATCATCCATGAAAAGCAAATCTAAGTCAGTCAGTGGGAGGAAGAGAAACCAAAAGACCCAGAAAAAAAGAACATGGGAAAAAAAGTAAAGGTAAATTTCAATATCTGCACCTTTTCTTTTCTACAATGAAGAGTACAATGGCTAATAGTTTGCTAATTTCTCACATTTTTGTTTGCCTGACAAATTGTTTGAAGGTAAGGATAATATCGTACATCCTCCCCATTCCATGGGCTTGGTCTATGCACATTTAATTCTGAGTCCTGGCACATATGGAAACTGGGTTAACAAAAGTTGCCCCTGACAATGTGGCTTCAGGTAAGAAAAAAAAAAAAAACAAAAAAACACACAACAGACCCCAACACAAAGATGTGTTGAAGTATTGTGATAAAGCTTGATTATCTTGGATGTTCCATTTCTAGTATTGAAAACTTTTTCCCACCTGCCACTTGATATCTATATATTCACTCAGGTGCCCAAATGCATACACTTGTGGCTCACTGACACATATGAACATACACAAACACATACACACATACCTCATAGAGTAAAACAAGAGGAAAATGAATGATCATTTCAATTAATAGTCTGAGAGAAAAATGAGGTCAGATTCTGGACAAAAGAGGTAAACATATGCAGTGGTCCCAAGGAATAGACCTACGGATCTGTATATGTCCAGTTCATCTGCACTTCCAAACCCATTATTCCCATACACTCTTTATAACATTGGCAACCACAACTTGAACCTGAAACAAACAGTTCTATAACATTGTTTTTGCTACAGTTACTATGAGATTGACTAGCAATGTTTAAAAATGGATCTTGTTGCTGATCATTTTCATTATCTGGAATGAAACGCTGACATCACTCTCGATTTTTGCAAGCAGATCTGTTCTTTTGTTCATGCATTAGTTACCAAAAAACAATTGATTTGGCAAAGGTCTTATTTTTGTAGGTGACTATTTTTTTCACTTTTGTATATATGCCTTATTTCACTTTTGTTATTGTCATTTCACCCCATGCAGTGTTAACAAGAAGGGCTTACTGTCTTTATTGTAAAGAAAGTGAGATGTAACTTTTCATTAGCATTAACAGCAATTTAACCTGTCACCTATCATATCCTGGTCTATATGCTCAGGACAGAGAGAGCCTGGTTTATCATACCGGGCCTCCAGGCATCTTCCCAAATGTATAAGGAATCAAGGGCTCACTGGGCCCTAATATTATAAAGATATTTCCCTGCAGGTTTTGAGCTGGAAGGGTTGGTTATGCCTATGCCGGTGTCCTCAGATTTTCTAGCCACAGGGTCAGAATTAACAATGCCCAGAATTGCCACTTTCTGAGTGTGTCCCAAGTGGCTTGTTTCCCTGACTGTAAATTGCCTATCATTCTCTTTTGTGTGCAGAGGTCTTTGGAAATATTGAGATTCAGTGTATGCACTGGAGCTTGAGCTAAAAAACGAGAAATAATGACAAACTGTAAAAAAAGTCACCATGATTATCTTAACAAAATGTCCTCCGGTTTCTTCCAGTGACATCTATATGAACATAAGTCTACTAATCTAAATTTGAAACTTTTCTTGAATTATGATGGCTTAGGTTTACAAAGTGACACATGCTTCAAGGTGCTGTGCTCCTTACTGCCTCTCTGCTTTCACCGATGTCCTGTTTTTTTTTTTTTTTTTTTTTTGGCCTTTTCTTGTTTTGCCCATCTTTGAAGGCCCAGCTCATGTATGTAGCCTTCTGTCAATTAAATCAAGGCAAGATACTTAATTGCCTGGGTTATCAAGTTGCCCTGTGTTCCTTATTCTGATTCCCCATCCTTGTCCTATTCAAGCTTGTGTCTTTTTTACTAGCTGTGTATGCCTCTCATCTTGCTGGAGCTCCTTGAGATCAGGGACTGTGACCCATTCATCTAAACATGGAAGGATGTGATTTTCTGTTTTCTTCCTGAACTTCATTCCTGCCCACTCTTATTTCTCATGGGAAAAGAGATTTTAGAAGAATATTGGGTATTCCAGATTTCTATAGAGAATTATTTTTTTCCTTTTCTTGTTTTTTAATATTTTTAGGTACACAGTATATATGTACATATATTTTATATATACGTTATATATGTACATATACATATATAATATATAAAATTTTATAATGTATATAATATATATACATGTATATATATTATATAGTATATATTTTATATATATTATATAGTATATATTTTATATATACATATATATATACACGTGTATATATATATGTACTCATCCCCTCAAGCATTTGTCCTTCGAGTTACAAACAATCCAATTACACTCGTTAGGTTATTTTAAGAATGTACAGTTTATTGACTGTAGTCACCCTATTGTGCCATCAAATAGTAGGTCTTATTCATTCTTTCTATGCCCATTAACCATTCTTATTAACAAAGCGGAGGCTTAAAGATGCTCCTCACTAAAGATTACCTATTGCCATCCAAATGGGAACCAGGGTGAATCCTAACAATCTCAATTATAAATAATAGGTTCGAGGTTAAGTTAGAGTCTTTGAAGAAGTGAAGAGGAGCAGAAACTGAAAGAAGAAAAGGGAACAGGAAATAAGGAGCATTTGGGCCCTATCTGTGGTTATAGTTAAAAGGATTGATAGAGTTTAGCTCTGTGTCACCACCCAAATCTAATCTGCAGGTATCGAGGGAGGGACCTGCAATCCCCACGTTTCAAGGGAGGGAAGTGTAATCCCCATGTGTCCAGGGAGGGGGGTGATTGGATCATGGAGGTGGTTTCCCCCATACTGTTTTTGTGATAGTGAGGGAGTTCTCATGAGATCTGATGGTTTTAAAAATGGCTGTTTTTTTCCTGCTCTCTCACTTCCCTTCTGCTACCTTGTGAAGAAGGCGCATGCTTCCCCTTTGCCTTCCACTATGATTGTAATTTTCCTGAGGCCTCCCCAGCCATGTGGAACTGTGGTCAATTAAACCTCTTTTCTTTATAAATAACAGTCTTGGCCAGGCACAGTGGCTTACGCCTGTAATCCCAGCACTTTGGGAGGCCGAGGTGGGCGGATCACCTGAGGTCAGGAGTTCAAGACCAGCCTGGCTAACATGGTGAAACCCCATCTCTACTAAAAATATAAAAATTAGCTTGGTGTGGTGGCAGGCACCCGTAATCCCAGCTACTTCGGAAGCTGAGTCAGGAGAATAGCTTGAATCCAGGAGGCGGAGGTTGCAGTGAGCTGAGATCATGCCATTGCACTCCAGCCTGGGCGACAAGAGCAAAGCTCCATCTCAAATAAATAAATAAATAAATAAATAAAACCTCAGCTCTGATATTTCTTTATAGCAGTGTCAAAATGGACTAACACAAGGACTGAATATAGACTCAGTAGGTAAAATAAAATTATCAGTACCCTCATTTGGGACCTTGTTACATGAGATTATATCCTATCTGGTTATAGATTATATCTGTAAAGCCTTTGAAAATAGTATGGCACAAACGAGCAGAGTATAATAGATAGATATGGATAGAGAGCCAGAGAGCCAGAGAGACACATGCTGTAGGCACTTTGTACCTAACAGTTGTGCAATATAAATATTTGACAAATTCAATGGCTTGCAATTCCTGAAAAAAAAATTACAAACATCATTTCATCCTGAGTTCATCCTCAGTCAAGTGAGCATTACAGAGTGGCTTAGTGTAATCCTCTGCTTGAGATCAGCAGATTCATTAGCTCAGACAGGTGGAAAAGAGTAAATACATGAGCTGCTAGACTGCAGCAAAAGCCTGCTTCTCTTGTTCCCGCTCGGTGGACCCTGGCACACCGGTTGTCTGCTTAGAGTCCCTGTGTTTGAGGGATGGCTTAGTATAGCTCAGTTGAAACATGATGACACTTGCCTAGGATAAAGGAAGATGAAAAGGAAGATGGAGCCACTGAGCTTGCAGTGGGTGGGACATGACAAGTATAGCTTTATTTATTTGGACTGAAAATCACAGCTGGAAAGTGACTTGGAATATGTACCCATATACATCATCGTGGGGTGCAAATCGCCACAAACTTTTAGACAATACTTTGGTAATATTTGTTAAAAGTATAAATGAATAACTTTTCAGCAAGCCGTTCACCTTCTTTAAAGAATATATCCTATAGAATTAATAGCACCAATGCAGTTGTATGCACAAGGATGAGTATATAGCTATTAGAAAGAATGAGTTATTTACATAATGACCTGAATGATGTATGTTATATTGAGCTTAAATGCATATGCCTGAGATATACACACACAAACACACACACACACACACATGCTCTCTCTTTCTTATGGACACAAATATATTCCATTATCAGAGACTGCAATAACAATATATGTATTTATGCATATTCTTATAAGCATAGAGGAAGGTATAGAAGGAACTTTCTAAAATCAGATTAGCTGTAACATCTCTGGCATTTATACATAGATAGTTCTTTCCAGTCCTAGAGAAAAAAAATTGAATCTCAAAGTGGTTATGAACATTTTCCAAAGTAATGAAACGGGAAAGAAGAGGAGATGGAGCTAAAATACAGTCTGAACTACCCTGCTTCCTATAAGTTACAGTTTTATTGTTATGTGCATGTGTGTTTGTGTGTATGTATTGTGTAGATATTTGTGAAATGATAAATTGGCTCATTTTGCAGTTTGTAGAAAAGAGGTTGCCTTTAGGGTTGGAAAATCTGGGCCTAAGTCCTTTATTTCTTTGATTCGAGCTATTCACTTAACATTTCTTTTCTTTTTTTTTTTTTTTTTTTTTTTGGAGACGGAATCTTGCTCTCTCGCCAGGCTGGAGTGCAGTGGTGCGATCTCGGCTCACTGCAACCTTTGCCTTCCGGGTTCAAGTGATTCCCCTGCCTCAGCCTCCTGAGTGGCTGGGGCTACAGGCAGGCACCACCATGCCTGGCTAATTTTTTGTATTTTAGTAGAGATGGGGTTTCACCATGTTGGCCAGGATGGTCTCGATCTCCTGACCTTGTGATCTGCCCACCTCTGCCTCCCAGAGAGCTGGGATTACAGGCATGAGTCACTGCGCCCAGCCACATGTAACATTTTATAACAACTGCTTGATTAAGGTAGAGACCACTACCATCACCCAAGAAAAGTTCATTATGCCTGCCTCACCTGGTAAACACTGATCTGATTTCTATCACTAAAGAATAGTTTGCCCCATTCTAGAATTTTATATATTATCTTTTGAAGAACATAAGGTTTTAATTTTGACAAAGTCTAATTTATATATTTTTCATTTATTAATTTTTAATGCTTTAAACATATTAATTTTCAGTGCTGTTTTGTAGTAAGAAATAATTGTTTACACCAAGTTGACAAAGATATTGTCCTGCTTTCTTCTGGATGTTTTATAATTTTAGCTTTTACATTTTGGTCTATGTTACAAGTTTAAATGTTTTCAGTCCTGTAACATAAGGGTTGTGTTAACATGTGTTTATGTGTGTGTGTATTTATACATCTGTTTATACTGGCTGTAGTCCCAGCCAGTTGTTTCAGTACAAGTTTTTGAGGAGACTACTCTTTATTTATTGGATTACTTTGGCACCTTTGTCAAAAATCAATTGATCCAAAATTAGAAAAATGCAAATCAAAACTATAAGGAGATGCCATTTCATACCCACTATGATGGCTATAATAAGAAAAAATAACTATGGTTTTGTGGGGAAAATGAACTCTTCATATACTCCTTTTAAGAGTATAATATGATGCAGCTGCTTTGGAAAACAGTTTGGAAATTCTCAAAATGTCAAGCATTAAGTTACCATTTGACTGAGCAATTACATCCTGGATATAGACCCAAGAGAAATGAAAACATACGTCCACAGGGAAATTTATACATGCATGTTCATAGCATCAATATTCATAATAGCCAAGTGAAAACAATCCAGGTGTCCAACAATTAATAAAGGGATAAATAAAATGTGGTACATCCATACAATGGAATATTATTTGGCCATAAAAAAGGAATGAAGTACTGATACTTGCCACAATACAGATGAACCTTGAGAACAGTATGCTAAGTGAAAAAAAGCCAGTCACAAAAGAGGACCACATATTGCATGATTCCATTTATATGAAATGTTCAGAATAGACAACTCTGTGCCAACAGAAAGTAGATTAGTGGTTGCTTAGGGTTGGATGAGGTGTTTAAGGAGAAAGAAGACTGACTTTTAATCCTGTGGGGTTTCTCATTGGGGTGATAAAAATATTCTAAAGTTGATTGTGTTGACTGTTACACAACTTTGTGGATATACTAAAAATAGTTTAATTGTACAATTTAAATAGATAAATTGTAGGATGTGACTTGTTTATATTACTTCAGTAAAGAGTTTATTAAAAATTAATTGATTATATATAATCAATTAATTATAAAACTACAGTATTCAATACACGATAGTATAAACATAAAGACATATATATGGATAAATGAAGCAAAATGGTATTTCTGGTTTATCTATTTTGATTTATTTATCCATATCTATCTTTACGTTTATACCATCGTGTCTTGAATACTGTGGTTTTGTGATGACTGATGGAAATAGGGAATGTAAGCACTTCAACTTTGATTTTTCCCCGAAATATTTTTGACTATTTTAGATCCTTTATAATGTGCCACATAAATATTTTGAACTCAGTCTGGACATTCCTACAAAAATGCTTGCTGCGATTTTCAGTGAGATTTCATGTGGAAAGAATGGGCATCTTAATAGTATTGAATCTTTCAATGTGTAAATGAGGAACATCTCTTCATTTATGTAGACTTTTTAATATTTATCTCAGCAATGACTCTTTCCCACTAGTTTTCTGTTTTTAGTATACAGGATTTTAATGTTTTTGGTGAAATTCATTTTTTATTATAAATTTTGTTTGTTTGTTTTCCAATCATTTTTTGCTGGAATATAGAAACATGAATGGTATTTGTATATTTGCTTTATATCCTGCAATCTTTTTACAAGGGGACTTCAAAAAGTACATGGAACCTATTATGAAAAACCGAAGCATGAATTTCAAATTATTTTTGCACCAAAATAAATTCGGACTAACTTGTTACAACACATCTAAACAGGTTCTAGCTTGAGGCACTAAGAAGTGTAAGACATCAGTTTCAAAAGAGCTCCTATCAGAGCAATATGAATTCTGCTCACATTGAAGCAAGGACAAACATCAACTTTATGGTGAATCTTGAATGGAAGAATGGTGAAACCATTAATGCTCTACAAAAAAATTATGGAGACAATGTCCCAAATAAATTAGCAGTCTAGAAATGGATAACTCACTTTAAGAAGGGACAAAATAATGTTGAAGCCAAAGCCCACAGCAGCAGACCATCAACATCAAGTTATGAGAAAAAAATTAATATTTTTTGTGCTCTAAAGAGGACTGACAGTTAACAGCACTAACTATAGCCAACACCACAGACATGTCAATTGGCTCAGCTTATACAATTCTGACTGAAAAATTTAAGTTGAGCAAACTTTCCACCTTACGGGTGCCAAAATTATTGTGCCCACATTAGCTGAAGACAAGAGCAGAGCTTTCAATTGAAATTATATACAAGCGAGGACAAGATCCTGAAGCATTTCTGAAACCATGCAATGGGTTCTTCTTGCCGGTTGCCTAGACAGAGCTGATTGGTCAAGACAGGGGAATTGAAATAGAGAGTTTAATTCTCCCAGAGCTGGCTGTACGGGAGACTGGATTTTTATTATTACTCAGATCAGTCTCCCCAAGAATTCACAGATTGGGGTTTTTAAGGATAATTTAGTGAGTAGGGGTTTGGAAAGTGGGCAGTGCTGATTGGTCAGGCCGAAGATTAAATTGTAGGGAGTCGAGGCTGTCCTCTTGCACTGAGTCAGTTCCTGGGTTGGGGCCACAGATCAGATGAGCCAGTTTATCAGTCTATCTGGGTGGTGTCAGCTGGTGCATTGTAACACAGGGTCTGAAAAATATCTCAACAATTGACATCAAATTTTACAACAGTGACTCCTAAGTCATAATTCCTAATCTTGTAACTAATTTGTTAGTCCTGCAAAGGTGGTCTAGGCCCCAGGCAAGAAGCGGTTTTGTTTTGGGAAAGGGCTGTTATCATCTTTGTTTCAATGTTAAACTATAAACTAAGTTCTTCCTAAAGTTAGTTAGATCTATTCCCATGAATGAACAAGGGCAATTTGGAGGTTAGAAGCAAGATAGAGTCGGTTAGGTCAGGTCTCTTTCACTGTCATAATTTCCTCAGTTATAATTTTTGCAAAGACAGTTTCATTTCTTCGAAGAAGAAATCTGTAACAGCAGATGAAACACAGCTTTACCAGTACAATCTTGAAGACAAAGCACGATCAAAGCAATGGCTTCCAAAAAGTGGAAGTGGCTTAGTCAAAGCAAAAGCAGACAGGTCCAGACCGAAGGTAATGGCAACCGTTTGGGGGGATGCTCAAGGCATTTTGCTTGTTGACTTTCAGGAGGGCCAAAGAATGATAAAATCTGCTTATTAAGAGAGTGTTTTGAGAAAGTTACCCAAAGCTTTAGCAGAAAAGCGCCCAGGAAAGTTTTACTGGAGCATTCTTCTTCACCACAACAATGTTCCTGTTCACTTCTCTCATCAAATAAGGGTAATTTTGTGAGAGTTTCTATGAGAAATCATTAGACATACACCTTAGAGTCTTGATTTGGCTCCTTCTGACTTCTTTTTCTTCTTAATCTTAAAAAAATCTTTAAAGAGCACCCATTTTACTTCAGTTGATAACGTAAAAGAGACTCTGTTGACATGGTTAAATTTCCAGGACCTTCAGTTCTTTGGGGATGAACTAAATGGCTGGTATCATTGCTCATACAAGTGCCTTGGCCTTGATGGAGCTTATGTTAAAAATAAACTTTATTATTTTTATCTTTTAATTTCATTTTTCCATGAGCTTCTAGACATCTCCTTGTAGATTCATTTACTAAGTCTAGCAATTTTTTGGTGTGTTCCTTATGATATACTATTCAGACAATTATGTTTTGCTTTCTTTTTTCCAATCTTTATGCATGTCATTCCTTTTTTGTATTATTGCAATGGATAACACAATACCGAATACAAATTTTAAGAGTGAGCATACTTTTCTTGTTTCCAATTTTAGAGAGAAATCATTTGGTCTTTAACCATTATGTATAATGTAGTCTGTAGGATTTTTTTACAGATGCTCTTTATCAAGTTAGTAAAATTTTATTCTACTTACAGTTTACCAAAAGGTTTTATTTACTTTTTAAGGAATAGTGTTAGACTTCATCAAATGCTATTCTTTTTCTATTAATATGATCATGTAACTTTCTATTCTCTTAGTGTGGTGGCTTATAATAATTGATTTTTGAATACTAAAACAAACTTGGATGTATGGGATAAACCCTGCCTGGTCATAATATGTGTTCCTTTTTATGTACTCCTAGATTGAATTCTCTAACATACTCTTAAAGACTTTTGCATCTATTTTTATGAGAGATATTGATCTGTAAGTTTCTTGGAATTTTTTCTTTGGAGTCATATTTTAATAGCATGATTACACTGGCCTTGTTCAACAAGCGTGGAAGTTTTCTTGATTTCCTAAAAGTGTTTGTGTATTGGTCTTATTTCTTCCTTGAATGTTTGATAGTCACCATGATGCTGATTAGCAATTTTTTCCAAATGATTTTCTCTTTTGCTTGCTTCTTTTCTATTCTGTTGATTTCTGCTCTTATCTTGAACATTTCTTGTGTTTTGTGTGCTCTTTAAGCTTCTTAAGCTTTAAGCTTCTTAAATTGGAGAGCAACATATAGTGCTTGATTTCAGCCTTTCACTTCTTCTTAAATATTCACTTAGATTTATAAAATTCCCTTTTGCAATGACTTAAACTGAATTACAAAGGGTTTAGTGTTGTTTTTTCGTTAGCATTCAATTCAAAATATTTTCTAATTTCTTTAGTAATTTCTTCTTGGATTCTGAGTTATTTAGATGCATGTTTTTTAATTTCCAAATATTTGAGAGTTGTCTGAATAACTTACTGTTACCGATTTCAAATTCAATTCTGTTGTATTCATAGTATATACTTTGTAAGATTTTATCAATTAAAATAAATTTAAAATAAATGAAAATATAAAGATTTTAATTTCTTGATATGTATTGAGACTTTTTTTGCCTCTTTCCCAACATGGTCTAATTTGTTGAACATCTCATCTGTATTTGGTCAGTGAGGTAAGGGTAATTCATACTGTGATTTAGATTATATCTATTTTTACTAATTTTTTTTCTACTTGTTCTTCCCTTACTGAGAGTGGGATGCTAAAATCCCTGGCTATTCTTCTATATTTGCTTATTTCTCACTGTAGTTCTATCAGTCTGTGCTTCATGCACTGGGTGCTTAGTTATTATAAGCATATGTGTTTTTGATTGATATGTCTTCCCAGTAAATTGTTTCTTTCATCATTATACAATCTCCTCCCTTATCTCTCATTAAACTCCTTATCTTGATATCTCTTTTAATTTGGAGTTAAAATGGTCACAGGTATCTTCATATGCTTACTCTATGTACCCTGTATCCTTTTAATCTCTTTATTTTCTTTTATTTTTTTTCTTAGAAATGCAAACGTATTTATTTTACTTCTTCACTTTAGGTAAAGAAGTTTGAGTTAAGCATAGTTTCAGTTTAAGGCATGTTATCACCAGTAGTTTGTGAAAGTCTCTTCTCGTCTTTCTATGTATTCCCTAGTAGGCCTGTTCCTTCCTCCTTCAATTGGCAGCCATTTTGCTGTTCTTTAATAGTATATCGTTTTTGAGGTAAGTTCTTGAAAAATGTGTATCATTGTCCTGTATGCATACGCATTTTTAATTTACATGAATGAAACTATACCACTTTTTTTCTTATTTTCTTCACTGTGTTGTTTTTAAGATATTTCTGTCTGTACATGTAGTCCATTACTTATTGCAGCATAGTGTCCTGTGACATGTATCTACCACAATCTACCTCTTCACTCCATTCACACCATAAATTATACATTGCTTCATGACATACACACTACACATCTTCACTCTTCAGTAACAGACCCCTACAATTGCCTTCAAATTATAACTATTCCACACATAACACTATAAACAACCTCATAGTGCTGTTTTTAGAACAGTGGTTCCCACCCCAGTGCCACAAACCAATACTGGTCTGTGGCCTGTTAGAAACTGGGCTGCACGGCAGGAGATGAGCAGTGGGCAAGTCAGCCAAGTCCTCCCATTACTGTCTGAGCTCCGCCTCCTGTCAGATCAGCGGTGGCATTAGAGTCTAATAGGAGCACGAACCCTATTGTGAACTGCACATGTGAGGGATCTAGTTTGCCCACTCCTTATGAGACTCTAATGCCTAACGATCTGTCACTATATCTCATCACCTCCAGATGGGACCATTTAGTTACAGGAAAACAAGCTCACCAATTCTACATTATGGTGAGTTGTGTAATTATTTCATTATATATTACAAGGTAATAATAATAGAAATAAAGTGCACAATACATGTAATGCACTTGATTCATCCTGAAACCATCCCTCCACAACCTGGTGCATGGAAAATTTGTCTTCCACAAAACCAGTGCCTGGTGCCAAAAGGCTGGAGACTGCTGTTTTAGAATATGTGTAAGACTTTCTTGAGATAAATAGTTAAGAATGTAATTGTTGAGCCAAGGAGTTTCACTATACTTGATTTGATCAGGTATTGTTATATTAGCTTCAGAATAGCTCTATTAATCCTTACATCCTTCAATAGGGTATGAGGATTAACATAGCCCCACATCTTTGCCAATTCTTGACATTATCCTATTTTAAAATTTTTGCTGATTGAATAAATTTTTTTACAAATGTTATTGCATTCTTACTTAAATTTATGTTTATTTGATGACTAATACATTTGAGCATCTCTACATACACATTTTAGTGTCTTGGGTTTTTATATCTGTAAATTTACTTTTTCTATCATTTGCCCATTGTTCCATTGATGTTGACTTGCTCAAGTTCTTTGTATATCCTAGATAATCATCCTTTGTTGGTTTTAGATATTTCAAGTATCACTTCCAAATCTGCCTTTTGTCTCTTAGCTTTGTCCATAGTGTTTGTTGAACAGAAATCATTAATTTAATTTTATATCAGATTCACTGAGATTTTATTCATATACAGCAAAATGCACTAGAGAGATATGATTCTATGACTTTGGACACTTGTATACAGGCATGTATCAATCAAGATATAAAATAGTTCTGTCATCACAAAACTTTCTCTCAGGAATCTTTGTTGACAATCTTCTTCCCCTATCTCCAGCTCTGGCAATCAACAGTCTAATTCCTGTATCAGTAGTTTTGCAGTGACCAAACTGTTGTATTAACAGAATTTTAGAATAAAATGTTCTGAGGATTATCCACATCACTAAATGTATCATCACTTTTTTACTTTTCTTTTTTTGAGACAGAGTCTTGCTGTCGCCCAGGCTGGAGTGCAATGGCACGATCTCGGCTCACTGCAGGCTCCGCCCCCCGGGGTTCAAGCCATTTTCCTGCCTCAGCCTCCCGAGTAGCTGGGACTACAGGCACCCACCACCTCGCCCGGCTAATTTTTTGTATTTTTAGTAGAGACGGGGTTTCACTGTGTTAGCCAGGATGGTCTCGATCTCCTGACCTCGTGATCCGCCCGCCTCAGCCTCCCAAAGTGCTAGGATTACAGGAGTAAGCCACGGCGCCTGGCCTACTTTTATTTCTAAATAGCATTGCATTGTTCAGATATATCACAGTTTGTTTGTTTATTTGCCAACTGATGAACATTTTAAAGGTCTATTTAAAGGCTAAAGCTGGCCGGGCACGGTGGCTCACACCTGTAATCCCAGCACTTTGGGAGGCTGAGGCGGGCGGATCACGAAGTCAAGAGATGGAACCCATCCTCGCCAACGTGGTGAAATCCCGTCTCTACTAAAAATACGAAAATAATTAGCTGGGCATGGTGACGTGCGTCGGTAATCCCAGCTACTCGGGAGGCTGAGGCAAGAGAATCGCTTGAACCCGGAAGGCGGAGGTTGCAGTGAGCTGAAATCGCACCACTGCACTCCAGCACGCCAGCCTGGGTGGCAGAGCAAGACTCTGTCTCCAAAAAAAAAAATATATATAGCTAAACCCATACTTTAGCCGGGCACGGTGGCTCATGCCTGTAATCCCAATGCTTTGGGAGGCTGAGTTGGGTGGATCATTTGAGGTGAGGAGCTCAAGACCAACCTGGCCAATATGGTGAAATCCCATTTCTACTAAAAATACAAAAGTTAGCCGGGCTTAATGGTGGGCACCTGTAGTCCCAGCCACTCAGGAGGCTAGGACAGGAGAATTGCTTGAACCCAGGAGATGGAGGTTGCACTGAGCCGAGATTGCGCCACTGCACTCTAGCCTGGGCAACAAAGCCAGACTCCATCTCAAAAAAAAAAAAAAAAGTCCATACATTAATTTTTATATGCCTCACATTGGCCCTTTCTCACTTCCTAACTCACTCTTTCCCCACCCCCAGCCCTGCTCATTTCCTACTTTCCTTACCACTTCCTGTTTCTTGCTTCTCACTCACATACTCCACACTGCAAAGTAATGATGCTACCACTCTGTAACTGTATGTGTGACCTCCGGTCCTTTGTACAATTGTCATCATACCCTTTACTTCTAAATATTATAAATTATATTTTTGCTGTATATTAAGTAAATTATAAGTTGAAAAATACTTTTAAAAATATTTATCTATTTTAAAAATGATTTCTAGTGCACCTTATTCCTTCCTGTAGATTCAATTTTCCATCTTTCTCTTTTGCCTGGGTATCATTTATCTTTTGCCTGAAGATATCCTTTAACATTTCTTATAGTGCATATCTATTGGTGACAAAGTATCTGTACTTTTATTTATCTTAAATTATCTGTATTTCACCCTAATGTTTGAAAAAAATATTTTTAGATATAGAATTCTGTGTTGAAAGTTTAAAACATTATTTTTATCACTACAAAGATATTATTTCATTATCTTCTTTTATCAATTGTTTCTGATAAGAAAGTCTGTATTCATTCCATTCCTGTTCCTATGGACATGATATATCTGAGATTTTTGTGGTGTGGTAGGAGGTTAGTGGTTCTTGCTGCCTTGAAGAATTTCCCTTTGTCTTTGGTTTTCAGGAGTTTCACTATTATATGCTTAGGTGTGGTTCTCTCTATCCTGCTTGGATTTTGCTAAAGATTCTTGAACCAGTAAGTCAGACTTTTTGTTTATTTGTTTGTTTAATTTTTGAAGACTTCCAACATTATTTCTTTATTTTCTACTCCAGTTTTTCTTCTTTTATTTCAGGTGACGATTCATATTATCTCGCAGGTCTCTGAGGCTCTAAATTTTTCTCCCAAATTTTTATTACTATTTTCCAAATTGGATAAGTTCTATTAATTTGTCCTTAGATTTACTGACTTTTTTCTTCATTTCCCAATCTGATCTTAAGTTCCTGCAGTGAATTTTTCATTTTAGTTATTTTGCTTTAGGTTTTCTAAATTTCCATTTGCTTCTTTTTACTATAATTTTCTTTTTCTTTTCTGATGAGATGCCCTCTGTTAAGACCACGTTTTCCTTTAATTCTTGAATATATTTATAATAATGCTTTATATTCTGTCTTCTAATTCCACCATAGACCATCAGGTTCAATTCTGTTGACTATTTTTCTTTATCATGAATCACAGATTTTTGGTTTTTGTTTTTCATTTATTTTTTTTCTTTTACATTTTGGAAAGTCTAGATTTTTATATTTTTCCCCTGGAGAATGTTGACTCTTTTTTTTAGCAGTCAGCTCAATTACTACCTGATCATCTTAAACTTATATAGGCTTGGCTTCATACTTTGTAGGTGGGAATTTGTGTACAGTGTACAAATGATTCAATACTGTTGAGGCTCAATTTCCTAGAAGATTGTTTTAGGACTTGTTTTATGCTTTGTAAAAATGAGTCTAGGATAGGTTTTATTCTAGGGCATGACAGAAAGGTCTAGTCATGACCTTTCTGTGATCTCTGCTGAGTGGCAGATATTTTAACAGGGTATGAAGAAGATCTCTTTAGTCTGACAGGGCCTGAATTATAAAGTCTTCCAGCTGGCTCTTCTGTGTGACTGATTATTCTCTAGTATCTTTGATCTCCTATTAACCTCACAGCAGCTGAGACTGGGCAAGCTTTGTGATCTTGACCTGCCTGTGTGCATCTCCATCCTCAGCCAGGGACTTGTGTGAGACCTCCTTGTAGACTTCTGGGCCTTCCTCTCTGCAAAAGCTCCTCCTTTCCCATTCCCTTTTCATCAGATGTTCATTTGTTACCTATGAGTTCCCCTCAAATCTAATCTCAGAAGTACTGCTATATCCTTCTTGGAATTGTTTCTGTGCTGCTTTAGGAAATTGTTCCTTGTTAGAGAGCTAGGGGATTGTAGTGATTGCCTCAAGAGTTTTCCTTCTGTTTGAGATTTCATGCTTGCATTGCCCATTTAAGAACTATTGTCTCATAAATTTTATCCAACTTTAATGTTGTTTAGTTGAGAGGCTTACTTTGGTGCCAGTTTAATTATGGCCAGAAACAGAAGTCTCTGCTGCATAAACCTTTATTGAAAGGATAAATAAATCAGTGAAAGAAGTAGATACTTCTATTTGTATGACTCACCAGATAATGATGACTTTCTAAATATATAATGCCCTCACCCTCTCCAGCTGACATAATCACTTGAACTTACCTATTCTTGGGGCAAGGAGTAGGCAATTTGATTCTAGAAAGAGATACACCACTTACCTCACTTAAATTATGACTCTAGTAAGACTTTTCTGTCAAATGTGGTGTGCAAAGCTCTTATACTTTACAAGTGAAGATTACTTGATCCTAAATATAAGTTTATAGATGAGACCGCAGAACTCAATATGGACCCTGAGGCTGTGTAAAATCTCCACTCTTATCTTGCTGGTGCCACTCGGATCTCATCCCTCTTGTTTAGAACTTTAAGTTGTACCAACTCATCAGTACACCGTGTAATCATCTACCCATTAAATGACACAGGCCCTTCCATGCCCCCAATAGCCACTACCGTTCCTTACTTCTATTCCAGACTTTCCTCCTTTTCTGCTTCTTTCTAGTTTTCACTCTTCTAAATATTTAGCTTGATTCTCATTTCCAGACTTTTTTTTTTTTTTTTTGTAGTTTTGACCAGGGTTGAACATAAATTAAATCCTTACTGTTAAGGACATTCATGGCTAAAAGGCTAAAAATTAGGGAAATCCTCTTCTTCTTGCTGTCCCTAAATTAATACATACATTCTTTTAATATAGCAGTAAAAAAGAATCAGAAATTTTGAATAGGTATCAGCCAAAAAGTTTTTCTTAACTATGCCCTTTTCTTTGTGTACTTGAAATAATATCAAGTAATGATTTCGAAAACCCTTCTTTGTTTTCGAAGCCCTCTTCTGTTACAATTTATCTTCTTATGTTGTTTTAGGAGTTGGAACAAGGAAGATTCCCACCTCTTTTGTCTCCATCAACCACAGTCCAGCTCCATGAACATGACCTGCTTTCCTAGAATTTAAAGTTACCTATATCCCTTTTGAAATCCACAATGATTGATGGTTATCCAGCTTTTACTTTCTTAATTTGGAAGTTCTTTTAATAGAAATATTACATATAACCAAGCAATAAATGTTTTTATAATGTTGAGCAAGAGACATTAAATGTTACTTAACAACACCTTTTGCTCTTGCCTTGCTATAATCTATGTTGATTATTTCCAGGGAGTGGGATGGCTCAAGCCTTTCTTCAGGAGTGGGACTAGAGTGAGGCAAGTGAGACATCTAGGGCACAACATTTATGGAGGCTTTTACTCTCAGAATCATTTAATCACCAATTTTAACCTGGTAACAGTTGATCAAGCCAAGGCCATCTTTTACAATGTGGTGAAAACTTGTCATATAGCAAATAATTCAGTACCTCCACTAACCACCACACTTAATTTAGCACAATTATATCAATCTGTTTTGATTGTCTCACAAACTCAGATCTTCCTGCCATCTACCAGCTGGCCAGTACTTTCCTTTCTTCCTTTCTTTTTCCTCCTCTATTCAATTCTTCCTTTATCTGTTGTCTTTAAAATATCAATTCAGACTCAGTTTTATGACAGGCACTCTTGTAGGTACTGGGAACACAATGGTGTAAAAGATTAATGTTTCTGTTCCCATGGAAATTGGTTTTTGGGAGAGAGGAATTAAACACATAAAAACTTTGATTTTAATAATTTCTATAAAAAATAGGATAATGTTATTATATTTATTTAATATATTTAATAGATGCAATTTCACAGATATTTTAATCTGTGTGGTCAATGAAGACCTCTCTGAAAAGGTGACGTTAGATGATATTGAGCAACTAAAAGCTGTCCTAATGACAATCATCTAGGAAAAGATTTCACAAAGATAATAAGAACACATACTATAAGGCAGGAACAAGTTTTGCCGGTTCAACAGAAGGCACAAAATTCTTGTTTTCTGAAAGTGAGGTGAATGAGCACAAGACTATTAGGATATGTGGATAGTAGTTACCAATCATGTCGGGTGCATGCCCAGGCAGGGCTCTCCCTGCTCCCCTATCAGTTTAGAATTTTACATATGATATTGAAATTATTTTTAGAGCTCCCATACCTCTGGCACTGGATAGGAGATTAGAGAGGCAGAAAAGATGAGCCAAGTTAAACATCTCAATGATATTGCTTCTCCTGTTGCGTGGTTATAGGACTGATTAATAAGAACCTTGCCCTGGATATATCAGCTAATGAGTAAATATATATCTAGAAAACCTGGACATAAAATTTAAATGCCAATATGTTTAGGTGTCAAATGAATTTGATAGTAGCATTTGGGAAAATAACTTGATTGTAGTCCAGGGAAGCCAAAGAAAGCCTTGTGATTTGAGGTGTATGCTTCAAAGCTAATCAGACTTCTAAGCTGAATAAACATATGATCTCATTTCCCATACAACTTTCTGCAACTTACTGGAAAATTCCAAGAGTCATAAAGTTTATCTGTAAAATAGGAATATGACACCTGTCAGTCTCAGTTTGAGCAGAGTGGAAATATAAAGGATTTAATTTAGACAATAAAATGCTCACAAAACCTTTAGAAGAGCTGAAGGAAAAGACTTCATGTTGAGCCTCCAGGAATGATGACTGCCTGATAAACACTACATATTAGCTACCACTGCAGTAATAAAGAAAGTGGTAATTTGGAAATTGCTATCTGTATTAGTTTTCTACTGTTGCCTAGCAAATTACCACACCTGTAGTGACTTAAAAAGTAACAATAATTATCTCATGACTTCAATGGGGCAGGAGTTCTGGGTAATCACAGCTGGGGCCTCTTTGCAAGATTTCATATGTATGCAATCAGAGAGTCTCATCCAAGGCTCTGAGTCCTCTTCCAGGCTCAAGTGGTTGCTCGGGGTGGAGATTGTAGGACCAATTTAGAATTTTGCTCACCATACTGCCTATCCATTGGATTCAGTACTACACTGCTTTAGCCACAATCCCCTCAAGCAAAATACATCTCCTGTGCCCTGTATGCTCACACTCGTAGTTACTGAATGCATGATTTATTCCACCCTTGCTCACCCACTATGGTATCGGTAACAGAAGCATTACAGTTTTAAATATACCTGCCAGCAGAAACAAGAGATATGAAGCTTTTGTTTCCTCTTAAATATCATGCAGATGGCCGGGCGCAGTGGCTCATGCCTGTAATCTCAGCACTTTGGGAGGCCGAGGCCGGCGGATCACGAGGTTAGGAGATCGAGACCATCCTGGCTAACACGGTGAAACCCTGTCTCTACTAAAAAAAAAAAAGTACAAAAAAATTAGCTGGGCGTGGTGGCAGGTGCCTGTAGTCCCAGCTACTCAGGAGTCTGAGGCAGAATGGTGTGAACCTGGGAGGCGGAGCTTTCAGTGAGCTGAGATCGAGCCACTGCACTCCAGCCTGGGCGACAGACTGAGAATCCATTTCAAAAAAAAAAAAAAGAAAAATCATGCAGATGTATTGTTTTGAAGGACTTTAGAAGATATCCAAAGTAGTAAGGGACTCTAGGAAATTGAGAATTTAACTTTCCATCTTTCTGAATACAGTAAGGAATAGTATAAGGATGATGGAATAAAATTGATCCAGCCAGTTTACAATCTTTACCCAACTTTCACAGGGCTATTGGGAATAGTATATGAATAACCCAGGAATTAGTGTCCAGTGCCTTGGCCAGCAGTGTGCAATGAGTAAATGTTGGGTCACTTCTTATTTCATAAGACTAGACTTAAGATGACACATCAAAGACAGGTAGAAATCATAATTCTACTTCTGTTAACTAAACTTCATTGAATGCTTACTTTGTGGTTGGTATTTTTCCTGTATTTAATATCCATTAGCTCATTTGATACTCACAATAAATCTATAAATTAGGTACTATTCTTCATGAGATATGAAGAGCTTAAGCAATTTGCTCAAGTTCACATATTGGAGTCAAGATATGAGCCGAGGCAGTCTGGTGCCCGAATTCATGAATGAACTTCCTACCACCCATACAGACTTCCTTAGATTATAAGAGAACTGCTCTTCTAAAGTGTGAGATAACGAAGTCTAACAATAGTTCAATAATAGGCAATTGACCCAGGAGTTTTGATTCATGTTTGTATCAGGGCCCACATGGCATAGTGCCAGGAATCTTTTATGCCCATTACCTGGGTGGCATTTTAGGTGGCAACTCTAATATGAAGACTTCTCAAATCAGAACATCTTGTTGTGAGTCATTAGGCACCCAAATGTGGTGCACTGTAGATATAGTCGAAGTAAAATCACTTGCTTATCCATGGATTTCAATACCTGCTTGCCATCTATATATTTTTCTGGGCTGGTGTTTCTCCTTTGAGTAAAACTTCATTATTCATATCTCCAATTTTACTAAACATCATTTAATACAGAAAATAGGTGGTAGAATACTGTGTCAGAGCAAGTTCTTTTCATTCACTTATTTGCATATACAGTCAATTCCTCATTCATTAGATAAGAACTACATGAGGACAAAATCAGTACCAAGAATTCAAAGATTACTAATAAGGTACATTTCACAAGGACAGGCGTGCACATAGTACAACAGAGCAGGGTGTGTCTATGTGTCTATTAGGTTATACAACATTTTCCTGAGAAATTTACCCAGTCTATATGATGCATTGACTAAACCCTTGTCAATTATCTAACTCCAGGAAATTAATTTAGATGTCAATGTATTATTCCACTTCATAGATGAAGAAGCTGAGACCCAGAAAAGTTAAGGAAATTTTAACTTTTACATTTTTCTCTTTGGACCAGACTCACAGTAATAAAGTGGGGGTTGAAATTTTGGAATGCTAAACTCTGTGGTCCTGAGTATATGACTCACCTTCCCACTGTGTTAAATATGAATGTCAGTCTTCTAAGCATTGGTCTCAATACTGCATGTACTTTGCAAAATACAAAGTGTTGTACAAATGTATGACTTAATTGTGGGTATTGCATGTTCCTACTTGTCTGCCTTACTTTAAAGAAATCTTTGTTTCAGGGCAAAATTGAATGGATTAGATATTCTTAAAGGGTGCATTGTTGTTTAGGACTAGCCGGTGTTTTTCTTCTTTTTTTGCTTATAGCACCTGGATTAGTCTGTTCTCACATTGCTATAAATCACTACCTGAGACGGTAATTAATAAAGAAAAGAGATTTAATTGGCTCATGTTTCTACAGGCTACATAGCAATCATGGCTGGGGAAGCCTCAGGAAGCTTACAATCATGGTGGAAGGTGAAGGGGGAGCAAGCACATCTTCACATGGCCAGGAGGAGAGAGTGTGAAGTGGGATGTGCTACACACTTTTAAACAACCAGACCTCATGAGAACTCACTCACTATCACAAGAACAGCAAGTAGAAAATCTGGCCGATGATCAAATCATCTTCCACAGGTCCCTCCCGCAACATTGGGGATTACAATTCAACATGAGATTTGGGTGGGGACACAGAGCCAAACCATAAATGATATGAATGCTCCCACGGCCCCTCCCAAATCTCATGACATTCTCACATTTTAAAACAAATTATGCTTTCCCAAAAGTCCCCCAAAGGCTTAACTCATTCAAACATTAACTCATAAGTCCACATTCAAAGTCTTATCTGAGACAAGGCAAGTCCTTTCTGCCTATGAACCTGTAAAATAAAAAACAAGTTAGTTACTTCCAAGATATGATGGGGGTACAGGCATTGGGTAAATGCACTCATTCCAAAATGGAGAAATTGGCCTAAACAAGAGGCTAGTGGCTCCAAGCAAGTCTGAAACCTAGCAGGGCAGTCATTAAATTTTAAAGCTACAAAATAATCTCCTTTGACTCCATGTCTCACATCTAGGCCACAATGATGTAAATGGTGGGCTCCTAAGGTCTTGGGCAGCTCTGACCCTGTGACTCTGTACAGTACAGCCCTCATGGCTACTTTCATGGGCTGGCATTGAGTGCCTATGGCTTATTCAGCTGCACAGTGCAAGCTGCCTGTGGATCTGCCACACTGGGGTTTGGAAGATGGTGGCCCTCTTTTAACAGCTCCACTAGGCAGTGCTCCAGTGGGGACTCTGTGTGGGGTCTCTGACCCCACATTTCCCCTCTGCAACTGCCCTAGTAGGTAGAGATTCTCCATTAGAGCTCTGCCCCTGTAGCAGACTTCTGCCTGGACATCCAGGCATTTTCATACATCCTCTGAAATCTAAGGTGAGGCTCCCAAGCCTCAGCTCTTGCCTTCTGTGTAGTCACAGGCCCAACATCACATGGAAGTTGCCAAGGCTTGGGGCTTACACCCTCTGAAACAGTGGCCCAAGCTGTAACTTGGCCCCTTTTAGCTATGTAACTGGAGTGGCTGGGACACAGGGCACCATGTCCCAAGGCTTCAGAGAGCAGTGGGGCCTTAGGCCTGGCCCAGGAAACCATTTTTGCCTCCTAGGCCTCCAGGCCTGTGATGGAAGGGGCTGCCAAGATGGTCTCTGAAGTGCCCTGGAGGCATTTTCCCCATTGTCTTGGCTATTAACATTCAGATTCTCTTATGCAAATTTCTGCAGCCTCGAATTCCTCCTCAGAAAATGGGTTTTTCTTTTATACCATATGGCCAGGCTGCAAGTTTTCCAAATATTTATGCTCTGTTTTCCTTTAAAATATAAGTTCCAATTTCAGATCGTCTCTTTGTGAACGCATATGAGTATACACAAAGCAGCCAGGCCACATCTTCAACGTTTTGCCCCATAGAAATTTCTTCTGCCAGATACTCTAAATCATCTCTCTCAAGTTCAGAAGTTCCACAGATATCTAGAGCAGGGGCAAAATGCTGCCAGTTGGTTTGATAAAGTATAGCAAGATTGACTTTTACCCCAGTTCCCAAAAAGTTCCTCATTTCCATCTGAGACCACCTCAGCCTGTACTTCACTGTCCATATCACTATTGGCATTTGGTCACAACCATTCAACAAGTCTCTAGGAAGTTCCAAACTTTCCTTCATCATTCTGCCTTCTTCTGAGCCCTCCAAACTGGTCCAACCTCTGCCTGTTACCCAGTTCCAAATGTGAAATGCTTCCACATTTTCAGGTATCTTTACAGGAATGCCCCACTTTTCTGGTACCAATTTTCTGTATTAGTTCATTCTCACACTACTATAAAGAACTGCCTGAGACTGGGTAATTTATGAAAAAAAATTAATCGACTTACAGTATTACAGGCTGTATAGGAAGCGTGGTTGAGAAGGCCTCAGGAAACTTAAAATCATGGTGGAAGGTAAAGGGGAAGCAAACACCTTTTTCACATGGCAGAGCAGGAGGAAGAGGGCAAAGGAGGAAGTGCTATACACTTTTAAACACTAGATCTCATGAGAACTCACTATCACAAGAACAGCAAGGGGGAAATCCACCCCCATTATCCAGTTGCCTCCTACCAGGTCCTTCCCCCAACGTTGGGGATTACAATTCAACATGAGATTTGGGAGAGGACATAAGAGTGAAACCGTATTAGCACCCTAATTTTACTCTGGAAAATGACCACATCCTTATTTCATGTTCTTCTGGTGGGAATGTCGATCCCTGGACTATAAGCTTTTGCTTCAAGGCTGGGGAGATGTCCTAAGGCTGACTAATAAGAGCCCTTGCCCTAGCCCCTCCTCACTCTCAACCCAGGGTTTTGGCCAGAGCTATTGAGAATGATTATTTTCTAAAGATAGACCTTGGAGTGCCCATGCAAACTGAAATGCAGATTAGTTGCTTGCTGCTTGCAGTTAACAAGAGCAAGGTCTGGTATAAAGTGAATTGGCCGGGCGCGGTGGCTCACGCTTGTAATCTCAGCACTTTGGGAGGCCGAGGCCGGCGGATCACGAGGTCAGGAGATCGAGACCACGGTGAGACCCTGTCTCTACTAAAAATACAAAAAATTAGCCGGGCGTGGTGGCGGGCGCCTGTAGTCCCAGCTACTCGGAGAGGCTGAGGCAGGAGAATGGCGTGAACCCGGGAGGCGGAGCTTGCGGTGAGCCGAGATCGCGCCACTGCACTCCAGCCTGGGTGACAGAGCGAGACTCTGTCTCAAAAAAAAAAAAAAAAAGAAAGTGAATTACTCTAAACCTGGCTTAGGAGAAGTAATACAGGCTTCCTGCTTTAAGGGTACTGCTTTGCTTTTGGATAAGAAAGAAGGCCCTTTTTAAAATGCAGGGGAGGAAGAGAGCAAGGAGGGTGGTCCACGTGCTAGCTCTGGTGCTTTATCTACTGGGCAGTTAAGCTGTTGACTGCTGGTGCCTTCCTGGGCAGGACTAGGCAGAAAACTGCCCAGGTGGGAGACAGTCTTGTATCTCTTGAGGCAGTCTCCTGGTGAGAGGGAGTCTCATAGAAATGGTCTGTTATCTCTCAAGGCAACCTCCTGGTGGGTGAGAGTTTCTTTCTGGAATTTGTAAGCACATAGTTAGATGAACTTGCCCTGGAGTGACTGGTGAATGGGAGGTAAAAGGCTATATTTGCATTTCTAAAGGGCAAAGTAGGAAGTGGGGAATTGGGAGGCAAAGACAAGAAAAGAGGAAAAAATTATTAAACTATCTCTTAGAAAAATGGTGGTGCTCAGTTACACCCAGTTTTATAGGGCAAATTATTTCCTTTTTGTATAAAAGTTAGTTGATGTCCTTTTATCCCCCTAAAACTTTGCACATGGCCATCTCCTCCATGAATGGTAGATTCCTGAGAATATCAATGCTTTATTCATAGTAATTTTTCTAGCACAGAGTACAGTCCCCAGAACATGAGAGACTCTCAGCAAATATCTACAAATTCACAGGAGTTTATTTTAATACTTGCAGATATTGACTTCTTTAGGGCAGAGAAAAAGTCATCCCAAGTACTCAAGGGCTGAATGTGTGGGCACCCCTAACACACCCTCCTAACACCACACCCCGGCACATCCAACCAAAACGGTGCCCAACACACATCCAGCTTGTACCAATATTAAAAGAGCTCCTCTCACCAATTGCTACTGAGCATGGAAATGTGTGTTTATGCTCAGAGAAAGGCCCATGTTTTTTTTCTTGATGTAATTATGTTCAATAGTCAGGTATCAAAGGGAAGGGGGGGAGCGTGCTAAGTAACGGCTGGTGTGTCCTTTGCATTTCTAATGCTCTCTTGTCTCAGAGGGAGGGAGGAGGGAGGGAGGCATAAGTGGGCTGCTGAATATTTTAAGACTGATGAACAAATGACTTCATTATAGAAAAGATTGCTACTCCTCTTGTGTAATGTCATAACTTTTGGTATAATTCAGCTTTTAAAGACTCTATAGGGAAGGCTGACTCTCAGAACAAACTGCCATTAATATTTAACACACACATACACACCAAAAAATATTAGCCCCTTAAGCTTTTATGAAGTCTTTATGGGAAAAAAGAAGACAAAACTACAAGCGAAGTTACAGTTCCAAATAAAAAGCAACAGTCTTAACTACAGCAACTGTGGGGAGAATTAAGAAACCAATTCCAACTTTGAGTTCTTATGTCTGCAGTAAATAACTATTTAAGTCCTTGGGAAATGACACAAATTCTTTTTATTTTTGTTTTTTATTCTCTATTGATTTGATTTCTTTGGTTGAGAGTGCAGTTACAGAATTATAAACTAATGATGTAACAACTATAATTGTCACCAAATATGACCTATCACTTACCTGTATATTTTATTATAAATCACTATTTCTTTTTAGAATTAGAGTGCTAGATATGTAGCATTGTGGAGTAAGTCTTCCCTCTCCTCTCACCCCTCAACCAAACTGGAAATGTTGCCTAATTAGACCTTGAGCTCCAAAGCTGGGGCTAAGCTGGAATTTTCTTGCTCTCTGTTTAATATCAAGGCCCCCAGAATCCTTGCCCTCAGTCCTTGCTTGTGTCATTCGTGGGGACATTGGTAGGTAGTTCCATGGATACAGAGAGTTATATTTAGACAGCTAGCATGTGTTTGGTTGGTACCTTCACACAATTTCCATAAATAAATAAATAGTAGTAAATAGTGTTTGCCCAAAAAGGCAGTTGAGCTGAAGCACTGAAGGTCAAAATGCAAAGCAGTCTGTGAGGATTTTTTTTAAAACAATTTCTATGTTTTTAAATTACCAGATAACATTGTATGTTTTTATCATGTACAACATGATGTTCTGAAGTACATATACATTGTGGGGTGGTTTAATCTAGTAATTAACAAATGCATTACCTCACACCATTTTTGTAGTAAGGGCACATAATATTCACTCTATATTTTTCAAGAATACAATATAACACCATTAACTATAGTCACCTTGCTGTACAAGAGATCTCTTGAAATTTATTCTTTCTATGGAGGATTTCTGTTCTGAGTCTCTCTACCTGGTGGCAAAGGACAGAATCAAAATAGTGTGGAGAAAGAACTCTGAAAACGTTAAAGGCGATCATGGCTGCTAAAAGCCCCTTGGGGCCAAAGGCAGAGACAGATGGATGAGGAAGCAGCAGCGGATTATAGTGGCTGATTCACTGCAGCAGGTATTGAACTTGGACTCAGCTTTGGGTTTCAGCCAGTTGCTTACCTTTCTGTGTTCTCTTATTAATTTTAAAAGCTGTGAAGTTGTTATGAGTCTTGAGAGTTGATTGTCAAATTCCATTTAATTTATTATAGTTTCTTGATTTTGTCAGACACTATATGATGATATATTCATTCTTCAATGCTAAATAATAGTCATGTACATGTTGCATTCTGATCTTTTTGTAGACATATGATTCCTACTGTTCATTTGCTGAATTCTTCCTCATTCATCAAGATCAATTTTTTTTGCTTATAGATAATAGTAAAAGTAATGATTATTAAAACAGCATAAAAATGATCAAATGATCATTCAGTGACTGCTCAATACTCCTCAGACACTTGGCTAAGCACTTTGATTTGGTCACATCACCTGATCTCCATAACTATGAAGTAGACTCTCAATTTTATCATGTATAAAATGAGGCTACTCAGAAAAATCAAGACTTTAACAAAAGCTAACACAGTTATAGGGGCAGTGGCAGGATTAAAACACAGGTCCACCCATGTGACTCAGAAGCTGAATCCTTAACTGTCATGCCATATGTAAGGGCTGACAGTTCTCACCACAATCCTCCTGCTGCCATATCAAATGCATGTCTCCATTGCTACATTTATCATATTGTGTCACAATTATTGTTTTTAGTATTATTTTAATATTTTGAGCCCATGGAGATCACTGAGAATGCAGGCACAGAACAGGGCCTATTTTCTTAAAGAGGTCACACCCAAGCTTGAGCTCCTGTCTTTCTGCAGCTACCTCCTACTTGTTCTTGCTGCTTCAATTCCTGCTCTGTTTCAGGGTATCTTCCACAACGCAGCCAAAGTAATCATTCCAAAATCCAAATCTGATCATGTCACTTGCCTGTTTCAAACCAACCCATGACCTCCATTGCTCTTAGGACCAAAATGGAAATGATTAGTACAACTTACAATATGATCAGGCGTGGTCCCTATGCATTCAGTGCCCTCCCTGAGACAACTCACCCTGTTCTCTGCTCTAGTCACACAAGCCTTCTTGCACCTTTCAGATGGGTCACCTTCCTCAAAATACCTGGTCTGGAAGCACTGACTCCCCTTCAAGTATGCGCCTCCCTCTGCATAAGATGTATCTGTTTCATGTACTTCATTCCCAGCCAACTTTCCTATCTATGTTGAAAAGCACTTCCTCAGGGAAGTCTACCTTGACCTTCCTGAATAAGCAACATCTTCCTTTTATAATTACACACAATTCCATGTATCTCTCTTCTTTTGAGGCTCTTTTCTGGTAATAATTTCCTATTTTGTAGTGTGATTATCTCATGTCCCTATAGATTCTAAGCCCTAAGAAGGCAGGAATTGTGTCTCTTTTTTGCCCACAAGATCTAGTGAATTAAGAACTCAATAGATGGTTGTATTCTAATAGAGGGACGTATAGGAACAGTGCATGGGGGTGCACAGAGGAAATGTGCACTGTGATTAATAAGGGAGGTTTATTTCTCTTTTCTTAGCTATTATATCTCAAATATACAAAGAATCTTAAAGTCACCTCATCTAATTCCCTTGGCTACTTGAGTTCAGATACCATTTTAGACCTTTGATTAATGTTGGTAACTTTGATCTCCAAAGAGGTTGGTAATACAGAGGCTGAGCATAAGTAAACAGAACTTCAACACTTACCATCTTCCCGCCTCAGGTCTGCAGTGCTTCTTACCTTGCTGTGCTGTCCACGTGTATACTTCTGTTCTAATTTTTTTTATGAGACTGTAATTGTGATAGATTTCATCATTAAAGCAACACTGTGAGAAGGGTAAGGAAGTTACTGTTACGCAAATCATGTGACAGACAAAGAAATGGAAGTTCATTGAGACTGAGCAATTATCAAGAGTACACACCCAGTTCCAAAAGAGGATAGAGTTAAACAAAGGACACTATCTTTCCTGAATGACGTTTTAGTTAAGGGTGTGTTAATAATTTTTATCCTGCCACTTGCTAACTCTACAATCTCATGCCTTCTACCTCACTTCTCTGTCCTTAGTTTATATTTATAAATGGTAATTATATATAATAGTTACACATATATTAATGTATGTTTGTGTGCGTGTATACACACACACACACACACACACATATTAGAGACAGGGTCTTGCTCTACTGCTCAGTGGTGCAGTGGTGCAATCATAGTTCACCATAACCTTGAACTCCTGGGCTCAAATGATCCTCCTGCCTCAGCCTCCTGAGTAGCTGGGACTGAAGGTATGTGCTACACCGTGTCCGGCTAATTTTTTAAAATTATTGTTGGTAGAGATGAATATCGCTATGTTGCCCAGGTCTGTTTTCACCTCTTGTACTAAAGTGATCCTTCTAGCTCAGCTTCCCAAAGTTTTGGGATTACAGGTGTGCATCACTGTGCTCAGCCAATAGCTGGACATGTTAACTTCATAATATAACTAATGAGCATTGTTATTATAACCATTAATATTGTTGGAGCTGTCTTTCCTGTGCCTGCTTTAGTGGTATCTCATTCACTATTTGAGAAATATGAATATTCAATTTATACTGTATCTCTTTCTAAAATCCAGTGTGTTTCTGACAGCTGAGAGAACCTGTTGGTTAAAGCTCTGCCTTTGTGGTCACACAGCAAATTTCCATTCCCTTAACCCAGCTCTGCAAGTACTAGCTGTGTGACCCTGATCAAACAACATAGCTCTTCCAAGCCTCAGTGTACCCTTATCTGTAAAATGGAAATACTATTTCTCCTACAGATTTATTTTTAGAAATAAATGAGTATAACATATAAAACATATTTATCCCTTTTTGTGCTCTTTCTGAATGCTGGGCTAATTGTTGTAGATAAAGTATCAATAAGAAAAATAATGATTATTATTGTAAAAGGACACTGTTCTTCAAATCGGGCCAAAAGTATATGAATTAATTTAGCAATATACTTCTCACATTTTAGAAGTATTTTTCGATTTAGTATTTGTGGTTGTATACTTATATATTCATTCAAAATGGATGTGATCTCCATCATTTTGTGTATTTCTTTTTCTTTTCTTCTTTTTTTTTTTTTGAGATAGAGTCTCACTCTGTTGCACAAATAAGAACTCCAATAACACAAAAAGCCGAATTTAAATAGCTAATAACAATTTCCAATGTCACTGAATGTTTCAATTCTGAGGAAGACTTAATAGATTGGGTTTCTTTCAACGGGGCAAGGGAGGTGACTTGAGGCCTTGGTTAAATGGACAGGAAAGAATAGTTCCTGATATCAGTGTAGTTGGAATCTCATTACTATTCATGGCTCTTGCTGTCCCTTTGTTCTCTGTACTTTCTAAGGCTCCAGGCATTTTTTTGGATTTCATTTTCATTTCATTAATTTTCTGATTTCTTTCCCCTCAGCCTGGAGACTTAAATAAAATTTTGCCTTGGTCATTCAAAAGCAAAGGGCAAGCTCCTCTCCTCAGTAGAAGAGTAGGAATGTCCCTGTTTGTTTGCCTTTTAACGCTGCCTATTTCCAAAGAGGTTTTCAGGCAACATATAGCAAGCATGCAAGATATGATATCAGAAGCCATTTGCACAGATTAGAAGTCAAAATCAAGAACTGAAAAAGGCAAGAAAGGAAAACTATATAAGGAAAAGGAAGCCAAAAGAAGCTATAGCGTTTAGACATAAAACTGTGTTTTCTATTTTTCTTTGGATGATGGGGAGAATTGCTTTCACTTTCTTTGCTTTTTTCCTTTTTGGTGTGTGTGTTAAGCCCTCGAGCATTATTTAAGTTAAAATGAAGAAACAGTTAAAGGAATGTAGACATTTTGGGCGGAATAGTCTTCATTATATCTTGGTGTCCCTTCTGAAGACCTGCTAAAGAAATATGCTTTAGAATTCACACCTGTAATCCCAGCATTTTGGGAGGCTGAGGCAGGCGGATCACAAGGTCAGGAGTTCGAGACCAGCCTGGTCAACATGATGAAACCCTGTCTCTATTAAAAATACAAAAATTAGTCAGGCATGGTGGCGGGCACCTGTAGTCCCAGCTACTTGGGAGGCTGAGGCAGGAGAATTGCTAGAACCCTCGGGGGACAGAGGTGGCAGTGAGCCCAGATCCGAGACTGTGCCACTGCACTCCAGCTTGGGTGACAGAGCGAGACTCTGTCTCAGAAAAAAAAAAAAAAAATTCAACTGTAGAAAAAGCCTTAAGGAAGTAGAGTTTTCTCTACTCTGATAAAGACCACCAGTATGAACACCCATATCCTCCCTTTTCCCTTGCCTATCAGGGAGCTCAGAACGTGAGGTTATAGTTGTAACTACAGCTTAACAGCTGTAACTACTGTTATCTGGATAGTCGGTATGTTGTTCCTTTTTAGTGAACAACACCGATTGATTTTCTTATTCTATTTCTATACTTTCTATATACATATTTTTTGCTGTATACTACTTAAAATTTTTTAGAAAGAGGTTATATATTATAACAACAAATTTGTTTTTCCTGCCAAGAATCATGGTGCACAAATAAGAACTCAATTTCTTAGGCAGCCCTCATTTTGAAAGACTACTACAACGTTTACTATTAGTGTTACGACTCTTATTCATAGTAAACAATGTCATCTGTCATCAGGACCAAGATATTATTGTTTTGGTTATTTTACCATATGCTCCTAGAGGAAATTGCACCTGTGTTCTTTATGCATACATTATTGAGCAATATTTTTAAAAGTTCATGTCTTTGAAAACACTTTTATAAACATCTGAAGAAGTTCCTGGTATATCCACCCTCACCAAATCATAAGGTTGATAGAGACCTCTTTATTTGCAAATCACTGGAGATACATGAGAGGCAGCACAATGTAGTTCTTATGTGTAGCTTCGTAGATGGTAGCCTACATAGTCTTGGAACTTAAACATTCTGGAGTGGGCTGGGCGTAGTGGCTTGTGCCTGTAATCCCAGCACTTTGGGAAGCCAAGCCGGGTGAGTCACTTGAAGTTAGGTGTTCGAGGCCAGCTTGGCCAACATGGCAAAAACCCATCTCTACTAAAAATACAAAAATTAGCCGGGCATGGTGGCGTGCACCTGTAATCCCAGCTACCGGGGAGGCTGAGGCAGGAGAATCGCTTGTACCCAGGAGGTGGAGGTTGCAGTGAGCCGAGATTGGGCCACTGCACTCCAGCCTGGGCAACAAGAGCAAAACTCCATCTAAAAAAAAAAAAAAAAGAAATTCATGTTGTGAATAGTTAGGTTTCATTGTTTTATTGGTTTATCCCTAATGTGTATATGTACACTGTTGACTTTTGCTTTTTTAAGGAAAAACCTCTAGTTGAATTTTTCCACTGATCAGTTTTTAAAATAGTGTTGTTTGTTTCTCTGTAATCCTTCAAACTGATAAATGAGTTTTGTTTTTCAGAATAATCATGAATCTGTGAATTGAAACACCTATGTGTTTCAGGCTATTGAATGTACTGACTCGATGCTTAAATTACCCTAACTTCTGCTAGTAGTACCATATGCAAGTTGACTCCACATGTACCTATTTTCTTTGAAAGTGTCTGTGCTCTGATCTCTATCATTTTGTGTTTTTTTTTTTTTTTTTTTTTTTTGAGGTGGAGTTTTGCTCTGTTGCCTAGGCTGCAATGCAGAGGCGCAATCTGGGCTCACTGCAACCTCCACTTCCTGGGTTCAAGTGATTCTACTGCCTCAGCCTCCCAAGTAGCTGGGATTACAGGCATCTACCACCACCCCTACCTAATTTTTGTATTTTTAGTAGAGACGGGGTTTCGCCATGTTGGCCAGGCTGGTCTTGAACTCCTGACCTCAAGTGATCTGCGTGCCTTGGCCCTGCAAAGGGCTGGGATTATATGCATGAGCCGCTGCGCCTGGCCCATTTTGTGCATTTCTTACTCTAGAACTGGAGTGAGCTGCTTCTTTAAGGAAGACTGGCTCCTAATAGAAGGGAATGGTATTTATGCACCAAACTCTAGGCCTTAAGAGATGCTTCTGGCTATGGGGTTGGTCAGTGTTTCCAGGTCTTTTCAGTAGGCATAGGTAGAATGTCTGTTTTATTTATTTATTTTTTTAGGATAAAACACATCATAAATTCATACTGATATTTTCTATTCAATTTCAGGAGTACGAGATTGTTCTTTAACTATATTGATCTTACATCTTCCTTCTCCCAATTTGGAAACCTGGTTTTCAATGATATCAGCATAAATACCCATTTTCTTGATCCTATAATAGCAATATACACAATAATGTTAATATGGCAATAGCTACACTCCTACTCATAATATGATTACTAAAACAAACAAACAAAAAGTGAGGTTTTGTTTTGTGGTGTTTTTGCCTTGAGGTATATTCTGCTACATACATGTTGTAAAGGTCTTGTTTTATTGACCCCTGGGAGACTTTCTCACTATTGCTGAAAATAAGATATATGGCTATCTGTTCATTTGTTGAATTTTACTTCTGATTTTTAAAGGAGTGTTTCGTTATGAAATTGTTTTATGATTCCATAAAATATTTATGTTTTCACAGTCAGATCTATAAAACAAAGTATATTCAAAGTAGTCTAGTCTAGTTCATCCCTGATCTTTTCATCTCATAGGTAATCTGTATTTCATTATGTGATTTATGCTTCCATTGAAAAGGAGAGAGAGACAGTGTGTGTGTGTGTGTGTGTGTGTGTGTGTGTGTGTGTGTGTGTGTACATTCTTATTAAGACATGGTATCACTGGCTGTGCATGGTGGCTCATGTTGGTAATTCCGGCACGTTGGGAAGCTGAGGCAGGTGGATCACCTGAGGCCAGGAGTTCGAGACCAGCCTGGCCAACATGGGGAAACCCTGTCTCTGCTAAAAAAATTTAAAAAAAAATTAGCTGGGCATGGTGGCACATGCCTGTAATCCCAGCTACTCTGGAGGCTGAAGCATGAGAATCACTTGAGCCTGGGAGCCAGAGGTTGCAGTGAGTCGAGATTGCTCAACTGCACACACACACATACACACACAAAAGAAAGAAATAGTATCATTATATTTCCCTCCTTACGGCTTCTTGCTTCTTTTCATTTTACTGTATTTTCCAGATATCATTTTACAGTAATTTATAGATTTATTCTGAATTACTTTATCTTGTTTCATGATACTGTGATGTGTAGTTGTACAGTATTTTATTGAAAGTGTCCACTATTGGTGAAAATTTGTTTTACCTCAGTCTTTTGCTATCACAAATAGTGCTGAAGTAAATGGTCTTGTGCATATCTTTTAAATATTTTTTCCAAGTATCTTCCAGTAAATTCCTGGAAATGGGATTTCTAGATCAAAGAGTAAATACACATTTTATTTTGCTAGATATCGCCAGATTCTCCTCCACAGGAGCTTTTTTCATTTTGCGTTTCCACTATCAATGCACAAGACTTCAGCTGTGCTTTTGACCACAGATATTCACAGGTCAAGTCTTGGGTGAATATCTGAAGGGTAGATGAACTATGCATTGCCTGAAAGAAAATGCATGTCACGTGTGAACTTCAAAAACACAGATCCTTCAAGACTCAGTTGCAGTTGTATCATCTCCTGGATTTAATATTTATGAGCTATCCTCCTCCCTCTATTTCCAGCTATAGTCTGGGTAGTTTGCTCGCTTTTACATTTCAGTAATAACCTGCATTTAGCTCTTTCATAGCTCTTGTGATACTTTGCCATAGTTATGTATCATGTTGTAGATCATGAGTCCTTGATGCTGTGGACCATGAATGCTGATTTCTACAACATCAGTGCCTAACATTGTGTCTTGCACATCATAGGAAATTAATACATGATTGGCTAATTGTTTACATTGGCCTTTCGAGCTTTCTTTTAGGTCCTTAGGTCATATTTGTACATCTCTTATAAATATATATCAAGGAAGCTATATTATTTTACTCCTAGAAGTGACTACACTTAGTGTAGAATCTGGCACAATTCCCACCTTGTGGCTCTAGGCCTCCAGCCAGAAGCTATATATGTTAAATTATGAATATTTTTCTAAAGGGGATTTCAAATTCCTGATAGATTGAAAAGACTTAACACCATTTGTTGGTCAGAAGCAAGATTGTTTTTGCTGTTAATATGCCACAATGAGTTGAAATGAACTGTGTACAATCCTCAGGAGGCTTAATTCCAACAGTCTCTCTATGCTTTTCACCTTCAGTAAAAGCATAGCCTAGTTACTCAAGAAGGGACACCACAAGCATTATCCAGTAATCTCCCAAGGCACTGTGGATTTATTGTAACAGATGGTTCACACACTAGACCCTTCCTAAAATTATATGACTTGGTATATGTGTGGGAGTCATTAAGTGATTCAGTTGCTGAATCATGGAACAATTACAGCAAACCAATACACTGCTCCTGCCCTGTTCCTTAACATAAATATGCACGTATAACACTTGCAACTGCTGCAGACAGAGCTGCTGAAGAGAAAGTTACAGTGACTGCCATCTGTTAATTTCCAATATGGAATACTTAATGTGGTGTAGTAATTTACTACTTTCTCATATTATCTGACTCGATAGTGATCAACTAAATCAAGAAAATGTTGTACTTTGAGGAATTTTTGTTTTCTTTAAATCCAAGAGTACATGGGATGGTATTTTGCATAAGATCATATTATTCTTGTAATACAGCATAAATAAAATAAAACACACATATGAAAGAAGCAACAGAAAATCATAAAAAGGAACCACTGCAAAGCCAAGACCTGCCTTGCAGCACAGGGCAATAGAACAGGTCAGACTTTGGATTAAACAGACTTGGTTTGGAGTTGTGCGAACTGTGGCAGGTTAGTACGTTTCTTAGTTTCCTTATTTTTGAAAGGAGTGATATTAATCATGACATATAGGATCATTCTAAAGATGAAATGTAATTATGTAGATAAAGTATTAACTATAATGCTTGGTCATATTGATAGTAGACAGAATAAATGGGAGCTATCAGTTATACAGCAAGATATTTAATATTTGAAAACATTTCTTATGATAGTACTTTTTACTTCTTTGGGATATTTTATATCTATCTATCTATCTATCTATCTATCTATCCATCTAAAATAACATTATTATCTGGCCTTAGAAATATTCCACTACACATTAGCCTAAAAATTAATTATACATATATACACACAATATATACACAAATATATCTATATCTGTATACATACTCATGCACACATACACATGTATGTGTGTGAATGCTCTCTTCCAGTGGTTCTCTCCCATGGTTTAAGTTCAAAGGTTTGACTCTCCGGTGTTAAAACTTTTACTGTATTCTCTCTTTCCCATTTGGACATGTTTTGTTCTTGCAGATTTCCCCCCTATCAATTGAGTGCTATTTTTGTAAACATTGTAGGCAATATCTGTTCACCAAACTACTGTCATCTGCATTCTATCTTTCAACATTAAAACCTGAGTTAAACATCCGGTACCTGATCATATACTTGAAAATATGCTGACCCCGTCACTAGTTAGTTTTTAGAGAGAGCTTCAAACCTCATAATGACAGAGGCACCTGCAGAACTCTACATAGAGTGTGGGTTGGGAGAAGATAGTCTTGACTGCTTCTTTACTCTCTCAGAGCCTGCTTCCTGTTGGTAATAGATGGCAAATGGTATGATGTTCTCAGGATTTTCATGGGATTTAAATGAGCTAATATGTTAATCTAGATAACTTTGGCATGTCACATTTCCCCATGACAGGCACTACGACTGTTTTACTGGTACCTGGCCCTCCTCCACTCCCTTGCTCACTAAAGGATTGTACTTAACCCCGTATTGGCCAGCTTGGGCTGCTATAATACAATAGCATAGACGAAGACCACAGTGGTATTTTAAATGCTTTTACCAGCAGTTTCAGTTTCTTTGAATATTTTTAAAAGGCAAAACTTAATTTAACAAAACACTCAAAAATTATAGTTTCTATGCATTTAATGCTGTTTTTTTCAGATAGCAAATGAGGGTGGTTGTCTGGAACATGACTAGGATTGGTATGAACAAAATATAGCTCATAAGAGCGTGGAAGGACTTAAATTCTTATCTCACCAATGTTATGAATTTGCTGGGAGATTTAGAAGAACATTTCAGTACTTGATTTTCTCATCTTTCAAAAGGAAATATGAGTAACGGCTCATCCTGTGTCAGGGGCCTGTTGTGAAGGCCAGATAAAGGCAAAAAAGGTTTAAAAATGTTACATATTATTCTTAAATTTCTCCATCAATAGATTTGTTTTTATTATTATTTGTACTTTCACAATTACTAGGGGTCATCAATTTCATTTAAATAGCAAATATAATCTCAGTGGTATTGTATACTGCTTCCTACTGCTTCATAATGAAGGAGTTGTATACTAATTTGCAAAACTAATACATGGAAATTTCAATTTTGTCAAAAAATGTACTTCCGTTGATAATAACAATTAAAATACAATCAAGAAAAAAATAGTTCATCTCGGCACACCTGTGAAAAATATGACTTAATTGAAGAATAAATGTGTTACTATTGGAAAATGAATTAACAAAACTTAGTTTTCATGATTAAAAATTACTTTTACTTATTGCCTGTTTATATAAATTTCTAAGTTGTCAAAACTTCACGAGCTTCATTCCAGCAAGCTTGTTTTTATTATCTGAATACTTTATAAAAGCTGGGTTTGTGTGTGTGTGTGTGTGTGTGTGTGTGTGTGTGTGTTCAAGACAAGTAAAAAACACCCTGCTTCTTATCCATTACGATGATTTTTCCTCTGACACTCAAATACTAATTTAATCCTAGATTTAAACCAAATAATAGAAGAAACAATCATAATAACTGTGTACACGATCCTTTACCATTTGTAATGAGTTCTCAACATTATGCCTCATTTGCCCATCACAACTGTCTTAGGAGGTTAGTCATGTTATTTACATAAAATCTACAGGGAAAGTGAGACAGTAAGTTTGAGAATAGAGTCTCATCCAAATTCAGTACTATTATTTTTTTGTTTCCCAAATACAAAGTCCCATAAACTTAAGACAATTTTATGTTTAAATCCTCGAGTGTCTGTCTTTCATCTATACATTTTTTTTCTTCCAGGTTTGCACCTCAGGTTGGTTTTTAAAAAGGATAATATTTTCTTATTATTCTCAAAAAGGACTGTATTTCTTGGGAGAAAGAAAGCCTGTCCTGCTGCATTTGTGTCTGTCTAGAATTCTCACTGATGGCCATTTATAACTCATCAGAGACCTGAGATTTTTTTTTTCTGGTTACACCTTAATGACTGCTGTTTTATAGCTTATTTGCCTAACATTTTCAAAATCTGTTTATATGCAAAATCATCAAATATAGTCGCCTTCTGAATGGATTACACTTTTGACTTTGTTTTGGTCAGTTTGCAAATGCCTTTCTAGAACTATAATCTTCTCTGTGTAATTTATGTCAGAAAAGATTATATCTTATTTTGCATGCTAAGATTTCTTTAAATTATTTATTATTCACGTTACATTTTAAACTGGTGCTGGTCTATGCAGACTTTAAATGTGTTTGTCATATACCATTAGTCACTGTGTGAAATCTCTCAGTAATAGCCCTTGAATTTTCTGCAGCTAAGGAGAATTTAACACTGATTGATAGGAGATCACTTAGCTGGTTGGCAGACTTTCCAATTTACAGTGGGGAAATTGCTCTTTTCTTTTTGTTCATTCCTTCTGCTGCTTGTGCTGAGCAATAAGACATATGTGTCAGACTTCATGCAAGAAGCAGCAATGGATTGGCAATACGCCTTGTCTTGTTTACCATTATGATTTTATCAGTTTCCCAAACTGTACAGGGAATGTCAAATATCTTCGATGACATTCTTCCGTTATCACAGGCAGCTTATTTATGTGTCTTTTATACTCTGGCTCCCTATATGCACTGCACAGCCTACCATCTCTTGCATGATAAACTTGCCCTGAGCCAGGAAGAAAGAGAAGTTTGTGTTGTGCTCAGATGTCCCAGGTATTTTGCTTATGGGCTGCAGACTGACTCTACTATCAATTTTACCTTTTTCTCCTCCACACATGCTGAGGAAAAACAGCTCTCCATCATGTTGCCTTACCCATATTAGTTAGAAAACACAGTGGCCTCAAATAACACAAAATTCAACCTAGAGTAGCTTAAACAAATGGTGGATTATTTCACTTTCGTAATGAGAAATGTCAAAGTAGATGGAATCTGTTACTAGTTCAGCTGTTCACAGATGTTTTTAATGATATGAGCTTTTCTTGTTTTTGCATGCCTCCATGTTTACACAATGAAAACCAGCCAATGTTATAAATGGTGGTCTTTTGATTTCCTGGGGAGTGTTCCTTTAGAACACTGGCCTTATTCTTCATGAGTGTAGAATGGCCATGGCACCCTTATATGCTAGAAAGAGAGGAAAAAAGATTAAAAGGCAAAGGTGTTTACCTAATAAGGTTTTGTCTGTATATAATTGACCCTTGAACATAGGTTTGAACTGTACAAGTCCACTTATACGTACATTTTTTTCTGCCTCTGTCCCCCTGGTACAGCAAGGCCAATCCCTCCTCTTCCTCTCCTTCCTCAGCATACTCAACATGAAGATAATAAGAATGAAAAACTTTATAAGGATCCACTTCTACTTAATTAATACTAAATATATTTTTTCTTCCTTATGCTTTTCTTAATAACATTTTCTTTTCTCTAGCTTCCTTTATTGTGAGACGACAGTATATAATACATATAACATACAAACTACATGTTAGTTGACTGTTTATGTTACCACCTCTGGTCAACAGTAGGCTATGAGTAGTTAAGTTTTGGGGGAGTTAAAAGTTATGCACAGATTTTTAACTGTGCAGGAGTTAGGGTCCATGACCCCTGTATTGCTCAACGGTCAATTATATTTAGGTCGGGAGTGGAAAACCCTCCCAAGAAGACTTCCTTAAATGCCTCATTAGGCAGGAAAACAATACATTGCCATACTTGGACCAATCAATATCCAAGAAGAATGAGGTTGCCATAATGTCCGTTTTGGAGGAATTGACCGGCTCTGCTGTAGTCGTTTTATTTGTACACTGAAGTCTTCCAAATCCATATTTTAAGAAATAACTCTTCTTCTTAATTTCTGCCTTCATTTGATGTAGCCTATTAAGCATCTCAAATTTAACATGCTGTAAAACTGAGTTTTTCCTTTCTCCCTCCATAAACCCACTTACCGCAATTAGCATAGGTCAATGTATGGAAATATATGGAAATTTCAACTTTGTCAGAGAATATAAAACTCTTATTGATAACAGCGATTAAAATTCAATCAAAGAAACGTGGTTCATCATGGCACACCTATGTGCTTCAGGCCTGGAATTTCACCTTATATTTCAGGGCTACTCATTAAACAGTCTTTATGGTATAGTTCAAACTTTTTCCTGTTGTTAATGCAGAACAAATAATAGTAATGTAATGATAAAAATACACAGCCATAAATACCACTTACTAAATACTTTCTATATTACAGGCATTGTGTTCTACCCCTTTATACATTATAACATTTTGTCCTCCTAAGACAAGTATTAGCATTCCCATTTTCCAGGTAAGGAAACAGGCACTGATACTATTAAGTAATTCACAGCATAGACATTCTTTTTGCAAAACCCACTTCTTAACTATCTTGCAATGTCCTCTCCTGCCCAGGACTAAAATATTCAAAAGGGTGGCTGTCACTGAATGGCTTTCCGATCTCACTCAGGTAGGGTGGGTACTGGACACACAGGGATACAGCTCTAAACTGATGCTTTCTGACCCTCTTCTTGCCCTTCACCCACAGAGCTAATCCTTAGGTTCAGTAATTTTCCTTTTGCTCTCTGTGTGTTTCCAGGGCATGGGAGCATTTACTGGAAAGAGTAGATTCAGGAGCATTTCCACAAAACCCAAAGCTCAAGCTCTATAAAGGATGCCTCTGTGCAGCACAAGTCAATGCCCCTAGGATAAAATTATAGACTATTTCTACAGCTGTAATTGGAGCATGGGACAGTCTTCTCTACCCCCTGCCCTTTCAAACTTACCCCCATGCAGTTTCAGGGTCCTGCTGGAAGCTGCAAAAGGAGCTTTGATTGCATTAGCTTCAAAGGATGTGCAAAGTCATTGGTGAGATCCCACTCCAGTAAGAACCCCAAACTGACCTGTTGGCTTAACAACTGCCATGCTGTTTGCTTCACCCACCACTTTCAGATGACTGAGGTCTCTGGTTGACCAAGACACTCACTATTCTTCTTCATTTTTAAATACAAGCAAGGGGTAAAAATTGTGTGAATGAGATTCAATTAACTGCCCTTTTCTCCAGTCCTCACCAATGGAGGCTTTTTAAAGTTGACTTAGCATTGCATTCAAAAGGCCTATAAAATGTGGTTTTTATTAAAAAGTTATCCATTTAACAAATATTTAATGAGCACTAAGTACACGTCCAGCACTCGTCTTAGCACAGGGATAAAATATTGAATTAAACAGACAAAAATCGGTGTCCTCATGGATCATATATTCTCCATCCAACTTAATTGTCTTGTTGAAATAATTGCTTCATAATGAACAGATTAACTGCTACCTTTTCTGTAAGATCTTCTTACAACTTTACCTATCTCACCTCAAAATGTCCCATTTAATGGTGGGCTGAAGCCAATTGACACCAGCATTCAAGAGAGCCAGTTTTTTACATTTTCAGGAATTTTGCAAACCAATTGTTAAACATGGCCATTGTTTTAAAAATAATTATATACGAATTTACAGTTAATTAAATTATATTAGAAACCAAATTAATACATAATAAAAATCATTATTTCCTGATTATTTTACTAAATTGCTGTAGTCTATGCTCTGGGTTTTACTTATGTATATTGTATGAGAATGGTGGAATTATTATATAATAATGTGTTACTGCCTCTCACCTCTGTGTTCAGTGACATGATGTTGAAATGAGACATAGCGAGAGATTTACATAATGAAAACCAGCCAGTGTTACAAATGGTGGTCTTTCGATTTCCTGGGGAGCCAGCTATTAAATATTTGCCAGCACAACGCTAGTCCCATCCTACTGTGACTCTTTTCTTTTATAAACTTTTACAGCATTTAATTTTGTTATAACATATTCGTTAATTCTTTCCACCAACATTTGCTCAGCACGTATGGAATGTTAGGCACTGAATAAGACGCTGAGGAGTCAGAAAAAGGACGATATTGTCTTTGACCTCCAGTCATTTAGAAACTAAGATGAGTCAGAAAAATGCATAAATAATTATGCTATAGGTTAATGGATATTATAACAGTATAACCAGAGCTAAGACAATAGAAGTAATTAAAGTTGGGTAAGTCAGAAGTTCGGTAAGTCAGAAGTTCTTGAGGTTTGAAAGAAGAGAAGGTGTCTGCCAGGCAGAAGCGGCAAGAAGGGCATTCCACATAGAGGAAAATGTTTACAAAAGATGAGGCTTTGAACAGCTGGATGAGTCTGCACAGTAATTGCTCAGTATGGCTGAAGGTTTTAGGGGAATGGTGGCAGACAAGGTGGAACAGGTATGCCAGCATTAGATCACAGAAGATTATGTTTTCATCATCTTTGCACCCCAAGAGCATGCATGTTGAATAAAGGTTATTCAATAAGTTTTCACTCAATAAATATTAAGAAATTTGAAGTTGTAAGATCTCCCTGTTCCCCCATTGTTGTTGTTGTTGTTGTTGTTGTTGTTTTCCTGTGTCCTGACTGAAAATCACCAAGTGCTTTGACAACTGTCAGTCAGTCAGCTGCAGGTTTTCCCCAGCAGGATTGAACCCAAACCAGGTCTTGAATATTCCTAGGCACTAATAAAATAATCTAGGTTGTTGCCCAAAACACAGAAAGAAACTGGCCCTGGCCTTGAGACAAGTTCCTTAAACCCTCAGAAAGACTCCATACCCTGATCCCCTCTCTGGAGACCTACCTAGGGAGAACACCCATTTTCTCTTCCATTGCGAGGATTGCTGCAGCACCTCTCTAAGTAAGTTATTCTAATAAATGCTTTGGCTGGATCCTCCAGGCATTGATTGCTTCTTTCTTTGGAATCACAACTGGCCCTCTTCCAGGAAGGTTTGGAGCACTCCCTTGTGGGAACTCCCCTGCTGCTGCTTTTGGGGTGAATCCAACCATGGGGTTTGGCAGGACAAAACTGTTGCCTTTCCTGGCAAAGGGGAGCTACCAACTGTGCCTGGTATTTTAATTTTTTTTTTTTTTGGCCGAGTACAGTATCTTAAACCTCTTTGGTATTCTGAGAATTTTCACTTTTTCCAAACCTTTCTTATAATGGGATTTAAAAAAAAATACTTCGACAAAGGTGGACAATTTGCAATATGGGCTCTAGACTGATGCCAAGTAGCCATAAAATGACATACACCCTATAGGCCAACAATGTATGTGTAATTACCAACCAATGGTATTCCTGTAAACCAATGAGAATTCCTGACAAACAACTTTTGTAATTTCCCTCTTTTCCTGATTCATCCTTTAAAAACGTGAGCCTCAATTAGCCGGGCCTGGTGGCAAGCGCCTGTAGTCCCAGCTACTCGGGAGGCTGAGGCAGGAGAATCGCTTGAACTCAGGAGGCAGAGGTTGCAGTGAGCCGAGATTGCACCACTGCACTCCAGCCTGGATGACAGAGCGAGACTCCATCTCAAAAACAAACAAACAAACAAAACAAAACAAAAACAAAAAAAGTGAGCCTCTCTCTTGTTCTCCAGAGCATTAGGCAACTTGGAAGTGTGTCCTGGGCTATAATCCTCTACCTTGGCTCAAATAAACTCTGTATTATTTTTGTTTCCACTACTTTCTGTTAGGTTGACGAAAAGAGAACAGAGTCCTCTGAAAGAGGGGGCCTTATACAGCACAGAATTCATTAAAGCAGAAATATGCTAGGTCCCCTTTAAGAGGCTGCGTCACTTGTGGGCCCAAGTCTGCACAGAATGTATTAACACATCTGAGGAAAGAATATGGATACTCCAAGGCAATTTGGTCAGCAATGGGAGTTCTGGAGGAGAGTTAGTACAAAAGCTAGTTCGTATTGTCCAATTCTATCTGGTTAAGTTCCAGCGAGGGTGGAGGGAGAATGAACTCTTGTTCTACAAGCATTTGCAATGGTGAGAATGCTACATTGCAATTGTCAAGGATATTGTATAAATAGAAGCATCAATCTATCAAGTTTTCCAAAGGAGAACTCTCTTTGCTCTGAGTCATGTTCACAATTCATCCTTCTGATTATCATGTGCCTAATCACACAGTCTATCCTCCCATAAGGAAACATCCAGCTCTATCAGAATTTAATTAAGCTCATACTAAGTGTCAAGAACTTTGTAGAAAGGAACTGTAATATTCTTTGAGTTTAAGGACATTCTATTTTAACGGACAATTAAATTTTTCATTGTGCATAAATAAATTGTCCTTTCGATTTTATTCGTTGGTTATATGAATTTGAAGACTATGAACAGCCACTCCACTTCCCATTAAGGCATGCGCGTACACAGAACTGTTTTCTTTGAGTTGACAAAAGCATTGTTGAGACTGCAGGAACGAAGTGGGTCCTGTGCTATGGTAATGAATGCAATCCCAGAGAGGGCTATGGAAGGCTGGCAGCTGGCCTTTCCTGGTGACCCTCCCCAGCATCAAAGATCACCTTTCCAGAAGTTTTTGCATTTTCATGAGTTAGAGATAAAATAAAACGGAATAGTAAGTTAAGTAGAAAATACGTTGTATTCAGGACAGTCGCTAGCATTTCAAAATAAATCTATAATCTCCAGTGTTTTATTTTGATTCTTCTTTGCTATTTGCTTGCTTCTTTTTCTGGAAAAATATTCAATAAGTAAGTGGTACAATAAGATTCCATCTTATCAGTCACCTCTGTAGCTACTTCTTACAATGTTTTGTTCCTCAATATTCATTGACTCTTTCATACTATTCTTATTTCTGTTCAATGTTTTTCTCCTCCTATTTAACATGACACCTTTCATCAGTCTTTATCAACCCAGATTCCATGTTTTTTTCTTCATAATACTTACACAATATAATGCCAGATATCAATAGCTATTTCTGTTTCTTCTCTCAGAAAGTAAGTTCTCTGGTGACAGAACCTTTGTCTTATTTTCTTTACTGTCTCCAACCCCACTATTGTTGTCATTTTTTGGGAACTATAGATTGAATATCCCTTATTGGAAATGCTTGAGACCAGAAGTGTTTCAGATTTCATTTTTTTTTTTTTCAAAATTTTGGAACATTTGCACATAACATAATGAGATATCTTGGGGATGGGATCCATGTCTAAACACAAATTTCATTTGTTTTACATCCACCTTATAGACATAGCCTGAAGGTAATTTTTACAATATTTTCAATAATTTTGTGCATGAAACAAAGTTTATGTACATTAAACCAGCAGTCCCCAACCTTTTTGGCACATGGACTGGTGCCAAATTTTTCTATGGCCAATGAAGGGTGGGGATGGTTTCAGGATGAAACTGTTCCACCTCAGATCATCAGGCATTAGTTAAGAGTCTCAGAAGGAGCGCGCAACCTAGATCCCTCGCGTGCGCAGTTCACAATAGGGTCCGGGCACCTATGAGAATCTAATGTCTCCACTGATCTGATATGAGGTGGAGCTCAGGCGATAATCCTTGCTCGCCCTGCTGCTCACCTTCTGGTGTGCTGCTGGGCTCCTAACAGCCCGCAAACTGGCACTGGTCCTGGGCCCGAGGGTTGGGAACCCCTGCATTAAATCATCAGGAGGCAAAGGTGTCACTATCTCAACCATCCATTTGGCCAATTTGTGATTGTGTGGCATCACCATCATGCTGTGCATGGAAAAGATATATCACAGCTGAACGGGGCTAGGAGGGCCTTTTATCCCTTGGGGACGCTGAATAATTGCACCTGCAATTTGATCCCGAATCTTCACATGAGTTCAGGTATAAAATTTTCCACTGTGGTGTCATGACAGCACTCAAAAAGTTTTGGATTTTAGATCATTTGGAATTTCAGATTTTTCAGATTAGGGATGCCCAAACTGTAGTTATTTTGCTTACTAAAGTCAATTTAGATTTACATTACCCCAAACAAATCTCCATCTTACCTATTTTTTATAAATGTTTCCATCCAAATTAATATAAGGAAATTACATTTTTATTCCCAGAAAGTTACTGTAGTATAATGAACTATTAGAACTGTAAAGCAAAGTATCTGAGTTCGTCTTGATCCCATATGTTGGACTGTCTTATATAATATTGGACAGTGTATTATATAGTATGCTGTGTAAGTTTGGATGTATCATTTTTTTTCCCTATGGATTTTCTACTTTTCCTCCCTACCTTCCAGGTTCATGGTGAAAATCAAATGAGAGCATACATAAAATACTTTTTGAATTTTTAAATGCAATGTTATTAGGATATTATTATTATTATGATTGAACTAAGATGGCCCAAACACTTTCTCCTGACAGCTAAGAAGACACTCAAAGGAAAAAAGAAATATATATATACATTTTTTTTCTTAATCATATCTCAGTCTTAGGCTTCTGCAGTTATTCAGCAGACAGGTTTTCTTGCTTTTGTTGTCATTTTATTGCCTGTGGGTGCCTATGGTCTCTATTCAAAGCTGGGAAATACACATGAAGTCATGACAAGTACATGAAGTTTGGCGATAGATAATAAGTTTTACATGTGTTTCCCTTATGTGAAATAGCATCCTTACCTCCTTAAGTGGGGAGTGATTTCCCAGCCTTGGAGATATCCTGCCAGGTGTTTATTACAGCTCCACGTGAGTTCCAAACCCTATGACAAGAAATGCAAATTGAAGTATTTATGTCATTGGTTTGTGGGGCAGCCCACAGAGAAATAAAAATGTGTTTGTAAACTCTGAACATAGGTAGGCATTTTTGAAAGCCTCCCGATCTGACAGAATGATTTCCAACTAAGAGTGTGGTATTGTTTATTACAACTTTGAGTGGCAGTCTAATATATTAAATCCATTCCAAAGATTGTAAAATGCATTATCATTAGCAATTTAATACTGTCAACAAATTTAACTGTCACTCAGGAGCTTATCTTCCCTTGTTGTAAAAAAAATAGCCAAAAATGAAACTCCTTTCTTGATGGACAATAATGTTCAAGGAGAGAAAAGCTTTTCCATGTACCCATCCACACACAGGAAGGGTAGACTGCATTTAGTAAAATTAAGTGGCACAAAATTAATATAGGCATTTGGCTATGGCTGGACAACCTGAAGCCTTAAAAAGTAGTTTGACAAAATGATTAACTGGTCACCACCTACTACTCAGGAAATCTGGCTCATAAAAATGCATGGGAGATGTCTCTCCAGGAGAAAATGGTCTTCCAGCATCCACACGCACCTGTCAACATAGTACTTCTTCCACTAATGGGGACGTTTATGAAGTATTCTTAATAGCATGGTAAATGTTACTGCTCTGATACTAATTGAAAAAGAGCAGAACATAAAATTCTGTATAAACTATAATAACAATAATATTAGTAAATTATTATCAAAAGCCTATAAAGGACGACTCGCCAGCATGGAGCATTATTTGCCAGACATTGGAATAAGCACTTTATTTATTCCATATTAGCCTTTCAAACAGGTTTGTGAGATCCATTTTTAGGCAGAGAAACTGAGGCTCAGAGAGTAAAAGTAACTTGCTTAAGACCTCCCAGCTCCTAAATGACAAAGCCAGGCTTTGATATGAAGTCTATTAATTCTGTTAATTATAAACACTTTGCTAGGTTATCTGAGACATGCTACTTTAGTACACCAGGAGTCTTGCATGCAAGAGAATTAATGTGAGACATTAATTCTCACAATCACAATACAGTAAAAAAATATTTTTCCCATTATACAGATGAGATATCTATGATGACAAAAATAAGTAACTAGCAGAATTCTCACAGAGCCACAGTACTCCCTAATCATATCATTATTTCTCAACAAGACTTGCAAAAGAAAAAATGTTACCCGTGAATATCATTTGGAGAATAGATTAAGGTTATTTATTTATTATAGTGTTGAAAATTTTTCAGCAGGGATTGCGTGTGTGGATAGACAGAGAGAAAGAAAGAGGATAAATATTATCTGCTTAGCAACTTGTCAGTCATATGCATAGTCAGAATGATCTGGCTATTCAATAGCTGAATGAGGAGTAGAAAAGCGAGTCCTTCCCATAATCCTCATGCCCACCACCTGGAATGTTTTGGTTTATTTTGTGCTCCTTCTACCCCAGCCTACCTTCTGGATCCTGTGAAAGTTAATGCTGCATTCTTGCTTCCCAGTGTTTCCCACGTGCATGGAAGCTCCTGTGTCTTGTATACCAGGAATAGATATACATTGAGGCATATTTTAAATTGAAAGCAGCCACCTTGTTTTTTACTCAAACCTAATTGTCATACATAATTTCAGCTAACACATGCAAATCTCCTAGCACAAATTTCTGGACTGTAATAAGCAATCAACAAATTGTAATTTTCTTTCTTGATTCCCAAAAGTTCCTCAACAAAATCTAAGAAGGCTTATAAGGATTTCCTCTCTGTAAGAAGAAAAAAATCCTTAAGCTTGCCTTTGTTTTTACTTTTAATAATAGTAATTTATAAGGAATAATTTTGAATATATACAAAAGTAGAGAATGGAGTCTAATAATCCTAATAAGCCTACAGCTATCTTGCTTCACGTGTATCTTATCTACCCCAATATCCCCCACCCATAATATTTTGAAGCAAATATCTTCTTATAAATAATATGAATTTCTAGAGATAAGATTAAGAAAAAAATTGTCATATCACATTTACAAATAAGATTAATTCCTTAATATAATCAGTATCCAATTTAAACTCATATTTCCTGATTTTTAAAGATTTAGTCATTTGAATCATTACCTAATAAGGTCTATATATTATTAGACTTTATTTGATGTCTTCTACATCTTTTATTCTCTTAGTTTATAGGCTTCCCTGAATCTGTTGCTCTCACAAATTTTTGTTACAGAAATTGAGCTGCTAGTCTTGTAGATTTTTCCACAAGCCATACACTTACTGCCGATATTTCTCTAGTGTTATTTAATGATCCTCCTTCCCTTGTATTAGCTCTAATCATATGAAATTACTAATATTCAACTGGCCCTAATTTACAAAATGGCGATTTTAAGTGGTTCAACCTAGTATTTCTTGAAAATTGGCAGTTAGGTCTAGACTAGACCCAGTCTGCCTTTGATAGCTTGCCTGCTTTCAAATATGACAAGATGTTCCAGGCTCATATTTTATAGGTCCTGCCCAAGATTGGTAGTCAGGATTTCTTTAAGTGTTGACTTCTTCTTAGGAAATGGTAATTAGCGATCAGTCTAGATACCATGAGTGCATTCTGATATTTTAAGTTGGTTCTTCTTTCTGGGACTTTTCAACGCACCAAGATACTGTATTTTATAATTTTAAGGTAAAATGCATAATGAGCTCATACTAATACTTTCAAATAAAATCATTCATCTTATATCATATTGCTATTTAATCATGGCAAAAATTCCAATTAACAACCAGTTACTCATTTTCTTTATGCTATATCATGTATAGCAATACCAACAGTAGCACTAAAAATCCGATTACTGAAAACAGTTTGTTTGATTCTCTTATTTATCTATTTACTTGCAGTTCTTTATATCAAGAAGATTATATCCTACTTGTATCCTATTTATACTTATTTGGAACAACTCTCTAGGTGGTTATGCTGACAACCGAATACATAATAAGATCATTATTCCATGCCACTTTTATTTCTTATAAGTTGCTTTTTAATTTTTGGAAAATAGTTATGTAAAAAATGTGTATAGTTCCAAATTCAAGTCTACTGAACAAGGTAGATATGTAAACGTCTGGATTCTATCTTTGTTTTCTCCATCCTTCTCTCTCCCTTTGCTTAAAAGCAGCCCTTTTATTTTACAGTTTGTTGTCCCATTGCCTTTTCTTGAGATGAAAGATAATATATGAATTAGTGTGGTAGCATACTAACACATTCCCTCCATCTTGATTCGCTTTTTACTTAACAGTGTACCCTAAAGAATACTCCATTGTTGTTTACAGCCATATTCCTCATTTCTTTCTACAGGTGCATAATACACTGTGTGCCAGTATCCTATTTATACATTTGCTGCAACTAATAGCCTTGTTTATATGTCTTTTTAATATGTTGCCACTGTATCTTTGGGATAGATTCCTAGAACTGTAATTGTTTCATCAAATAGTAAAGGAATATGTAATTTTTTCTAGGTATTGCCAAATTTCCTTCCCCAAGAGTTTTAGCATTTTGCATTACCATCAGCGATGTAGGAAAAGTCTGTTTTCCCACAGCTTTTCCAGACTGTCTTGTCAAACTTCTGGAATTTTGCTGATCTGATAGAATAGCTATCTTAGCAAAGTGTTAATATGCACTTCTCTTTCTATGAGTAACGTTGAGCATCTTTTCATATGGTTGACAGGCATTTGCGCTTCTTTTTATTTGAACTGTCCAAGTTTTTATAACACTGCTAGCATTTTTCTTCTGTATTCTTGAGGTGCTCTTTGTATATCTGAGATATGAATACTTCATGAAATAAGTGGGAAATAGTTTTTCCCACTGTGTTATTTGGCTTTTTACTTTGCTTATGTCATTTTAATTAATTAAATTTTTCAGTCATCTCATCTTTTAAAAGCTGGTTTCTTTCATTGGCTCTGATGAAAACTAGTTTCTTAATCTCTTGGGACTCTTTTAAGGGTTGGTTTCAATCCCTTTCAGCCCAACATTATAAACAGAGATTCTATTTGTTTTGTGTCCATATTCAATGAGGGTAAGCTGAGATTTACGTGTTTTCCACGAGAGACACTTTGTGCTTCTAGACAATTAAAACCAAAAAAAGTTATGATATCTTCTCTGGCTTTCCCATTACCCATATAAAGTAATGCGATTGGCATCTGACAATTTAAGGATTTGATATTAATAATTTAAGCTTCCCAAAGAATGTGCTATTCCTTTGCAGCTATGCATAATAATTTTGCTGTAAAAAAAAAAGTGGAATGTCACGTGGAGGAGGATTACCTGTGGGGGCCAATGTTGCTGAACAATGCTAGCAGAGATCTGTGCATGTCACCCATGGGAAGAAAATAGTCCCGAGATTTCCAGCTAATCTTGAGCAATGAATTATCACCCATATTTTTTTTCCCTTGGGTGGGTATATTTTTATTGGTAATTATCTTTATAATGTCATAATCTGATGGCACTGAGTTTCATATTTTGCTTCTCCTTTGCAAACAATTTATTTTTGTATTTGGAATTAAGTATGCACAATATGAAGGCACAATTAATAGATCACACGGCAAAATATACACATAGTTCCCTTTTAGTTTGACAATAAAAATATTAAAAAGACTTCATTAATTATCTACAAACTAAACACTTGTACACATTTAAATGACATAAATTTCTCTATCTCCTGTCTCTATCTTATAAAAATAATTTGAAATCTAGTTAGACAGATAAATTATATGTTGTTGTTTCAGACATATGTCTTTAGACATCTTAATAGGAAAACTGAAAGGGATATTTACTATCTTAACATTTTGAAATTAGACAATTTTTGATTTTGCAGTTGAGATAAGTACATCTTTCAAAACAAATTTGAGAAAACTAGTTTTGGTTTTTAGCCTGATAATAATAATGCTAAACATTATGAAGGTAATTTGCAGCTTTCATGAAGGCACTTTATGTATTTGACCATGTTTGCCTGAGACTGAGATTGCTAAATCATTGAAGCAGCTTTTTCACAGAGCCTGAAACATTCACATGTAAAAGTCTGATCCTGCGTCCACCATTTTCAAGAGAAAGTATGTTTTGTACTGCTTACTATGATGACTGTGACTTAAAGAAACACAAACAGGAATATTAGACATATTGGTTAGAAATTTGATTTGTTCTGAACTTGGTGATTTATTTGTTTGATCTGAGGCAAACTAGGTGTTTGATATGTTTTTTTTTTTTCTTTTCCTCCAATTCATCTAGCTAAATGAGGACTGTTTCAAGTGGTTAAGTAGAGTCTTTGTGTTTATGCCTTTTAGGCTCATCTTAATTCATTAAAGGGGTAACTGATTATGATTTTTTACTTACGTTGCTGTTGCCTTTTGATTTATTATTTACTGTGCCATCTTAAATATAAAAAATTGCTTTTGTAAGGCTATTGGTTTCCATAATATTTAATAATGTAGGTATAGGTCTCAGATATTTGTGATGCCCAAAATTAACAGTTTATTGTATCATTTTTACTATGGAAGTAATTAGTAAATATCAATAATGTTTTTCTGGTAAGAATTTCATATAGAGATAACTCCTATTCTGAACACTGTACTGCATATTTGTCTTATTATATTCAATCTTTACAAGAACCCTATGAATCTTCCCAGTTTTCATTTGCACAAACTAAGTCTCAGAAATTAATCAAGTTTACACTCCTATTAAATAGACAAGTTAGGAATTGGCTGCATAAAGTTTAGTTCCAGAGTCTATGACTTAACTAACACAGAGACCACATTACTTTACATTGAATCAATTAGTCCATTTCTCCATCACATTTGAAATGAAATGCATGTTTAAATTTAAAAAACTTGTGAAGATATTCTGCTATGGATTATCACCACATAACAACGTCATTCAAAAAGTCAATCTATTGATGATGACCATGGTTGTGACCAGGATAAATTAAGATCTACTGACTATAAGATACATTTTGCCAGAATGAACTCCCTTAAAATTAATTTTCAATGAGTAGAAAGATGAGGATGGGTTTATTTTTAGATTTAAAGGAAGCAGTCAGACTCCAAATCTCAAATAATATCACTGTAAAATTGGAATTTCTATAATGAAAACATTTGCTAAGATTTGCATTTAATTCAGTATTTCAATAGCAGGTTATATGGTAATCAAAATTCCACAGGAAATGATGTGAATTTCACTAAACTAGTAGTAAAAACTTTTGGAGAGGTGACATCTCTGCTTTGTTCATTATTCTGCCTCCAGTGTTTTGCACAATGGCTGTCTTGTTATAAGAACTCAGCTGAATCCAAGTAAGTAATTAATGTATTATTAATAATTGATCATTAATCATTACCTTTAACTCTAGTCCAGCAGCTCCCTGGCTTCTGATCATTTTTGTTATTCCTACTGGGATCATTCCTTGGGCTACTTTCATGGTCCTATTAGATTTTCCCTTCACTCTGATCCTCAGAATTTTCTAGGACAGAGGTTTTATTTAATCCTTTGGGGCTTTCTAGTTCTAAACTTTGAATGACCATTTATGCCTCTGGAAATATCAGCCTAATATTAGTACCCTGACCAGAAGCCCTGCTAGGTTCACTCCTACAAAATATCAGAGACTATCAGAAAGATCTTGACAACTACAAAGAACTAGACAAGGAATGTCTACTTGCAAACCAGAAAATCCACTGCTGGTCTGTGTTGTTTTCTGCGTGTTTTTTCCCTAACTATGAAAACCTTATTTAATAGAGGTAAATGATACTACTTAACTTACAGTGAAATGTATTGATTTTTCTCTGCTTCTGCAAAGGTGACCTCTAGGCAATGGTAGACTCCAAATTACGCAAGGCAAACAGGTATTATAGATTTAACTCAGCAGTTTGAAATCTATCAGCCAGTTAATTCCCACCTCTCTTTACAGTCCATTAAATAGTCTATTTTTAATTGAAGTTATAATATTTATTTTCTCATTCTCACCTGTTTGGTTATGCTACATTTCTTTGGTAATTTCTCTAGAGATTTTTGCTTGGATTAAATTTTTTTTTTCCATTATCCTCAGTACATTTGTCCTTTTTTCAAGTGTGTTTGGAATCGATTGTCTAGAGTTTAGAATAAACTTTTTTGAAAAATGGAAAAGACCTCATAACTCTAAGTGAGGCAAACAAACCAAATCCTTCATTGTTCAGTACAGGAAATGGAAACATCCTTGCTATGGAGGAGAAAGTTAGTATAACTAAAATATCTGATCCTAAGTTTCAACTCGCATAATTAAAATGTGAGGATTTACTTGTTCTCACTGTCAGAAGTATTAGAATGAAATGACTATTCAGACTGTTACAAAAAAAATTATGAGTGATGACTGAATATTAGTAAAATAGAATGCACTGTATACATTTGTTCTTAATCATAGATCTAATAATTAATTTCTACCTCCAATACTACTTAAAGTAAGAAATTTTGTTTTGGTGTGTTTTATAATCAGGATTTCAGCTTTGAGTGTGATTTGTAACTACAAAGAAGAAATTACATTTAGGTTTATTTTTATTGTAATACAAGTTTAGTAGCCTTTATCACAAATGCTTGGGACCAGAAGAGTTTCAGATTTCAATTTGTTTTCAGATTTTGGAATATTTGCATATACACAATAAAAGATGTTGGGCACGGGACCCAAGTCTAAACATGGAATTCGTTTGTTTTATATATACCTTATACATGTAGCCTGAAGGTAATTTTATACAACATTTTAAATAATTTTGTGCCTGAAACAAAGTTTGTGTACATCGAATTATCAGAAAGTGAAGGTGTCACTATCTTAGCCACCCGTGTAAACAATCTGATTGTTTGGCATCACCATCATTTCTGATTTTGAATTTATATATACTACTGATAAGCAACCATCTTCTTACACTTATTCACACATAAGTACTTAACAGTAAAAAATATATGACATATCATTAACATAGTGAAAAAATGACGTGTTCATTTTTCTGGTAGCTCATGCTTGCTTCCCAACACTTTGGGATGGCAAGTCGGGTGGATCACTTGAGCGCAGGAGTTGGAGAGCAGCCTGGGCAACATGGTGAAACCCCATCTCTACAAAAATTACAAAAATTAGTTGAGTGCCGTGGCGCACACCTGTAGTCCCATCTACTTGAGAGGCTGAGGTAGGAAGAGCCCTTGACCCAGAAGGTCGAGGCTGCAGGGAGCCATGGTCACGCCACTGCACTCCAGCCTGGGTGACAGAGTTCAATCTTGTCTCAAAATGAAAACAAAAGCAAAAACAAAACAACAACGACAACAACAAAACGTGTTCAGGGTATTAAGCGGCACAGTAGCATCCTCAGAATAACTGTATGTGTGTTAAACAATAGCAATAGCAGACAACGGCAGGTTTTCAGTCTCCACCTATGATGCTATGTTTTGGTAAAAAGGTTACTGTGCATTGTATTATTATTATTTTTTTTTAGGTGAGAAGAAACACCAGAAGCAGTTGAGGGACCAGGACGAGGGCTCTCTTTATTCCTAAAGGGATAAGGAAGCATTCTGCTAGATGGCTTTTTAAAGTGTTTCCACCAGTCACCTGTCTTGTTAACAATGCTTTTTTTTTTTTTTTTTTTTTAGAATTCCTCTCTTTGAATTTATAAACTGTCATGATTCCTTGTTCTGCTATGAATGCATGCTGCTCTAGTCCCTCAATAGGCCCATCATCTGTCTCCACTAAATCATCTACAGGCACTTTTTCAGCGTTAACAATGTCACATGAGGTCGGGTGTAGAGTTTTCCACCTTTGGCATTATGTTGGCTCTCAAAAATTTTCAGATATTGGAGCATTTCAGATTTTCTAGTTTTAGATTAAGGATGCTCAACTTGTAACATAAAAATATTTAGTTAATTGAACTAATCCAGTTTCTAAATGGAGAGTCATGCAATATGTTGTAATACAGAATGACACTAATACAGTGTTAGAAGTATTACTCATTTATTTGGCAAGCCTTTCTTCAGTTTCTCCTATAAGCCAAGACCTATCTCTTGTTCTTCAACACTTAGAATTCAATGTGGAAGCAGATAGACTGGCTTCTACCCCCAAAGTTCTGAGCCTTGGCAACCTCTTCATTAGTGAAACAGCTATATAACCATCATCTTTTATAATTATATACTGTGTTCTAGTTTTTAATGTGAATTTGCACCTGTTGTCTCATTTTATTATTACTTGGCATTCAAACACCTTATACATAGGCCATTACTGAATGCAATCCTGGATGGTTAGCAGGGGATAGGATAAATGAAAATATGAATAAAATAAAATAAGAATAAATAATTGGCCAAAACAATCCCTCCTGATAATTCAGAAGTAGTGTACAGATTACTTGGGTTTTTCCCGTTTTCTAGTTTCCAGAAATTTCCAAATAGGAAATTTACTTTATATTGATCTGGTGTTATCCATGTTTTCATTTTTGTAATTAACCTCACTGATATAACTCTTTTTTATATTAGGTGTATTATTTTAAATACCGTACACTTTGGATAGTTACCCATGCAGACATGTCAATTTGCTTGGAAATTTCTTGTTTTTCTTTATTTATTAGCATCATTCTGACTTTAATTTTTGACATAATTCATAGAAAGAGATCATTGAAACATTCATTATGTAATGAATAAGGGAAGCAATGAATATTTAGCTTTATATATATAATTTGTAATTTTTGCATGGTGCCTTTTGTTCCATAATATTTCAGTATATGGTATATTAACTTTTTTTTCAGTGTCTTATGGCCATTTAAATCAAATAGCACTGATGTATCTATGTTTAGTAGCAGGTATTTGAATGTTTAATACATATATTTGAAAAATTTGAATGAAGAAGTTAGAATCTGGTTTCAAAGCAAATACTTAAAGTGATGGTTTCTGGGAATAATTAATTTTTAAAAACACTATCAAATATGTCAGTTATAAATAAATTCCATCTTTGGAGACAATGAGATGTTTGTAGTATAATAAAAATACTTTGAAATATTCCTAACTAAAAAGAAATATTAGAGATAAGTTGTTAATGTAAGTATGGCTGCAGTGTGGATTGCTAAAAAGGGAACTGGAGTAGCTGTCAGGAGACCTGGTTTCAAGGGCTGATTCATCCCGTGATTTTAGGCAAGTCATGGGAGTCCAGGCATCAGTTTTTTATCTAAAAATCAGGATTTAATAAATACACTATGATTCTTACCTAGTTCATTTAGTACATTATTCAATGATCCCCACATTAAATGTTAAGTAGTGGTTATAATAGTAAATTCTCATACATTGAGAGAAAAATATGTGCAATACTAGACCAAAAATATGTGGACTACTAAACCATCAATGACTATTGGAAAAATGAAAAAATTATTATGATATATTGCAGAAATAACCATAAATTATCATCCTCCCTGTAATAATGCCTTTACAGTGTGACTTACCAGATCCTACTTTAAAAGGTCAAGTCTGTTTTCCAATTTCTTGAATTTGTGCTGGTTGTGTGACTTGCTCCAGTCAACAGAATGCAGTAGAAGCAGCATTGTACCAGTTGAGAGTTTAAGCTCCAAAAGGTCTTGCAAATTTCTAGCCTCTCTATTGCAACTCTGAGAAGAACCCCAGGCTGCAGCATGGATGAATGGCCATATTGATCAGATAGTAATCATCCCAACCATGTGTGCACGCCCAGCCCAAATTGGCACAGCTACCCAAGCTGCTGACTGCAGATGCCTGAGCGAGCCCAGCAGAGACCAGAAGAACCACCTCACTTCACTAAGCCTAAAATTCCAACCCTAAAATAATGAGCTGAATATATACTTTTAATGAACCACTACACTTTGAGATGTTTTTCTATGCAGCAAAAGCTAACTGGTGCAGCTATGAAGTCCTAATTTCTCCCAGATACAATAAAAGTTACTGTAGAATAGATGCAGATATTAGATGGAATCATATTTTGCCCTCAATATTTTACATCTGGTCACTGTTATAAAAAAGTGATCTCCGTAGTATAAGAAAGTGGTAACATTCTATAAGAAGGAAACAAGATAGGAGAAGGAAAGTCATAGAGTAAGACTGCATGGTGACAAAAGTTAATAATTACATGTTGTATACCTTAAAATTACTATAAGAGTAGATTTTAAATGCTCTCACCACAATAAAATAAGTAGATGAGATGATGGATATGCTAATTATTTTGATTTAATCATCTTACAATGTATACATGTATGAAAACATCACATTGTAGTCCATAAATCTCTACAATTATTATTATTAATTAAAAATAAAATAAAAAACCAAGCCAACAAACAAAATTGCCAAAATAAAGATCGTTCCTATTACTAGGCCAGATTACTTCTTTTTCTATTGCTGGAAAATAGAGGAAATACTCAATTTATTGAGACAAAATAAGTCAACTCCTTGCTACTCTTGAATACTTCTTTCTTGCTTCAGTCTTGATGACTTTTATTTCCAGTAGTCCTCCAAGATGATTTATTACAAAATGTTGTGTGGTTATATATTATCATGTATGGCAAATGTGATTTGTTTTGAATTTTTGTTGCTTTTATAATTAGTTAGGAAGAGAATTTAGATCTCCGTTAGTATAATTCAATTTCATGGACATGACAGGAACTATCCCATGCTACAAAGTTAAATAACAGGTTGCATAAAACTATGAAAAGTAAAAGCTCTTTCAACATATTAGTGAGAAAATATTCCATGAGCCAAGAAGAGCATATACATTTTAATACAATACATATATAATCTGAGTTTTTCTAAAATTATTTCATATCTAATAACTGTTCTGTTATACTCACATTAATATACTTTATGATTATCAGACAATGTGTGATGTTTTTGTTTGGAAAGATATCAAAGAAAAATATTTTTTAAAATAAAGATATTGAAAGGCAGTAAGATATTCAGGGGAAAAGCTTAAAAATTAGCTTTGTGTTTGAGATATAAATGATGCTTTACTTAACTATGGAATGGGACTCGATGCCACCTCCTGGGAAGTCAGTATGGAGGATCGGGAAGGGTGAAGAAGAGGAGGGTTAAAAGAAAAAAAGGAGAGAGAAGAGAAGATTCTGAGATTAAAAATATTAGAAGGAAAATGTAGAGAGAGGCCTGACATGCAGTGACCACTGAGACAGGTTCAGTGGTGTAAGTAGATATGCAACTCAGAAAGAAGGAGAATGGGAAGGAACTGAAGACGAGGTGGAATGGCAGAAGTGAAAATGAAGAGAGTAAGACATTCTTTACTGGGGTTTGGTCATAAAAGGGAAAACAAAAAGATTGGAAAGCTGGAAGAGAAAGTAGTTTCGAAAGAAGTTTTAGTTTGGTTATTTTTAAAGGTGGAAGGTGTCAATGTCTTTATTTGCTAATAGAATGATAAGAGAGAGAAAACTAAATTATACAGGAGAAAGAGGGGGTCATTTAGCAACAAAATCATGGTTTAGATGAGAGCAGACTTTGCCAGTCGTTTGCCAAGTCACTGAGCCATTTATAGGACTGCATGGGATCTTTGAGGGGCCTTCTAGTTGTGATTCCCAGTGCATTAGGTAGTGTCATTCTAAGGGACAAAATGTCTCCTTAATAAAAATGATAGCACCAGGAAGGGTGCACAGGCATTAGTCCTTTCTGCCTACATATTCAAAGAGACTTTTATTTATAATTTTTCTTCAAAATTTGCATTTTCTCCTTTCTAAAAAAAAAAAAAAAAAAACCTTTGTTAGGTAACAAATGTGTTTTTAGAATATTCTTAACTTAAAATATTTTTGTGTGTGTTATTGAGTACTTTAAGATTGTGGCTATAACAAATCATTACCTTTGGGGGTTTTATCATCAAAACTAGAGTGAATCTAAGGGAAAAAAGGAAGAAGAAGAGGATATAATACAAAAATCAGGTATCTTTTTAGATCAATGATCAAAGGCTGTATTTTGACACTTTTGAAAATGAGTTGTTATTACTCATTCTCTCATAGTTGATATTTTTGCTCCATAAAATACCTACTGTTTCTTAGACATAACACAAACATTTTATTGACTATTTGAACATTATGAATAAAAGTGACTCATTTGGCCTACAAACATCTAATTTAGTTTTGATTTTCCCCCCTCCATTTTCCAAAAGTCTGTAACTTTTTTTTGTTTTAAATAATCTCATCTCCATTTTCTGCTAATATCTTGAAAGTGAATCACATTCTCTATTTATTTTTCTTTTTATATACTTCAGCTTTGAAATCTATGTTATAATCTAAAAAAAAATTATGATAACCAAGTTTTAAAATTTGGATAAGAAAACATTCTCAAGTTTACAGTTAATATCCCTGATGATGGAATTTCCATTAGGTGAGGTCCAAGGAAACGGGTGGATAAGAAAAACCCTTCAATGGTAGTGGCTCTGAGAGTCAGAATATGTAAATATATAATTTCACAGTAAAAAAAAAATGTTTTTATGCACATTCCATGCATTGAACAGTATTTTCTAGAGTCACAGAATGTTAGAGATAAAAGGAATCTTAATGATTACTTATCTCCTTTAGTAGATAAGGAAACTGAGGCCTAAGGAGTTCAGTGACTTTCACAAGATTACATATCTGGCTTAGGATGATTCTCCAGAAGGATGATGTTTTTACATAGAATTGTTGTTTTAATGTCAGCAAGCAGGGTGAAAACTACCCTCAAAATGCCTTTAAATCACTCATAAACTGCAACATAGAACAAAGCATCTGCAAGTGGGTCAAGTAGAGCATTTTTCTTTTTCTTTTTTTTTTTTTTTTTTAGAATGGAAACATTACTTTCTCTCCTACTGAATCCCAAGGAAAGCAGTCCTCTTGTTTTCAAGGGGCCGCATCGTACATAAAAAAATTATACTAAATATCTGGGAAGTGAGACCAACTGAGGAAATAGCCCTGTTACATTCTCTGGGTTAAAATGTGGGTTGAAATAAATCCACTCATTTGTCGTTAATTGATTTTTGACAAAGATGCTGAGAACACACAATGGGGAAAGGATAGTCATCAATAAATGCTGGTGAGAAAACTGGATATCCACATGCAGAAGAATGAATTAGACCCTTATCTCATAAGACGTTAAAAATAATCTGAAACTGTTAAATGACTAGAAGAAAACATAGGGGAAAATCTTCCTCATGTTGGTCTGGGCAAAGATTTTATGGATATGACCCTTAAAGCACAACCAACAATAGCAAAAACAAAACAAAACAAAACAGAAGAGAGGCAAGATTGCTGACTAGATGCAGTTAGGAGGAACATCTGCCACCAAGGGATCCGGACACCAGGAAGGCTGGTACACTCTGAGATCTTCAGAAGGAAGCCATTGAGAGTGGATGGAGGGAGGACACAGGCTGCATTGAAGCAGGAGGAAGCTGGGAACCCTACATGGGGCTACCATGCACTGGGACTCATTCCTAGCCCCCAACAACTCCTGGGAAGAGAGTGAGTTGAGCAGGTAAGGGGCGACCCACTCTCACCATGGACCTCTGGCATCCTGGCAGCAGGAGACCTCATAGCCCCATGGACACTTGAACTGACAGGGAGAACTGCTTAGAGAGATAACAGGGGCAATATTCCAGCCTGTGCAGAGTCTGGAGGTTTTGTGTGGGTATGTCTGCAGGGAGCACAGCCAAAGTTACCCATTTCCGAAGGCTTGCTTTGGAAGAGCAAGCCTTTCTCTAGGAGACTCTAGCCTTAGGGGAACTGTCAGATGTGAACTGAGGAACAGTCAGACCTGAACTGAGCAGGGTGATCTTGCCTGTGAGATGGGGCCAGTCCGACCTGAGTGCTCTTCTGTCTGCTGGCCTCTCCCAGGGCCTTAGCCTGGCCATGCGTGCTTGCAGTCCAGCCTCAGATTCCCAAGCAGGGTGTATCCCAGGAGCCTGCATTATAGCTTCTGCACTGGTGGACCACACCTGACCATCAGCTCCAGCAGAGCAACCTCTGCTGAATTGTACACGGTCACTTCCACTTGCACCCCACCACAGCCTCCTCATGCCACTTTGCCAGTATGCACTTGCCCAAGGGATACCCTCTCTTCACTTTGCCAGTGCACGTGTGTATGAGAGCAGACCTCATCTCTCCTTCCCTGCCCGTTATGTGTGTGTGCACCCCACTGTGCCATTGTTCCTGGCGTGAGTGCACTCACCAGCCCCCTGTGGCTGCACTGCCATTGCCAGTGGGATCATGCAGAGGGACAGTGATGGCCCTGCCCTCTGCCTCATGCCACCATCATAGCTGGCATGAATACACATATGGAGGCCTCCAGCCCTGTGGCCACTGGTGCCTTGCCCCTGTGCTGACACTGCTGCTGGTGTGAATGCAAACATGGACCCCAGCAGACCCCTCCTGCCTTCCCCCACTACCCGCTGGGTGGCCAATGCTGCTGCTACCAAGATCTACATGGAGGCCAGCAGCCCTGGGCCTGCTAGAGCCCCTCCCCAGCTGATGAACTTGCACCTTGCTGTGCTGTCGCTGCTGCTGGCATGGGTGAATGAACACAGATTCTGCTGCCACAGTCCAACAAAGCTCTTTGGCTGCAACCACCGTTCAGAATGGTGGCCAGTGGTCCAGGAACTCCTTGACCCTCTAGAGTAGCAGGTTTCCAGCTATGAGGGGCTACAGACAAAAGCTGGGTGCCTGATACCAGTCACCCAGAATTAAAGCACATAGACCAGGGGTGCTGAGCTGAGCCCTGGACCCCCCAAAATCTACAAGAAATGAAGCTAGTCAACTGAATCCACCTTATACCACAATCAAATCCCTAAGAACATTAAAGAAAATAAAAGAAAAAAAACCATTCAAAGGACAGCAACTTCAAAGACTGAAGGAACATCAGCCCACACAGATGACAAAGAACCAGCACAAGAACTCTGGCAACTCAAGAAGCCTGAGTGTCTTCTTACCTCCACATGATCACACTAGGTCCCAAGAAATGGTTTTTAACCAGGCTGAAATGACTGAAATGACAGAAATAAAATTCAGAATATGGATAGGAATGAAGATCCTTGACATTCAGGAGAAAGTCAAAACCAAATCCAAGGATTCTAAGGAATACAATAAAATGATACAGGAGATGAAAGGTGAAACAGCCATTTTAAGAAAAAAGCAAACTGAGCTGATAGAGCTGAAAAATTCACTTCAAGAATTTCTGAATAGAATCACAAGTATTAACAGCAGAATTGACCAAGCTGAAGAAAGAACACCAGAGATCAAAGACCAACTCTCCAAAATAACTCAGTTAGACAATAAAAAGTAAAGAAAAAACAAAAAGCAGAATAAACAAGGCCTTTGAGAAATATAGGGTTATGTAAAGAGAGCAAATCTATGACTCACTGGCATCCCTGAAAGACAGGGAGAAAAAGCAAGCAACTTGGAAAACATATTGCAGGATATCATCCATGAAAAATTTCCCAACCTCACTAAAGAGGTAAACATTCAAAATCAGGAAATGCAGAGAACCCTTGCAAAATACTACACAAGGAGACTATCCCCCAAACACATAGTTATCAGATTCTCCAAGGTTGAAATGAAAGAAAAAAACGTAAAAGGCAACTAAAGAGAAGGGGCAGGACACCTACAAAGAGAACCCCATCAGGCTAACAGGGGGACTTTCAGCAGAAACCCTACAAGCAGAAGAGATTGGAGGTCTATATTCAGCATTCTTTTTTTTTTTTTTTTTTTTTTAGGGGGCGGGGGTTTGCTTTTTTGCCCAGGCTGGAGTGCAGTGGCGCAACCTCGGCTCACTGCAAGCTCCGCCTCCCGGGTTCACGCCATTCTCCTGCCTCAGCCTCTCCGAGTAGCTGGGACTACAGGCGCCTGCCACCACGCCCGGCTAATTTTTTGTATTTTTAGTAGAGACGGGGTTTCACCGTGGTCTCGATCTCCTGACCTCGTGATCCACCCGCCTCGGCCTCCCAAAGTGCTGGGATTACAAGCGTGAGCCACCGCGCCTGGCCGGCATTCTTAAAGAAAAGAATTTATAATCAAGAATCTCATATCCAGCCAAACTAAGCTTCATAAGTGAAGGAAAAATTAGATCCTTTCAAACAAGCAAATGCTAAGAGATTTTGTTACCACCAGAACTGCCTTAAAATAGATCCTGATGGGAATGCTACACATGGAAAGAAAAGAACATTATCAGACCATTATCACTACAAAAACACACTGAACTACACAGAACAGTGACACTATAAATGTATCACACAAACAAGTCTGCATCATAACCACCTAACAACATGATGACACAACCAAATCTGCATATATCAAAACTAACCTTGAAAGTAAACAGGTGAAATGCCCCAAGTAAAAGGCATAGAGTGAGAAGTTGGTAAAGAAGTTGGGCCCAATGGTGTGCTGTCTTCAAGAGACCCATCTTACATGCAATGACACCACAGGCTCAAAGTAAAGATAATGGATAAAAATCTACCAAGCAAATGGAAAACAGGAAAAAAGCAGGTGTTGCTATTTAAGTTCAGACAAAATAGACTGTAAACCAACAAAATAAAAAAAGACAAAGAAGGGCATTACATAATGGAAAGGGTTGAATTCAACAAGAAGGCCTAACTATCCTAAATAATATATGCAGCCAACACAGAAGCACTCAGATTCATAAAGCAAGTTCCTAGAGACCTATGAAGAGACTTAGATAACCACACAATAATAATGGGAGATTTCAACACCCCACAGGCAGTATTAGACAGATCATCAAGGCAGAAAACTAACAAAGATAATTATGACCCAAACTCAACACATGGCTAAATTGATGTAATAGCAATCTATAGAACATTTTACCCCAAAACAACAGAATATACATTATTCTCACCTGCACTTGACACATACTCTAAAACTAACCACATAATTGGCCATAAAACAAACCTTAGCAAATTCGAAAAATCCAAGATCATACCAACCACACTCTCGGACCACAGTGCAATGAAAATATAAATCAATACTAAGAAAATCACTCAATACCACACAATTACATGGAAATCAAACAATCTGCTTCTGAATGACTTTTGAGTAAATAATGAAATTAAGGCAGAGATCAAGAAACTCTTCGAAACTAATGAGAACAAAGATACAACACACCAGAATCTATGAGACACAGCTAAAGCAGTGTTAAGAGGGAATTTTATAGCACTATATGTCCAAATCAAAAAGTTGAAAAGATCTGAAGTTAACAACCTACAATCACAATTAGAAGAACTTGACGAACAAAAGCAAATCAATTCCAAAGTTATCAGAAGACAAGAAATAACCAAAATCAAACCCGAACTGAAGGAAAATGAGGTGTGAAAAACATACAAAAATCAATGAATCCAGAAATTGGTTTTTGAAAAAAAGAAATATGATCGACTACTAGCTAGATAAATAAGGAAAAAAGAGAGATAATCCAAATAAACACAATCAGAAATTGTAAAGGGGAAAGTATCACCCCAGAGAAATACAAAAAACTCTTAGAAATAGCCATGAACACCTCTATGCACACAAGGTAGAAAGTCTTGCAGAAATGGTTAAATTCCTGGATACACACAACCTCCCAAGACCGAATCAGGAAGAAGTTGAATCCTTGAACAGATCAATAATAAGCTCCAAAATGGAATCAGTGATAAGAAACCTACCAACCAGAAAAAGCCCAGGAGTAGACGAATTCAGAGCTGAATTTTACCTGGTGTATAAAGAAGAGCTGGTACCATCTCTACTGAAACTATTCCAAAAAACTGAGGAGGGAAGACTCCTTTCTAACGCATTCTATGAGGCCAGCATCATCCTGATACCAAAACCTTGCAGAGACACACATGCAAAAAGAAAACTTCAGGCTAATATCCTTGATGAACATAGATGCAAAAATCCTCAACAAAATGCTAGCAAATGAAAACCAGCAGCACATCAAAAAGCTAATCCACTATGATCAAGTAGGCTTTATCCCTGGGATGCAAGATTGGTTCAACATATACAAATCAATAAATGAAAATTATTATTCATCACATAAACAGAATGAAAAACAAAAATCATATGATTATCTCAATAGATGCAGAAAAGGCTTTTGATGAAACCCAACATCTCTTCATGTTAACAATCCTCAACAAACTAGGCATTGTAGGAATATACCTCAAAATAATAAAAGCCACTGTGACAAACCCACAGCCAACATCATACTGAATGGGCAAAAGCTGGAAGCATTCCTCTTGAAAACTGGAACAAGACAATGATGCTGCCTGTCATCCCTGCTATTCAACATAGTACTGACAGTCCTGGCCAGAGCAAGCGGGGAAAAGAAAGAAAGAAAAGGCATTCAAATAAGAAGAAAGAAAGTCAAACTATCCCTATTTGCAGATAATTTGATTCTATGCCTAGAAAACCCCATAGTTTCTGTGCAAAAGCTCCTTGCTCTGATACACAACTTCAACAAAGATTCAGGATACAAACATTAATGTACCAAAATCAGTAGCATTCTAATATATCAATAACATCCAAGCTGGGAGCCAAATCAGTAACAGAATATCATTCACAATATGTATATGTTATATATAGTTTTATTTGAATTTCAGGATACATGTGCAGGATGTGCAGGTTTGTTACATAGGTAAACGTGTGCCATGATGATTTGCTGCACCTATCAACCTATCACCTACGTATTAAGCCCAGCATGCATTAGCTATTTATCCTGAGGCTCTTCCTCCCTTTGCTCCCCACTGACAGCCCCAGTGTGTGTTGTTTCCCTCCCTGTGTCCATATGCTTTCATTGTTAAGCTCCCACTTACAAGTGAGAACATGTGGTGTTTGGTTTTCTGTTGCTGTGTTAGTTTGCTGAGGATAATGGCTTCCAGCTCCATCCATGTCCCTGCAAAGGACATGATCTCATTTCCTTTTTATGGCTTCATAGTATTCCATGGTATATATGTACAACTTTTTAAAATCTAGTCTATCACTGATGGGCATTTAGGTTGATTCCATGTCTTTTCTTATGTTATATTTTTAAGGAATGAAACATTATTGGATAATGATTTAGATGGTTTAAGTGTTTGGGTTTCAGGTGACTGATTTCAACTTGAGCGTATTTATATAATAACATGTGATATGGTTTGGCTTCGTCCCCACCAAAATCTCATCTTGAATGGTAATCCCCATGTGTGGAGGGAGGGAGGTGATTGGATCATGGGGACTGTTTCCCCCATGCTGTTCTCATGATAGTGAGTTCCCACAAGATCTGATAGTTTTATAAGGGGTTCTTTGCTCGCACTCTCTCCTGCCACTTTGTGAAGAAGGTGCCTGCTTCCCTTTTGCCTTCTGCCATGGTTGTTAAGTTTCCTGAGTCTTCCCCAGCCATGCAGAACTGTGAGTTAATTAAACCTCTTTCCTTCATAAATTACCCAGTCTTGAGTATTTCTTTATAGCAGTGTGACCATATATGGATTGCATAGCCCTTGTTGAGCTTATCGTCTTGCTGTAGTTTCTTCTGCTGATCATGTATCAATAGTTCTTAATTGTAACCAGAAGCAACCATTAGCCAAATCAGCATACATGTAAACACCACACTCTAGGCTCTAGGTGGTGGGATCATTACAAGAGTAAAATATAGAAAATACTACTAATCAAAACCTAAAATGTTTATGACCATTTCCAGGTAACTCTTTACGGTTGTTACCCAAAAAATTGCCTTTGAAAGTCCCATTTAGGAAGTGCCTTAAAGGTTTTTGATGGAAGCTTTGTTTGAAAATCATGGAAATTGGGGGGAGGAGAGAGAACCCAGAAAGTAATTTCAATTTTATACATAAATTCATGTATTGCCTGTATTTTCACTCAAGTATGTGTTAATTTGATAAGGGTAATAGTTGGGACACTTAAGATGTGAACTCATGTAAAGAGAGGAAAATTACAGGACTAAGATATCTGCCCAGTAGAGTATCTTTATTTACCCACTAAAATCTATGCTTTTTTTTTTTTTTAGATGGAGTTTCTCTCTTTGTTTCCCATGCCGGAGTGAAGTGGTGCAATCTCAGCTCACTGCAACCTCCACCTCCTGGGTTCAAGCAATTCTCCTGTCTCAGCCTCCCGAGTAGCTGGGATTACAGGTGCCCACCACCATGCCAGGCTAATTTTTGTATTTTTAGTAGAGACGAGGTTTCACCATGTTGTCCAGGCTGGTCCTGACCTCAGGTGATCCTCCCGCCTCGGCCTCCCAAAGTGCTGGGATTACTGGCATGAGCCACCGTGCACGGCCCTGTTTAATTTTCTTTATGTTTGGTTCTATGAATCTTTTTCTTGGCAGTGAGATTGTTTGGTCCCTACTCATGTCAGTTAAAAAAAAATCTCTGGCTTTAATTTCATTAAGTAGTCAAATTCACCACCATAGTTCCATCTATTTCTCTCTGCACTTGCTATTGCTCATCCTTATGAAAATCTCATCACCGCTGCCTTCCACTCAGCTCACTAGTATCTCTAGGATAACCTACTGCCTATCATTCTTGAGAAGTGTCAAGTTGGCCTTAAAAGTCTGGCATGTTTTGGAAGGCTGAGGAGGGAGAATTTCTTGAGGCCAGAAGTTCAAGTCCAGCCTGAGTAACAAAGTGAGACCCTCTCTCTAACACACACACACACACACACACACACACAAAATTAAAGAAAATTTTTGAAAACTTCTCTAGGCATGGTGGTATGTGCCTGCGGTCCCAGCTACTCAGGAGAATGAGGCAGGAGAATTACTTAATCCCCCCAGGTTCAAGTTGTCAGTGAGCCATGATTGTTCCACCACAAGCAAACCTAGGTGACAGGGAAAAAACTCTGTCTAAAAAATAAGTAAATGAAAATAAATAAATAAAATTTAAAAATAACCAGGCATATCAGGCAGTATTGACACCTGGGGTTTAAAACCAGTCAACGAGGTTCTAAGAAACTTGCTTCTTTTGGCCCTCTACTTCTTATTCTGAAATTCTTCCTGGAGTGCCAATATGATAAACATGACAGTCTTTCCTGAGATATGTGCATAAAGTACACTCTTCTTCTTCATAGACTCTCCCCACTCTTCCCCTTCCTCCCACCAAGTAGAGACACACAAGCAATCACATTTTAACAAGAAATATACCAATGTGAATTTTAAAAGTAGAGGATATGCAAAATTTTTACAGTTTTAGTATCATGTAGTTTAAAATCCAAGGAAAGTCTATGCATTCAAAAAATATTTGCAAAGTAATATTTGAAAAAGGCAAGACAAGTCAGCACAGGAATCTTTTAGATTTAGAGTTACATTTTACTTTGCAAATGGCAAAGACTCACCTAGTGGTAGTTGTGCTCCTAAAGAGTAATGTTGACTTTGACTAAGTCATTTACTTTCTTCCATAAACTTATCTGGCTTTGTTACCTCCTGTATACTCCACGGCATGTTCATATGTCCCATCACACCTTCATTACTACAGCATTGATAATGGAAATTAAGTATGCATCTTAGCACTTTAAACTCTTTGGACCAAAATGCACTAAAAAAAATTTGTCATTAAAAAAATCTTGCAAATACCCTCAAGGTCTCAAGAGTAGTAATGAAAATCAAAGATGATGTTTGAATCTTTATACTCAAATGCAATAAAATGCATCAAGAAATACTAAGTTGCATCCTTTGCAGTTCTCTCCATCTTCTGTTTTCAGATCTCAAGACAAAATCCTTTGTTTAGCTTGTGTGCATATTAGACCGTTTTTCAGATATTGTTCACTTTTGGCACATACAACTAATTAAGAACTAACCCCGTTAACAGGCTAATATGAAGGTGATGTTTTTCTAATACATTGTTTTATTTCTGAACATGAATAGGGATATTTTTAGCGGTTTGATTATATACTAAATAAAATATTTTGTGCCTTTTAAAGGATCCCTGATAATGCATCTATACTCTTTCCCAGAAGCCCACAATATAATTCTGATTTTATTTTTCAAAATAATCTTTTTCTCCCTTTATTGGAAAATGTCACTTCATCAATCCTTTAGCAATAAACTCCTGCTGTGGCTTGACCTCCCTCTGTAACTTTTGTGACTTTACAATTCATCCTTTAAGTGGAGCTGTCATTTTGGTATGATCCTTGGTTTAATCCTGTTAAGCTCCTGCAAGCATCCCATTTTATATATGTTGAACACTTCGTTGAAATGTAAGACACTTTTACAATCCATTTTTCATTTCCAAAGTTGCTGCTGTAGAGTAAATTCACCATTCACTCTTTCTGAAACTGTGCATTTTCCAAGGAGATTGACATTCCTGAAATTGTATCATCATTTTCCTCATTCATTTTACCTGTCATTTCTTTATCTGTTCTCATTCTATATGGTCCTCAGTGTGTCCTGTAACCTACCTACGTTTCTTAGAGACTAATAAAATTCACCCAGCTTCTAATGGGTGCAAAAGAGATCCCCCTTTATGTTGAAGACAAATAGAACATCATATCTGTAATTCATAGGCCTGATTTTCATTCTGGTCCTATCATTTAACAGCTATAGGACTTGAGCAAATCACTTCAATTCCCTTTATTAGTTATTAGTATACTTCAAATAATCATGAATGATTCAATGAAACTGATATGAAAAATACACAAAAGAATAGCTACCATTTGTTTTACTACTAAGTTTATTTGATAAAGGATTAGAGAACTAAAATGTATTGAGCACCGAACATGTACCAAGGACTGCACTTGGAATTTTACAATTATTCACAAATGTTGTCATTAAAGTTGCTTCAAAAAAGGAATGCGAATTTGTCTTTGCTCATGTGTTATGTAGATCCATGCTGTTATAACTATGATATAGTGCATTCAGTCTTTCAATCTCTATAAATTTTAGTCTCATCTGAAAATGAAAATAATATTACTTAATTTTAGGATTACTTTGAAGAGTAATGAAATTATATAAAGACCTTAGTAAAATATCTTGCAGATGTATGCTTTAAAGAAGTTTGTTATCTGTATTTGTTGTAGTCACAGTGGCCATGGTGCTAGAGGTAATAGGCAGAAATTTTTCAGCTTATGAACAATTTGTGTACTCCAAATGTTTCTAAGATTTTTAATATTGTATGCATATTGATGTGTATTTCATTTTAATATTTGTTGTAAGGTGGTGTAATTAGATGTTCAAGATTACAAAACCCCTTTAATCTGTAGTATAGCTGGACTGTTTTATTAATAGGACTATATATTTCTCTCATTCTAATGTGTCATCCCTGTACATTCATGGACCCATTTAAGATTTCAAATATTTTCGGCCAGGCATGGTGGCTCACGCCTGTAATCCTAGCACTTTGGGAGGCCGTGGTGGGTGGATCATCTGATGTCAGGAGCTTGAAACCAGCCTGGCCAACATGGTGAAACTCTGTCTCTACTAAAAATACAAAAATTAGCTGGGCATGGGGAGCCTGTAATCCCAGCTTCTTGGGAGTCTAAGGCAGGAGAATCGCTTGTACCCGAGAGGAGGAGGTTGCAGTGAGCTGAGATTGCGCCACTGCACTCCAGCCTGGGCAACAGGCCAACTCTATCTCAAAAAAAAAAAAAAAAGATTTCAAATATTTTCAAGGAAACCATATTAAACTGATTTTGACAGAGAGTCTTAAAGAATAAAAATATTCTGTAATGGTATACCCAAACTAAGGATAACATAAAGCTATAGACCTTATAAATATTGAGTGTTTTTATTGTAATTTGTTGCCATGAGGAAGCAAATGTCCAATTCAACTGGAGATGGCACAGTCCTAGAAACAAGGACCCCACATCAATCCTTGAATTGGTCATCTCTGACTGAAACTGGAAATCAAAGGGAGATGTCTGTCTTGTTTACTTATTTTCAAATATCACTGAAAATATAGTTTTCTTACTTGTCAACTGCAATTACAGTGTGTGAGTACTTTAAATATTTTTTTTATCTTCTGTTTGATTGTTTTTATGCTCTCATTCCGGTCTTTATTTTAGGGTATTTATTTTTCAATTAAGGTTACCTTCAAGACATGATTGGCCGGGCGCGGTGGCTCACACTTGTAATCCCAGCACTTTGGGAGGCCGAGGCGGGCGGATCACGAGGTCAGGAGATCGAGACCACGGTGAAACCCCGTCTCTATTAAAAATACAAAAAATTAGCCGGGCGTGGTGGCGGACGCCTGTAGTCCCAGCTACTCGGAGAGGCTGAGGCAGGAGAATGGCGTGAACCCAGGAGGCGGAGCTTGCAGTGAGCCGAGATTGCGCCACTGCACTCCAGCCTGGGCGACAGAGTGAGACTCTGTCTCAAAAAAAAAAAAAAAAAAAAGGCATGATTGATTTGTTTTTCTTGAACCTTCTTAAATATCTTAATTACTAATAACCTCTATAATTTTACATGAATTACCTAGGAGGAAGCTGACTTAAAATTTATATTTTTGTTTAACTGGGAATTCCAACTGTTGTTCTAGGATATCTTGGTATTTTGCATCTATAAATGTGGTTACAGAAAAGAGAGATTTTATTATTTAACTCATTGTTTCTCAAAGCGTTCTGCCCATACACTTATACAATGTGAGATGATTTTAGGTAGTGCATGAACTTTCCTTAAAATATGTATTATCAAATCCAAATAGCACCTCAATCCCCATTATGTCACAAATATTTTACTTAGATAATTGCAAAAAATTATTAAAGTGGATTTAGAGAAAATATTAACTATATATGTTTACATATATAAATATATACATAATTTTCCAATATAGTATGGGCTTTAGAAAATTTGCTAAAGAAATAAAATTTTATAAACTATTGGAAAACTCAAAGATTGTCGGCGAAAGCTGGCTTCAAACTTACAGTTGAGGATGTGCCGGGCACGTTTGTCATGCACCTCTCTGGGAAAATATGTGCGATTGAAAGTCCAGTTATGCCTAAGGCTAGAAGTAAAAATATACAATCATTAGAATTTGTATTAGTAGATATCAACATGAGAGAAAAATAAAGAGTAATGTTATTAAGAGGATATTAATATGTAGCAAGCACACAAACAAATTATAACAACAATAAGTTTCATGGCTAATAAACTCAAGCAAGTTTCTTTGATACAGATTTTCTTAGCACCATTATGCTAATCGCAGTGCAAATCACCAAGAAGCAGATCAAATATAAGCTACTTCCTAAGTATGTTTGATCATGAGTCCCTTCCCTTCAAAAATTCCTATTAATATTTCAGAGAAGTGAGAGTGTGAGGCAATACTTGGTGACTGTTAAAGGAATAATGTTTGAGAAAAACACATGTAATTCAGTTTCTCGAACTTCTTAATGGCAGAAAATAATTTTTAAAGGTCTCTACATTTTGTATGCATGAACATAGTAACTGTCAAAAAATATGGTATGAATGAACTAGTCCAATAATTCATCAGATTCAAGATATTAGAAAGGATAGGATAAGAAATCATTCTAATTGTGAACTAATTGAGTTGTTCAAAAGAGAGACTTTTGATCTTATTTGTAATCTTCACTTTTATTAATTTTTTCTATATTTGCTCTGAATTCAGAAACAAGTGTCTCCATATAGATGACCCACGAGGTCCTGAAAGTCAAGTCGATTCTCACTTCTTGCACTCTCTTTTTCTACTCTTAGTACATTTAGATACTATACTGTGTGTTTGCCAAAGTTCTCAATGTATTATAGATGCAGGACAGGTGAGGCCCAAAATTGAAGCTCAGCCTGGGAGGGTTATCGGTTTAACCCAAAAAGGAATTAAAGGGTAAGCCAGTGGTGTTGGACAGAAATCTTTTATTGAATGGTACTGCTCCTTGGGGAGCTGGGCTAACTCATAGGCAGTGTGCCCAGAGTAGGCAACGTTGGTGACTGTATTTATATATACTTATACCCACTTTCAATTTTATGCAAATTAATGGGAAGGTTAATGCAAATTGAGGGGTGGGTTTCTAGAACTTTTTTAAAAAGGGGTGGTAACCTCTGAGTCATTGCAATGTAAAGAGCTGGTAATTTCCAGGTGGTTGCCATGGCATTTGTAAACTGTCATGGCACTGGTGGGAGTGTCTTATGCCTATAAGCAATGAGGGCAGCTGGGATCCCTTTTGTCACTATCTGCTGGTTTCAGCTGATTTCTTCACTTTATCCTGTCTGAACCAGATCCTGTTTTGGTCAGAAGGTTGTGACCAGAAAATAGGCCCTGCAGTCTCCTGTCTCCTTATTATGTAATAGAATGAATGACTGAATAGCCAACTTTAAAGCACCCTGTATGGTTCAGCTTAGACTTTTCTTTGTTCTGAAAAATCATCCCCTGATACTGACTTAAGGGGTACCCTTTATATGTATGTAATTCCATAGCATTCTCCACTTGTCTATTTATAAAAGTAATGAAAAATTATAGCGATTATCAATGTAAGTGTCTCTTTCCATTGAAATTCTTTAAGAGTATACTTGTGCTGAATTTATCACAGGCACATTATCTGGCTCATAGGAGGTGTCCAGTAAATATCTGATGAATGAAGAATAATGAAAACTTTATTATTAAAAGAAAACCCATTTGACTCAAAGGCCATTGCCTGTCAAACACAGTCACCATAGTACTGGGTATGTAAATAAGACAAATAAAATGTAATAGTCTAGAAATGTGATTTGGACCACTTATGCAAACCACAGTATTATGGAAGTTACAAGCAGTATAAAGTAATTATTGGTGCCTATTAAAAACAGGAACTTAATGGTATTGAGGCAAACATTTGCTATTCACTAGCTGTATATGACCTTTCTCTACACATTTCTTTTGTATCACATTTTTTGACTTCTCTTTACATGCATTATACAAGCATTACACTTATTTTTCATTAGAGCTGGAGAGATGGGTGGTAGGGGAGGGGTAGGGGCTCATAAAAAAAATAGCCTGAGAGAGCACAGGAGACTTTAGAGAATTCAACAATGTCAAAAGAACAAGTGACACAGCAGCATCATAGTAAACAGAACATCATGTACGTGGGATGCCCACCAAGAGCATGACACAATCTTCTGGATGAAGCCATCTTCAGCATCTGGATGGATGCTGGAGGCAGCAATATGGAAGGATTTCACATGTGTCTACAAGGGCCCATGTTTACAGGAGAAACAATGTCAGGAAAGCATGAAATGGGGAAAGCTGAGTGAAAATGAACCGGCCTGATACCCAAAGAAGACCAGGTTCTGGGTAGGAGCAATTGGTGAGTACATCATATAGCACATTTTTTTTTTCAAATTCCTCAGCAATTTGATGTATGCTAGATATTCTAGTTAGTGAGATGATCTCGCAGTGTTTTCTTCCTCTCCTAGTGACTTCTGATTTTAGTTGTCCAGTTACTTTTTGGTTATGACTCATTCATTTAAACCACCGTGTATTCTGATTATACCTATATTATGAAGTGATCTGCCTTTATATCTTTTCAGTAAACACAATGTAAGAACATAAATTCAGAGTGAAAATGTCCACAAACATTAAGTAGCATTATCTATACTTGGCTAATCTAATTTCAAAGTATTCAATGCTTTCATGTACCCTGACATTTTACTGCATTCCTATCAGATATTTTCCTGTATAAGAAATGTGATATATGTTGTTGTATTTCTGTACACCTTCTTGGCAATCTGAAGGAAACGAGTTTTCATATAAGTCAACCAATTTGTGGGCCCATTTAGAAAATGAGCAAGGTATACTTGTGCTTGTAGTTATAATGTATATGAGAAAGAATATTCCAAGACATGTATATAGAAAAGGACTAGGAAAGGAAACTGGGGAGAAGGGAGATGGGAGACAGGAGTTAACCTCTGGAGACAGGAGTTAACTTGTAAATGTATCACATAATCAGGAAGATGAAACAGAAAACAAACTAAGAAAAAACAAGGGAGACTCTTAGCAGTCATATCATCCTCAATACAATTGAACACAGTTTACACTTCACTGAGAACCTCCAAGAAACTCATCTTCAATGGCTTAACACGTAAAAAACAAATAGTGATTTTTTTAAGGCTTGAGGAATTTGACTAGTGCTTTAGTTAGTTCTCTGGATTTCTCTAGTTAGTTAATATAATGATATAATAGATTTATTCCTAAACTTGTTCACTCTACCTTAACTTTATTTTCATAACAGCTTATGCTCCTGAAAATTGTTCTCAATGATGGAGAACTTGCAAATGTGAACTGAACTCTCAAGGCTGGGTGGAGAATTATGTTTTAATTCATCCGCCATTTTCCCTCCAATAGTATAGCATATGCTCAAGTAAGATGTAAGATTTACTTAAGCTGAGAATGGCTCTTTTGTTTAGAATTAACTGATGGTAGATGTATGTCACTTCTGGTGTCAACATGGTAAGATTTCTCTATTGATCAAGTAGCATTCCAGAGGGGAAAAGTGTTTTCAGAGGACAGACGCTGTGCTACACAAACTGTCACTTTCTTGCTATTCTGGAGCCAGGAGTAACTCAGCTGCTAATTAAACTGGGATGAATTAAGGTAAATTGAATCTTCCTGCACATCTGTTCCAGGTCTGCAAATAGGACCATGAGGCACAGCAGACACAACTCATTTGACAAGAGCCTTCTTCTACTTTCAAATCAGTCCCAAAGAATCTCAGCACCTCAGGTCATGGAATCCTGAGATAAGAAAGAATGTGAATGAGAGAAAACTAACAACTATCTTGTGCATATCTTGACACTAAGAGTATGCAAAACAATAATTCCCTATTCACAGAAAGCCTGGAAGACTTTCAGAGTTGGGTCGTTTTAGAATATGGACTACATGGCCAGGCGCAGTGGCTCACGCCTATAATCCCAGCACTTTGTGAGGGTGAGGCGGGTGAATCACGAGGTCAGGAGTTCAAGACCAGCCTGGCCAAGATGGTGAAAATACAAAAATGCTAGAATACTAAAAATACAAAACTAGCTGGGCACAGTGGCAGGTGCCTGTAATCCCAGCTACTCGGGAGGCTGAAGCAGGAGAAACACTTGAACCCCAGGGCAGAGGGTGCAGTGAACCGAGATCATGCTACAGCACTCCAGCCTGGGTGACAGAGTGAGACTCTGTCTCCAAAAAAAAAAAAAAAAAAAAAAAAGTGGACTACACACATTTATAAAACAAAATCATTAGATTAAGATTACATCAGTTATCCCCTGATGACTCCTTTAAACATAACTTGAAGGATAGTTTGATACTATTATTTCTGTGGCTACCTAAAATAGTCATATAATTTAATCTCATTTGTTTAATTAATCCCCTATTGTTGGAAAATGCTGTGGTTTCCATTTTTCTTTTTACTGTTGTTACAGGTAAAGCTGTAATTATTTCTCATACATATATAAACACACACACACATATATATGTCTGTCTGTGTGTGTTACACATATATTCCACCTACACTTGTGGTTATTTACTTGAACTACACTTCTAGGACTAAAATTTTGGGGATCAAATTTTATTTCCAATTTTCCATTTGTGTATACATCACTAAATTACCAGGAGATATTTTACCTACTTTATCTATTTCCTGATATTTACAAATTCCTTTCTTTCCCTCTCTCCCTCCCTACTTCCCTTCCTTCCTTTCCTTCTCTATTTGTCTCTTTATTACATAGACTTTCTTTCAATGGGTTCACAGTAATGAAAATCAAAATAAGAAAATGTAATACAATTACATTGACAATCTCTATTTACAAATAAATTAATCAAATCTTGCAGAAAAGTTTACATTGTACATTTTCAGACAAAAGAGTGCTAATTCTTTTTTTTTTTTTTTTTTTTTTTTGAGACAGAGTCTTGCTCTGTCGCCCAGGCTGGAGTGCAGTGGCACAGTCTCGGCTTACTGCAAGCTCCGCCTCCCAGGTTCACGCCATTCTCCTGCCTCAGCCTCTCTGAGCAGCTGGGACTACAGGCGCCTGCCACCACGCCCGGCTAATTTTTTTTTGTATTTTTAGTAGAGACGAGGTTTCACCGTGGTCTCGATCTCCTGACCTCGTGATCCGCCCGCCTCGGCCTCCCAAAGTGCTGGGATTACAAGCGTGAGCGACCACGCCCGGCCGCTAATTCTTATATTCACATGAAAAATGATTCTGTATGTAGGTTTTTCATCAAAATGAAAGATCTGGATTATGATGTTAAGAAAATTAGATGCCTACGTAATAAGCAAAAAGAAATGTGAGAAGTAAGAATAATCTCTAGGTTGACTGTATCTGTAGCAGTATAAATTGGTTCAATTATTTATTGATTCTAGTGATCAAGTGCTAATGGCTTTGCTAGGCTCTCAGATTAATACAAGAAGACATAAAGATAATCTTTGCATTAAAAAGGTTTGTTTACTTGTTAGCGTCTTCTCTGCACTGGAGGCATAGAGCATTAAAAAGCACCTTGTATTCAAGAAACGGGGTTAGTTCTGTGTGGTGGAAGCATGAAAAGCACTAGGAGGAGTGAGAAAAAGTATGGAATAGTAAATTGTACTAAATAGTGAAAAATGCTTGAAATCCAACCTAGAAATCCCCAAAGTAAGTTTCCCAGGACACTAGCAGCTATATTTTTCCCTCGAAAATGTGACCCATGGATACACATGATTAGAAGATTCTGACTTGATATCTTCCCCTTGACAAGTTAAAATGTACATTAGCATCTAAGCAGATCTGAGAAGTCTTTCACTATCAAATTACCTTGGTTTAATCCAGCATTTCCTATACCTATTTAATCAATGCAACTGTTGAGATGTAAAACCTGATGCTATCTCACACAAAGAGAAAAAACTCTTGTAGACAGTACAGAGCCCCAAAAAGTTTTTGACAAAAATATGGTATTATTCCAATCTCAACCATACAGGTATTGAACAGAGAACAAAGAGACATACCTAAATTTTAAAGAAGAGTATACAGGAAAATGCATCAGAAGTAAAATAAGCTCCTGGAAATATGGGAATTCCCAAAATATTTCAAGAGGCTGATGTAGTTAGTAAGAATCTCTGCCTGCAGAGCTGGCAGTAGAGCTGGTGTTGGTACACTTGACTCCCACCGGGTACTTGGGCACCTATGTCCATTACCTCAATTTGGGGTAATATTTGGGTCAGACACCTCCTTTCTCCTTTTCAAGCCCACCCCACTCGTTGCCACCCACGCATGGAATGCAGGCCAGAAAGAAATGACTAGGAGCTTCCACTGCAAAGAGGGAAACAAAAAACTCAAGGTTAAGGTTGATGCTTATCCCTAAAAATTATGAAAATTTCCAAATGTCAAATAAGTTTCAAGAGTAATACTACTTTGAACAGAAATAAACTTCAAAGATTTGGACTTCAACTTGAGTTCAAAAGTTGGAAAAATGATATATAATGCAAAATGAGTTAAATGATCACTTCTTTTAAATATCCAAGATAAATATTTGCTGATCCTCAAGCTCTAACAAAGCACTAAACAGAATTGATAGGGATGAGAATGATTTTATTTATTGCTGGAGGTCATACTTTCTGTCTGGCACACTGAATCATGAAGAGGCCTTGGGCATGTATGATGATGAGGATTGCTCTAGGTAGGAAATGAAGGTAAAGTGCATTTCTGTTAATACTTGCCATTCATCATCACCTTTCTTAATCAGTTCATGTGACATCACACAGAAGCATATGAGGAGCCTTTTAAAATTGTTTTATTATTTTCTAGTTTAAAAATTGAGGATACTACCTTTACCACCTCATTCCCCAAATTAGTACACTTAAGGTTCTCATTACATATTGTCTTCTAAAATAATAGTAATACTGTTAGCTGGGGATTTTTCTATTTTTCAGTCACTCTACTAAGCACTTGTTTTAAGGGTCACGTTACATTATTTGACTTGACCCCCACAGGAAACATACAAGCGAAATCCAATTTTAGCTCTAAGAGAAAACTAAGGCTCAGATGTTGAGTAATTTGTTAAAGTCATGGAGCTAGGCAGTGGCAGAGACAGGACCCAAATCATAGTGCAAGCTACTTTTATTTCACTTGAAGCTACTTTAACTTAGAAGACCATTTATGATCTGACAGCCTCTCACTGCCCATTCTTTCTCTAATTTAATCTCCTTCATTTCATTGCTAGATCACTCCTCTCCTGCCACCCAGGCCTCTTTACTCTTTCCCAAATATGTAATGTATGCTCATTTGTGCCTTAGGGACTCTACATTTGTTGTTCTTCCTGAAATGTCTTCTCCCAAAAAGTCTGTGTGATGTGCTCTTTATAACCTTCTTCTGCTTATTTGAGTATCAGATCAAATGTCACATTGTCCCCACCTTCCACGTGTCTGCCCTCCAAAAGTCTTTCTCCTTTTTCATCTGCTTACTGTTTGCCAATGTACATGTAACCATCTAACATACTTGAGTTCTACTTATTTTCTCACTAAACCTTCCCACCATGAGTCTGTAAATTTTCTTAAGGTAGGTACTTTGTCTGTTTTATTGACTACTGTACTCTGAGAACTTACAACAGTATTTGGCAAATAGTATTAAATTACTATTTGTTGAGTTAATTACGAATTATTTTCTCTTGTCTTTATTCTTACATATTCCATTTCCCTATTTTTATATTTTTAAAATTTATCTTTCATCTCTAAAGCCTTATTACTGCAAGCAAATCAATCTCTAAGTATTTTACTAAACAATAAGCAGATGCGACAAACTATATGAGGTCTAAAAGAAAATACCCAAGGATGATAGAATACGGCCGATGCATTTCAATGGTTAGGAAAACACATGTGGTCTCTACAAAACAAGGCAAGAAGAGATTGCTTTAGTTTTTAGGTTTTTTTTCCCCCTCTTTCAGGCTTATAATTTCAAATATATTGGAATTAAGATAGGAAAACGCAAAAAAAATTAACCAAGTCATTTGAAGACAATGATTTTAAGTATTAATATAACTGAATTGTATTGAAAGAATGTGAGTAGATGAGAAATAAAAATTAATTAATTTCCATGAGTTATGTCTAGAAACAAATACAAAGTGACATAAAAGCCCAGTGCACACGCACCATATTGACTCAAGAAAGTCAAATAAAAGTAATCTCTAACGTACTTTTTGCCTCATATCAGCAGTGACTGGATTTCTCTACACATATAAAAATAGAAAAACATGCTTCTTTGGTATTAAAATGTACTGAATATCTAAAAATATTATTTCTTATTACCATGCATTTCCTCTACTGTGACTTGTCAGGTGCTTCATGCTGTTCTTTTTATCTTTGGTTGAGTCACTTCTGTTTGCCCTAAAAAACTACATTGTACATTTCCGTTTCTTCTATTCCTGTGATTACTGACTTTATTTGGGTGTTTGTCATCCATAATCTGGAATACTGAAAGAAACTGTTCATTATTTTTTCTACCATCTTTTCTTGACTTCCAGTCTAGCCTGTGGATATTATGAGAAAATACGCTTGTAAAGCTCACTATCTTCAAGGGTCCCCCATTACATATGGAATAAACCCAAAATTTCCAAGCAGAAATTCCCGATGGCCTGGCCTTGACTTCTCACTGTCTTCTACAGATTAAATTTTCTGATTATTCTGTTCCAAGTGTCATTTCCAAAAGAAGCTATGTAGCTTGTTCATATGATTTCCTTTCTTGGAACATTATTGTCTACTCTGGATTCTCTATAAACATTACTTATTTATTTTGTTATTTTTAGACCTAACTTGAAAGAAACTTTCTTCTTATTTTGATTTCTTTCAGAATCAGAAACAACAGCATATATGCCTTTTTTTCTTTTTAGATTTATATTCAGGGACCACACGTATTTCAGCTTTGTTTTCTTCACAATATTTAGAATTCTGCTTTGCATTCTGTTGGATCTCAATTTGTTTATTTGTCTCCATTATTTTTGCTGTACAACAAATATGCCAAGATTCAGTAGCTTAAACCAACTCATTTATTATGCTCACAGAATCTGAGGTCAGGAATCCAGGCAGAGCATAGGGTGAGCCCATCTATGCTTCACAATGTTTGGGTCTTCATCTGGGAAGGCTAAAGGGCTGTGGGTTTCATTCAGTCATATGTGGATTCTGGCCGGTGTGACTCAAAGACAAAGACTGCTAGCCAAAACATCTCCATGTGACTTGACTTTTCCACAGCATGGTGGCTTCCGGGAAGTCAGACTTCTTATTGTAGTTCTGGTCTCTAAGGGGAAGTGTTCAGCAAACATAGAGAAAGTCCCAGTGTCCTTTATGGCCCTTCTCAGAAACCACTGAGCATCAGTTCTGCTTCACTCTATGAGTAGAAGCAGTGACAACTCTTCCAGATTCTAGGCCAGGGCACATAGACCCTGCCTGTTGTGGAAAATGGGAGGAATATCAAAGAATTTTGGAGCAATGTTTTGAAATTCTACACTTGCATTCTACATGGGGCTACTTATAAGGTACAAAAAAAACTTTGTGAAATGATCATGGACAAGCTCTTGTATTTCTGAAAACAGAAATTAGATTTGTTTTTCTTCTATCGATGGCTACTATTTCTGCAGTGCAGCAGAAATAGAACAGCTTGGACTTGGGAGTAAGATAAGCCTGGGTTCAAATCCTGGCTGTGTAGTTCATCAGTATGCATCATTGTACAAATTATTCAACACATCTAAGCCTCTGATCATTCAATTATACCCCGGAGATAACGATAGAAGGCTTGAGAAGGGAGAGTAAGCATGAAAATATCCCATTTGATTTATTCAGTCAGTTTGGAGCTTATTTCTTTAAGATTATTAACATTGTAGTACAATAAGCACTGTAATTTAAAAAGGATTCCTTAGAACTGTTCCACCTGAAGTGAGAAGAAGCTGGGTATTGGTCCTTCAATTCTTCCCTGTCATTGACAGCTATTTCTTGAGAATATCAAACCCTGCAATCCTTGTGTGTCTATCACCAGCCCAGAATGCCAGAGAAAGCCCTCAAGTGCTTGTTTTTGGAAGCCACAGCTAGTATGGGATTGGTGGGACCTGAGGAGACATGGGTGAGGTGTTAACAGCATCTGCTACAGATATTCTGCAGCAGACACTTTCCATTCCTGCACAATGCTCAGTCATCACAACGAGTATTAGAAGTACATATTGGCCCTCCCTTTGGAGAAATGTCATCTTATTAACATTAACATCTTACATGTGTTTTCCCATGAATTAGCTCATTTAGTTCTTAAGAGAATAGAGTTAATGACATGAAGTCTAAATACTTTAAGTGTGTTGCTCAAAACCAAATAACAAATGAAGTATTAGAAGTCAGATTACCCAAGCCAAGGGTGCCCACATGACACTTCTTGAGAGACTGAGGAATTTTCTTCAGTTAAGATTGTACCAGGGCCCCATCTTCTTAACCAGCAAGGTAGGGTGGCCTCAATTCAACATCAGTTGAATTCGAGACTGTTTTCAGAAACTATAGTGTTACTTGGGGCAGAACATTCTCAAAAGCAACAACAAAAACTTTCTCAGGAAAGTTTCATGGAAAGAAGAATGTAATTAACATCTGGTGGAAGTTAATTAAGGATCTCTGGTGTAAAGGCAATGAGGTGATATGGAAATTACATTGGGTCGAGAAGGCAGAGACCTGGTCCTAATGTAGTGTCTGCCATCAACCAGCTGTGTGACATGGATTAAATCACTTGTCTTCAGGAAGCCTCAGGTTCTAATTTATAAATAAAGCTCTTTGTGCTTAAAGTGTATTTTGAGACTCTGAAGAGGGACGTAACATTACACTTAAGTAGTACATTGCTTTACAAATGTGGATGGTTATATGTATTTTGAACCAGGCACTTTGGAGTATTAGTATAGAATGCTTTGGGTAGTTAAGACTTTTGTATGCTGATTGAACCTCATAAAATGCCACATGCCTCATCTCTCTCCTTCTCTGTCTCCCCTCTTTATTTTTCCTCATCCTGCTCTCTCTTTGGCTTAACGTTCTTGTCTCCTGGTTCTATACCAGTAAAAGAGAACCACAATATTGCCTTCTCACCCACCTTTGGCCATCATAATGGCTTTTTTTCATGTAAAATGATTACATATCCAATTAAAGTGAACACCTGGGGGAAATAATAGCTGGAATACTCAATAATTTTAGGTTATGCTGAAAAAATAATTATTTGAGTCTTTTCTTCAGGTCAGTTTACTTGAAAAGAAATAATGCATAATGGGTTCAGTCAAAGTCAGCCTGGCAATTTGCCTACAAACTATTGTCAAGCAGTAAATTACATAAGTAGTTGATCATCACACATGTTCATCAGCTCACTAATAGAAGCCAATGACAATTTAGGGAGAAAATAACCAAAATATATATCACATTTATTCTATTCAGAACAAATCATTTTTTAACACTTATTTTTTTCCCTAGTTAAGTTTCAATTTATCTGGGGCTCTGTCAGGATGACAGAAACTCATTTAGAATCCATGAAGACAGCTGACAGAAAGTGCATTAAAAATTAGATTTTGAATTCAAAGAATGAAAGCTTTAAATCACTACAGTCAAGTCAGTGGGACAAGATTGATATCAGATGCTATTTTGTTCATATTATTAAGGAAGTATTCCAGCCTTGAAGAGACCTTGTCACTACACAGCTTCTGTCTATGTAAATAAGAATGAAGTGAGTATATCTGTTGTCAATGATAGAAACAGCCATCCAGCGCCTCAAAGCAACAGGCTGGTTCATTAGAGGAAAATGCTAAAAGTTAGAAGAACGCTGAAAGGTCATATATGCCCAATTCCCTCATTATGTGTACGGGAGGACTGAAATCCCATAGGAAAAGGTTAGCAGGTGTATTAGACACACATGAACTTTCAATTTAAATCGAGTGGTCTGAGTAAGGGTTAAGCCACTCTCTTGACAGGGGTTTTGGACAAGTCACTGGACAACCCTGGGCATCATTGTAGAGAATATTCATTTACCCTATGTGTGTTTTTAGTCTGTTCAGCAGCCATTCCACCTTCCTTCAGCACCTCACTTTATTCTTTGGGAATTACAGAAATCTTGAATTGCCTGTGCTATTTTTTTTTAATTTGGGTTTTAATTATGTAAATAAATAGCAACATGAAAACGAGGAGTTCTAAGGTTTGTACATTATCTCTAGGTGAAAGGATTTCAGATTAGTTTGCTTGTAGGATGGTACCACCCAAGATAACAGAGCTCTGGTCTAGTGTTTCCTGAAGAAGAAAGCCAATTTAATACATTCAATACTGACTTCTCTCACATTTTTCTGTAGAAATACTGATTTACTCTATGGAGTTTCCAATGTTTACCTATACCTAAGTTATAGGTAACTTAATATAGGTAACTTAAATAAGTTAAGACGGGCAGAGCATGGAGTTTTCTACTTAGTTCCAGGTGAATTCTTCACATTTCCTGGCTTTTGAAAGTTGTCCTTCCACAAATCTTAAACCCCAGTCATATAATCTCTCCCCACTGACATGGGCAAACACGATGGTTTGTTGTGGATAATAGAGGGAGGCAGCTAATCCCATGAAACCAGGCGGATACACTAGCTTCTTTATTTTTGAACCTCTGGCCAAAAGGAGTCCAATAAGTCCAGCAAAACCAATAACACCAAGTCTCGGAAAAAATCCAGGAGGTGCATTTTGGAGATAGTCATAGCTGTCTAACCCCACTGAACCAAACTTTGCATCTTGGGCTTACTTTGGGAGTACGTGTCCTGACACCAGCTTGTGTATGGCTCGCAATAAGTGTCGGAGCTGTGTGAAGCTTTCTTCTAGCTGGTTCCTTGACTCCTCCACACACTGCGATTCGCCCTCGCGAAAGCTCGTCAACCTTCACGGAAGTTTTGGGAGGTGAGTCCTTTTTCGGTGCTGCACAGACTTCGAAGGTGAACAAGCTCAGGCTGGCTGGCCCCACGGACCCCTCTGAATTACCTTGAACGTGTCGCTGGCAACGGTGGCTCCGGCAGGGTCACCCCAGCCTCGGCCACGCCCACAACAGAGATGTGGCTACGGAGGCCCGGTAGGGCCTTGATTTCTCCAACCACAAGCGAGCCGTGGTGCGGGTGACTGCAGTAGGACAAACTCTGTGCGGCGAAGGCTTAGTTCAATCACCCCTGCCTATGCTCTTGATGGGACTTTCAGTTCAGGTATCCTGCTCTCCTCTGGCACACAGCGTTAATTGTTGCCACAAGCTAAGTCCACCAGTCTCTCCCTACAGGGAAATGAAGTCCTGAGCGAAGTGACACAAATATGGAAAAGGTTTAGAACTGATTTGTTCTGGTAGTCATTCCCAAAGCAGTATCCATTTGTCCTGGTTACTACACCTCCAAAATTCCAATGTCCGAATTTTGCAATGTTTGTATTCTCTTTCCAATATTTGATTGTTTACGTTCTCCTTCAGTTCTATGGAGCTGCCTACGAACCTTCCACTAACACCCATTTTTAAGTTAATTGCAGTGGTCTCTGTTGCTTGCAACCAAAAAGAAACCAAACTAATATATCGTACATGTGAAATTGTAACTAATATATTGCACATATAAAATGGGAAAAATTATACTTCACTCATAAAGGTGGTATCAGTTTTTTTTGTTGTTTTTTTTTGTTTTGTTTTTTTTGAGATGGAGTGTTGCTCTTTTTGCCCAGGCTGGAGTGCAATGGTACCATCTTGGCTGAGAGCAACCTCCGCCTCCTGGGTTCAAGTGATTCTCCTGCCTCAGCCTCCTGAGTAGCGGGGATTACAGGCATGTGCCACCACGCCCGGCTAATTTTGTATTCTTAGTAGAGATGGGGTTTCTCCATGTTGGTCAGGCTGGTCTCGAACTCCTGACCTTAGGTGAGCCGCCTGCCTTGGCCTCCCAAAGTGCTGGGGTTACAGGCATGAGCCACCGTGCCCAGCCAAGTTTTTTTAATATATAAAAATAATGTATATTAAAACTACTGGCTTGGAGAATAAAACTTAAGAGGAACCCAGTAAGTATTGTTTGCTTGGTTTTTAAGATCCTTCCTATGTATTCTCATCTTTATTCCTGGATTCTGCTGAGATGCTCAATGGATCCATGAGTCACATGCTTAATCTCCTCAAATAACTCTCTGGGTGAGAACATACGCACACCTTTTGGTCTTTTTGAGACACTGGGTCATAGTTGTTTAACCACATCCTTGACTTTGTCTTCAGAACACACTTTCCTAAGAATGAATCTTCTAGTTTTAGCTTCTTTTGCAAAATGAATAGGCAGAGAATTTCCCAAATCATGAAATCCTGGTTTTTGTTTAATAGTCTTCCGCAATTTATCTCCCTCCTCTTGCATTTTATTATAAGCAGCAAAAAGAAATCTGACCGTACTTTCAACATGTTGCCTAAAATGTTCAGAAAAACAACCAAGTTATTTGCTTACAAGTTATGCTTCCACATAATTGTAGGACACAATTCAGCTAGGCTTTCTGTCACTATATTACAAGGGTCCCTCTCTTCCAGCTCCCCAAATCAAGTTCCTTATTTTTTTCTGAGCCCTCAGCAGCAAAGCCTTTAATGTGCATATTTCTACGAACATTCTGTTGATGATAACATACATATACTCTAAGATGATAGAGACTTTCTGTCCTGTTCTCTTAACTTACTCCTGAGCCCTCATCAACAGGGCCATAATACCCGTTTTTCTACCAATAGTCTGTTTAAAGCAGTATAGGCTTTTCCTATCTAGCACCTCAAAATTATTTGAGTCTCTACCTATTACCCAATTCCACAGCCATGTTCACATTTTTAAGTATTTGTTACAAGATTTTTAAAGACATTTGTTACAGTTTTTAGGTATTTAGTTAAATATAGCATTTTACATATTTGTTACAGGTTTTAGATATGTAGTTTTTAGGTACCAAAATCTGTATGTTTCCCATGACTCCTATAACAAATTATCACAAATGTGGTGGCTTAAAACAATTATTCTCTCAAAGTTCTAGAGACCTAATATCTGAAATCAGTATCTCTAAGCTGAAATCAGGGTGTCAGTAGGGTTACTCCCTCTGGAAGCTCTAAGTGATAATCTGTTTCTTGCCTCTACCAGCCTCTGGTGGCGGCCACCCTTTCTTGGCTGGTGGTCACATACGTCTAATCTCTGCCTCTGCAGCTACATTTCCTTCTCCTTCTGTGTCAAATCTCCTTCTCATAAAGACACGTGGATTACACTGAAGGTCCACTTGGATTAGCCAAGATAATCCCCCTATTCTAAGATCCTTAATGTAATCAAATCCACAACATCCTTTTCTGCCACATAGGGTGACATTCACAGGTTCCACACGGTAGGATGTGGCTACATTTTGGGGGTCATTATTTAGCTTACCATGTGCTTCCTCTCTTTTTCTGGTTTTGCCTTTTCCAGTGCTGTACAAAGTTATCTCTGTAACCGGCCTCAGTGTGACATTCTGGAAACTTTAAAATTTAGCTGACTAAAATAATTTCACTTAGGAGAATATATGACATTGAAATTTAAATTTTGTTCAAGGGGCTTTATTTACTCTTGTTAATAGTAACTTTTAAAATATAGAACCAGATGGTGATTCAACACACATACACATACAAATACACACACATCTGCCTGTTAGCATAATGTAAATTTTCCGCTTACAATTTTACAAAAAAAAGTTGAGGACATGCATTAATCTATAGCAAATCTGGCAGGAGTTCTTCAATAAAAGATTTTATATGAAGATGAAAATGTTTATTTAGTTTGAAATGAACCAAACCAATCTGTACAGAAGAAACACATAGAATTTTACTATTCCATACAATTGAACATTATTATGTTCAAATACTATAGAGGATGAAGAAGTGAATTCCAGTATTTTTCCAATTCTTTTCCTTCTAAATAGTTGATGTACATTCTTAACCTATTTTAGCTATTAAATTTTTTTCTCTATTATTCCAGGTTTCTGTTCATCTCTTTTGATCCACAGTCTGTACATCCGAGTCTTTTGTCCCATAATTTTTAATGTGAAGTGTATACATTATTTTGTATTGCTGCTGTAAAAAATCATCACAAATGTAGTGGCTTTAAACAACCCAAATTTACACTCTTGCAGCTCTAGAGGTCAGAAATGTAAAATGGGTTAGCAGGGCTGTGCTATTTCTGTGGTCTCAAGAGAGAATTCATTCCCTTGCCTTCTCTACCTTCCAGAAGCTTCCTGCATTTGTTGATTTATGGCCCCAACTTTCTTCCAGCAACATAGCATCTTCCAATCTTTGTCTTTCTTTGCCCAACACATCACTTTTTTCTGACTCTAATCCTCCCCTCCCTCTCTCTGTGATTACAGTGGGCCCATGAGCATAATCTAGGTTAATCTCTCCATCCCAAGATCCTTAAATCAATCACATATGCAAAGTACCTTTTATCATGTGTTGTAACATATTCAGGTTCTGAGACTAGGATTAAAACATCTTTGGGGGTGGGGCACTATTCAGGCTATCACATGGAGTTTGCCAAAATTCAAATCCATGTCTTTATTACTATTTGCAAAAAATCTTCAATGTTTGCTATCACTAATGGTCAAAACTGCATTGTTTGGTTTGTGTAATGAATAACTTTGAAGTGGAATCTGAGACAAAAATTGGACCTTTCATTTGATAGAAGCATAGGCTCCATGACTCTCCTAGGGTAAGATAATTAAACATTCATCTTAATTGCAATAAATTTCTGACTTCTGTTTTAGTACTGCATGGCCCAGAATGTGTGGGCTATTTATACCCTTTTTGTGGGCCATTTATACCCTTTTTGTAAGAGGCAGAGCAAAGAAAAGGAGGGCAATATTTGGAGGAGAGGGACCCCTCTTTCCCTGGTTAAGTTAAGAAGAAATGAACAAGAAACTCAGGGCAAGATCAAGAGAGGTGATTCATCAACTGGCCTTCAACTAGAAAGGTGAAGATAGTCCTTTCTAGTGGTGTAGTGGAATGAACATGACAGAGCTCCCAGGTATGCAGTTCTTTTAGCAAGCTAGTAGTATTGGTCAACTCACTTCACCTCTCTGGGGGAAGAGGTGAGCTCAGCTCATCAACCTCTAAAATCTTAACCAGTAGTAACTCTGAAGGATTAGCCTTGACATTTACTAATGTTGCCTCTCTTGCTTAATATTTTATACTAATGAAAATATTAGTTTGTAAGTACTGGGGAGAAATGTATTTTAACACCTAACAGAATTGCTACTTCTGAGAAAGTGGTAGAGAGGGATTTATCAAAGTCATCTTGCTTATAACAATAAGAAATGTCAGCAGAGGAAAAAAGTGAATAAAACAGTTAAGTATGTTGTAATCTGAGGCTGAAAGATGCTGCCTGAGTAGTGACAATTCCTACTAAGGAAAAATTCTTCTCTTCCAAATCCCATCAGACAACCTTACATGTTCTGCACAGATTTTTACTGCTTACATGACTATATTTAACGGAAAATACGCGATTACTGGAAAACGCTGAGTGACTTGGGAAGCGCTGTGGAAATGTGTTCTTTGGTGGCAATGAGAAATAAAAAGCAGTGCTTTCAACTGTGAGGGGAAATCACTTTAATATTGCCCAGGGTTCTAGAGTGTCGTTGCACAGCATTTTAAATAAATGTGTATTTGTTTCATTTTATTTATTCCTTCATTTAATCAATCAGCAAATATTTATTAAGTGGATAGGCCACACACTATACTGAATGTTAAACAGATGTAATGAATTAGATATAAACCCTATCTTTTAGGAACTTACTGTCTGTCTGGAATAAATAGGTATAGCCACAACTAATGAGGAAACGAGGTATAAGGTATAATTTGCCACATGGACCATACAGAAGTATAGATTAAGTGAGTGTCCTCTGTAGTAAACAGCTAGAATTTGAATCCCAGCTCTACAATTCATCGGCTGTGTTACCTGAGTGAATTATTTAGATGATCTCTGTGTGTAGGGCTCAACAGTGTTGAATAAGTTACATGTAAAGTACTTAAAATAATATCTGCCCCAAACTAGTCTACGTTCTTGGAAATCAGAATAATAGTTACCTTTGGGGATAGAAGAAGGAATATGATTTTTAAAAAAAGGAGCAACAAGAGATTTCTGAGATTTAGGTAACGTTCTGTTTCTTGTTCTGGATGCTAGTTACAGTGGTATGTTTTCTTTTTGAAAATTCAACAAGCTGTATACTTATATTGTTTTTAATTATATATATTTTTTAAATTTAAAGAAGCTTTGAAAAGCAGTGCCTCCATCGTGGTATGTTCAAAACAAATATTTGTTATGCTCAAATCGCAACTCTTAGAAACTCAAAGTGAAGCAGGGAAGGTTCTTGGCTTCACTGGGAAGAAATTCAAGAGCAAGCTGGTGTAGAAAAAAACAGCTTTATTGAGGTGGGCAGCAGTGTTACAGCTCTGTGAGCTCCTGCAGAGCAAGGCTACTCCATAAACAGTCATATTTATACCCCCTTTTATGGACATATTAATTAAGGGGTTGGTTATTCAGAAAAAGCTAGAAAGTAGGCAGTAACTTCCAGGTGTTGCCATGGCAATGGGAAACTGTCATGGCGCTGGTGGACATGCCTTATGAAAACATACTTTCAGTTCCTCTTTCCAGTTCCTGCCAGTCTCCAATCTAGTCCCCACTTGAGTCCCACCTACCTCCTGCCTCTAAATGAGGGGAACAATCACTTCTGACTGAGGCAATGGGCAGTGATTTCAGGGAATAGGCCACTTCAACCAAATTCTCAAGATTAGTTGGATTATGTGTATACAAAAATAGGTGTAGAATTTCTATTTTTAAAAAAGTATGCCATGTATTCAGGAAAGCATAATGATTCAGGGTGTCGACTGTGAAGTCAGATATCTGTCTGAATAGCAGAACTATTGTTACTGGAAAAGGGTCCTGCTCCAGACCTCAGGAGAGCGTTCTTGAATTTCATGGAAGAAAGAATTTTGGGGTGAGTCCATAGAGTAAAGTGAAAGCAAGTTTCTAAAAGAGAAGAATTTTCAACCCAGAATTTCGTATCCAGCCAAACTAAGCTTCATAAGTGAAGGAGAAATAAAATCTGTTACAGACAAACAAATGCTGAGAGATTTTGTCACCACCAGGCCTGCCTTACAAGAACTCCTGAAGGAAGCACTAAACATGGAAAGTAACAACTGGTACCAGCCACTGCAAAAACATGCGAAATTGTAAAGACCATCATTGCTATGAAGAGACTGCATCAATTAACAGGTGAAATAACCAGCTAGCATCACAATGACAGGATCAAATTCACACATAAAAATATTAACCTTAAATGTAAATGAGTTAAATGCCCCAACTAAAAGACACAGACTGGCAAATTGGATAGAGTGAAGACCATCAGTGTGCTGTATTCAGGAGACCCATCTCATGTGCAAAGACACACATAGGCTCAAAATAAAGGGGTGGAGGAAGATCTACCAAGCAAATGAAAAGCAAAAAAATAAAAAAATAAAAAAATAAAAAAGGCAGGGGTTGCAATCCTGGTCTCTGATAAAACAGACTTTAAACCAACAAAGATCAAAAGAAGCAAAGAAGGCCATTACATAATGGTAAAGGGATCAATTCAAAAAGAAGAGTTAAGCATCCTAAAAATATATGCATACAGGAGCACCTAGATTTGTAAAGCAAGTTCTTAGAGACCTACAAAGAGACTTAGACTCCCACACAATAATAATGGGAGACTTTAACACCCCACTGTCAATATTAGACAAATCAAAGAGACAGAAAATAACAAGGATATCCAGGACTTGAACTCAACTCTGGACGAAGTGGACCTAATAGACATATACAAAACTCTCCACCCCAAATCAACAGAATATACATTCTTCTCAGCACCACATTGCACTTATTCTAAAATTGACCACATAATTGGAAGTAAAACACTCCTCAGCAAATATAAAAGAACATAAATCACAACAGAATGTCTCTCAGACCACACTGCAATCAAATTAGAACTCAGGAATAAGAAAATGACTCAAAACTGCACAAATACATGGAAACTGAACAATCTTCTCCTAAATGACTCCTGGGTAAATAATGAAATGAAGACAGAAATAAAGATGTTCTTTGAAACCAATGAGAACAAAGGCACAATGTACCAGAATCTCTGGGACACATTTAAAGCAGTGTGTAGAGGGAAATTTATAGCACTAAATGCCCACAAGAGAAAGCAGGAAAGATCTAAAATCGACACCCTAACATCACAATGAAAAGAACTAGAGAAGCAAGAGCAAACAAATTCAAAAGCTAGCAGAAGGCAAGAAATAACTAAGATCAGAGCAGAACTGAAGGAGATAGAGACACAAAAAAGTCTTCAAAAAATCAGTGAATCCAGGAGCTGTTTTTTTCTTGAAAAGATCAACAAAATAGACCACTAGCAAGACTAATAAAAAAGAAAGGAGAGAATAATCAAATAGATGCAATAAAAAATGATAAAGGGGATATCACCACTGATCCCACAGAAATACAAACTACCATCAGAGAATACTGTAAACACCTCTATGCAAATAAACTAGAAAATCTAGAAGAAATGGATATATTCCTCGACACATACACCATCCCAAGACTAAACCAGAAAGAAGTCAAATCTCTGAATAGACCAATAACAGGTTCTGAAATTGAGGCAATAATTAATAGCCTACCAACCAAAAAAAGTCCCGGACCAGATGGATTCACAGACGAATTCTACCAGAGGTACCAAGAGGAACTGGTACCATCCCTTCTGAAACTATTCTAATCAATAGAAAAAGAGGGAATCCTCCCTAACTCATTTTATGAGGCCAGCATCATTCTGATACCAAAGCCTGGCAGAGACACAACAAAAAAGGGGAAGTTTAGGCCAGTATCCCTGATGAACAGTATCCCTGATGAATGCGAAAATCATCAACAAAATACTGGCAAACCGAATCCAGCAGCACACCAAAAAGCTTCTTCACCACGATCAAGTCAGCTTCATCCCTGGGATGCAAGTTTGGTTCAACATATGCAAATCAATAAACATAATCCATCACATAAGCAGAACTAACGACAAAAACCACATGATTATCTCAATAGATGCAGAAAAGGCCTTTGACAAAATTCAATAGGCTTTCATGTTAAAAACTCTTTAATAAACTAGGTATTGATGGAACCTATCTCAAAATAATAAAAGCTATTTATGACAGACCCACAGCCAATATCATACTGAATGGGCAAAAACTGGAAGCATTCCCTTTCAAAACTGGCACAAAACAAGGATGCCCTCTCTCATCACTCCTATTCAACATAGTATTGGAAGTCCTGGCCAGGGCAATCAGGCAGGAGAAAGAAACAAAGGGTATTCTATTAGGAAAAGAGGAAGTCAAGTTGTCTCTGTTTGCAGATGACATGATTGTATATTTAGAAAACCCCATCGTCTCAGCCCAAAATCTCCTTAAATGATAAGCAACTTCAGCAAAGTCTCAGGATAAAAAAATCAATGTGCAAAAATCACAAGTGTTCCTATACACCAATAACAAGAGAGCCAAATCATGAGTGAACTCCCATTCACAATTACTACAAAAAGAATAAAATACCTAGGACTCCATCCTACAAGGGATGTGAAGGACCTCTTCAAGGAGAACTACAAACCACTGCTCAAGGAAATAAAAGAGGACACAAACAAATGGAAGAACATTCCATGCTCATGGATAGGAAGAATCAATATCGTAAAAATGGCCATACTGCTCAAGGTAATTTATAGATTCAATGCTATTCCCATCAAGCTACCACTGACTTTCTTCACAGAATTGGAAAAAAATACTTTAAAGTTCACATGGAACCAAAAAAGAGCTCACATAGCCAAGACAATCCTAAGCAAAAAGAACAAAGCTGGAGGCATCACACTACCTGACTTCAAACTATACTACAAGACTACAGTAACCAAAACAGCATGGTATTGGTACCAAAACAGATATATTGACCAATGGAACAGAACACAGGCCTCAGAAATAACACCACACATCTACAACCATCTGACCTTTGACAAACCTGACAAAACAAGCACTGGGGAAAGGATTCCTTATTTAATAATAAATAGTGTTGGGAAAACTGGCTAGCCATATGTAGAAAGCTGAAACTGGATCCCTTCCTTACACCTTATACAAAAATTAATTCAAGATGGATTAAAGACTTAAATGTTAGACCTAAAACCATTAAAATCCTACAAGAAAACCTAGGCAATACCATTCAGGCATAGGCATGGGCAAAGATTTAATGACTAAAACACCAAAAGCAATGGCAATAAAAGCCAAAATGACAAATGGGACCTAATTAAACTAAAGAGCTTCTGCACAGCAAAAGAAACTATCATCAGAGTGAACAGGCAACCTACAGAATGGGAGAAAATTTTTGCAAAGTTTCCATCCTACAAAGGGCTAATATCCAGAATCTACAAAGAACTTAAACAAATTTACAAGAAAAAAACAACCCCATGAAAAAGTGGGCAAAGGATATGAACAGACACTTCTCAAAAGAAGACATTTATGCATCCAACAGACATATGAAAAAATGCTCATCATCACTGGTCATCAGAGAAATGCAAATCAAAACCACAATGAGATAACATCTCACGCCAGTTAGAATAGCGATCATTAAAAAATCAGGAAACAACAGATGCTGGAGAGGATGTGGAGAAATAGGAACGCTTTTACACTGTTGTTGGGACTGTAAACAAGTTCAACCATTGTGAAAGACAGTGTGGTGATTCCTCAAGGATCTAGAACTAGAAATACCATTTGACCCCACAATCCCATTACTGGTTTTATACCCAAAGGATTATTAATCATTCTACTATAAAGACACATGCACACTTACATTTATTGCAGCACTGTTCACAATAGCAAAATCTTGGAACCAACCCAAATGCCCATCAATTATACACTGGGTAAAGAAAATCTGGCACATATACACCATGGAATACTATGGAGCCATAAAAAGATGAGTTCATGTACTTTGCATCATTCTCAACAAAGCAACACGAGAAGAGAAAACTGAACACTGCATGTTCTCACTCATAAGTGGGAGTTGAACAATGAGAACACATGAACATAGGGAGGGAAACATCACACACTGGGGCCTGTTGGAGGGTGGGGAGCTGGGGGAGGCATAGGGTTAGGACAAATACCTAATGTAAATGATGAGTTGATGGGTGCAGCAAACCAACATGGCACATGTATACCTATGTAACTAACCTGCACGTTGTGCACATGTACCCTAGAACTTAAAGTATGATAATTAAAAAAAAGAAAGTAAAAAAACAAAAGAATGGCAACTCCATAAGCAGAGCAGCCTGGAAGGCTGTTGGTTGGCTATTTTTATGGTTATTTCATCATATGCTAAACAAGGGGTTATTTCATGAGTTTTCTGGGAAAGGGAATGAGGATTTCCCAGAACTAAGGATTCACCTTCCTTTTAGACCATATAAGGGTAACTTCTGGACGTAGCCATGGCATTTGTAAACTGTCATGGCACTGGTGGGAGTCTTTTGGCATACCAATGCATTATAATTAGGTATAATATGCAATAATTAGTGTGTAGTGAGGATGACTGGAGGTCACTTTCGTTGCCATCTTGGTTTTGGGGGGTTTCTGCAGCCTTCTTTACTGCATCCTGTTTTATCAGAGGGTTCTTTGTGACCTGTATCTTATCCTGTGACTAAGAATGCTAATGTCCTGGGAATGCAGCCCAGTAGGTCTCAGTCACATTTTACCCTGCACCCACTCAAAATGGGAGTCAGTCTGGTTCTAACACCTCTGACACTATGGTTTAATATGTTTTTATACAAACTACTCAAACTTTTTGAAGCAGTTTTCTAATCTGTAAAGTGGGGATAAACATTCCTACTTCACTGGATTATTATGACATCTAAATAAATAGCCTATGCAATGCCTTTGTCATTAGAGATAAGAGCATTAGAAAAATTCAAGAAAAGTTGTGATGATAATGTAATACAGTGATATCTGCCTGAGCTGATAAACGTAAGGTTTATATTGGGTATTGATAAATAGCAGTTTCTCCTAAGGTGGTTTAGTTCATGTAGCCTATAGATCTTATTTTTTTTCATGAACTTTAAAGACGTTAGATGATTCATTAGTACCAACAGACTTTAGAGATATTGAAGTGAAAAAAATATTGTGAGATTGTATGCTCATTTTTTCAATTTTTATTTCTAACAATCATTAACATTATATTTTATGTTCTATTTTTATCTTATGTGGTACTATATTTCTGAACTTCAATTTAATTAAATAAAAAGTAGTAATTACTACTAATTTTCAATTTCCTTTGAAATTTAAAATATTACAAAAAAGCATGTACATATCTTGGTATGAAATTTTACTCAACATCTCAAGCCCAAGTGCATTATTCATTACAAACAACAACAAAAAGCTTATGGGAAAAACAACTGGAATCCACTGAAGTTGAATTATCAGGACATATTGCACAAGAGAGCATCTATCAGAACTACGTTATGATGATAGAAATACTGCATCTGCCATTCTTGATTTGCATAAAAATCAGCATAAAGAAACTTCAGTTAATTCATTTGGTCATTCATTCACCCAACACTAGTCAGTGAATATCTGCTCACATTTGTGGCTCAGGCACTAAAGGTAACATGAAATGGATTACGGGTACTTTCCCAGACTCCTCCAGTCAATACCTGCTCTTTGGAGGCACACTGACTTTCTTGTTATTCCAAGGTCTACTCACATGTTTGTGCAATTGTCTCTACTTGGAATGCCTTTGCTGTCTTTCCAATTAACCTTCTCCCTGTAGATCTCCCTTCCTTTCTATTCAAATATAACTGGCATACCTGTTTTTCTACACTGAGTACATATGCTTCTTATTCTGCCTTCGCTCAACCCTACCTCTATGTACTCAGATTCATTGTCCAGACTTTTCTTTCCTGCCCCAATGCTCAGAAGTCTGATTCCAAGTGCTTCCCCCATTTCCCTACTCTTGCTTTATGTCATTTGTTTGGGCTAAGTCTATGGTACCCAGAAAAAAATCACAAGTTGTGGGATGCAGGAGTCATTGGGAGAGGAGGCCATTCCTTCCTGTGCTCTACCTATTTTAAGCTTTGTTCCTGGCATGGCTGTGTCCTTCGATGATCCCTTTCCTGTTACACAGCCTTTCCTCCATGGCTCCAGTTCACATTGTGCTCCAGCAATTCTCTATTTCTTCTTGCTCATTTTGTAGTGTCTTTTCTGTTTTTATTATTTTTTAAAATTTTATTTTATTTTATTTTACATTCTGGGATACATGTACAGGATGTGCAGGTTCATTACATAGGTAAATGTGTGCTATGGTGGTTTGCTGCACCTATCAACCCATCACCTAGGTGTTAAACCCCACATGCATTAACTACTTATGCTGATCCTCTCCCTTCCCCCATCCCCTGACTGACAGGCCTCAGTGTGTGTGTGTTGTTGCCCTCCCCATGTCTATGTGTCCTCATTGTTGAGCTCCCACTTATAAGTGAGAACATGCGGTGTTTGGTTTTCTGTTCTGGTGTTAGTTTGCTAAAGATAATGGCTTCCAGCTCCATCCATGTCCCTGAGAAGGACATGATCTCGTTCCTTTTTATGGCTGCATAGTATTCCATGGTGTATATGTACCACATTTTCTTTATCCAATCTATCGTCGAGGGGCATGTGGGTTGATTTCATGTCTTTGCTATCGTGAATAGTCCTGCAAGGAACATATGCATACATGTATCTTTGTAATAGAATGATTTATATTTCTTTGGGCATATACCCAGTAATGGGATTGCTGGGTCAAATGGTATTTTTGGTTCTAGGTCTTTGAGGAATTGCCACACTGTCTTCCACAGGGGTCAGACTAATTTACATTCCGGCCAACAATGTAAAAGCATTCCTATTTCTCCCCAACCTCACCAGCATCTATTATTTCTTGACTTTTTAATAATTGCCATTCAGCCTGGTGTGAGATGGTATCTCATTGTGGTTTTGATTTGTATTTCTCTAATGATCAGTGATGTTGAGCTTTTTTTAATATGTTTTTTGGTCGCATAAATATCTTCTTGCTCTTTGTGTCTTAGGGATGATAATGCATTACTACTGTTGCTAGTCTTTGGGTGCTTCGTATCCCTTAACTCTGTTCACATATATGTGTGTGTTCCCTCTACATGTGGTTTCTTGGGCTGGATGTTCTTTCCTGCTGAAGGTCTTACTCATACATTAAGTACGGTGTGTAACTTTGCTAAAATTTTTAATCAAATTATAATAATCTTTTTAAACAAACAGATTTTTCTTTACAAGGATCTTCTGATTGTTAAGCATTTCTACTCTTTTTTTGAAAAGAACAGTGCCTGCATGTAGTGGGATTAAATAAATGTTTTCTAAAATATATAAATAAATACTAATTATATCTATGTGTATGTTTTTTCAACAAATTTTATGTAACAGTTGAGGAGTTTAAAGTCTACCAGATAATGTATAATACTACAGGATGAACAGTAAGTGCTTTATAGAATATTCAATACAATACGATACTTAATACTACAAGTATTAAGAGGAAACCAGAGTTATTACGAGACTTATTAGAAGTGTTGGAATTGGATTTTGAAAAAAATATTTTTAGGTATAATTGATGACTTTGAGAGAGGTTGAGGTTGGTTGCTTTAGTTCCCTACTTTTAGAGGAACAAACAATAATCTGATATGTTCCACCAAAACAATTTTAGCAGAAAGGAAGTCTGAAATTATTTTAATAGAGAAATGGTACAGGGCTGATTCATCCATTTTGGAAGTTAATGTCAGAGGTATAACTTTCATTTTATTATTTGTATAGCTTGAAAAATAAGTCCCAAATAAAAGGCCCTTAACTATGAACACATCTGCAAAGTTTATTTTGTCATGTAAGGTAATATATTCACAGATTTGTGGGATTAGGACATGGACATCATCGGGAACTTGTTATTCTGTTTATCACAGAATTTCTTATGTACGGTGCTCTCTAATGAAAATGTTATTTTCATTAGAATGATTGGATCTCTCAACTACAAATACCAGAAATACATTAAGAATTTTTGAAACATGTCATATGTCAAATTTTGGAACTCCCCGTATGGAAATTTAATGGAGCTGGTATTCATCCAACATTTACCAAGTACCAGAATGGGGCTGAGAAAAATACACAACAAAATGAAACAACAAAGTGGCAGGTAGAATTTACTTTAGTTGTCTTTTTTTGTTGTTGTTGTTGTTTGTTTGTTTGTTTGTTTTGAGATGGAGCCTCGCTCTGCTGTTGCCCAGGTTGGAGTGCAGTGGTGCAATCTCTGCTCACTGCAAGCTCCGCCTCCCAGGTTAACGCCATTCTGCCTCAGCCTCCCCAGTAACTGGGACTACAGGCGCCTGCCACCACGCCCGGCTAATTTTTTTGTGTTTTTACTAGAGACAGAGTTTCACCATGTTAGCCAGGATGGTCTCAATCTCGATCTCCTGAGCTTGTGATCCACCCGCCTCAGTCTCCCAAAGTGCTGGGATTACAGGCATGAGCCACTGTGCCCGGCTAGTTGTCTTGTTTTATAGGTGAGAAAGTTAGAAACTAGATGTCAAATGAGTTGCTTATGTTCACGTCCATAGTAAGTGATATGACAGGAATTTGAGACTAAATTTGGTTTTAGAGTCAGTGATGTTTTAAGGGTACCACATAATTTTAACTCCTACCATTTTATAGTAATGGATTATATGTGGTCAGCAGGGATCAAATAATATCTAAGTTAGGGAATACCTGTTTTATTATATAGATTTAATATGTTTATGTTCAATATCAGTTTAAATTATAGTACAAATTAGTAATATTAGTCAAAAGTTTACAAGTCAAATTGACATGCATTATGCAAGTGCATTTTAGGGATTTTAATATTTACAAGACAAACATTGATCTACCCAGATCAATATCTACTTACTATTTTGAGGCTTTGCTAGAAGAATCTAAAACTTAAAGATTGCTATCTCCTTTTCTGCAGACACTAAATATTACCAAAAATAAATGATTACAAACGTATCAAAGATTGCTAAGTGGTTTTAGAACCCTTGCTTCTTGATAAGAATTTTTAAATTGGCATTTTTTCAGCCTCTGCTTAATACAGACTTGTTTTTACTCTAAACACAGTAAACATCCATTCCACTCTGTTCAAAGGACTGAGAAGTGTTTCAAAGATAGCACACAAAATATCACATTATTTTCTGAGTATAGTCTTTAAAAAAACTATCTTGCAATCACTATTTACCATGATCAGTCAATATGTAGTCTTTGAGAAAAGAACATTAGCTTGTTGAACCATAATTCAAAATAAGTCACAATTTAATCTTATTTTAAAAACACTCTAGTTAATTGTAATTAATGTTTGACAGTTTGAAAGACATCTGTTATATTAACATAATGGTCTTATTGCACATGAAATGCTGCACATTAAAAACTCAGCAGAGTTGAATGAGTATTTTGCAAGGAAAGGAAGAAAATCCTTGATAAAAACATGTAGTTCTGTCTATTGTTTGCTAAACAAATAGGACTTTTTTTCTCTTAACATGATAATTAATGAAATGTATCTATTTCTTTAGAAGGGAAATAAACTTCCTGCTGTTTTGTTACAAATTGATCATTCTAAAGACAGTTTGGTTCTATGTTTTACAGTTTGAAAGTCATTGCTATACTTTGTAATTTCATGAATTTACTCATTGCCAGCTGTGATTATTAGAGGTCACTTAGACTCTTGGATTATTCCATGCTATTTCAACAGTATTCTAAATAAACAAATAAATGAATGAAGCAAAATTCCTATACCAGATTTCAGAGATGATGCTAAACATCCTATAGAAAGCCTCTTCCCCTCATCCAATCTAAGATGTCAATAGTGCCATGGATGACAAACCCTTTCTTAAATCTATAATAAAAATCAAAAAGAAGATTTTAAAACATCAATATATTGATGCAGTAAGGAGTAACTGACATAAGAAATGCGTGGAGGCAAACTTTATAAATGCAAACAAATCTGCATTATTCTCCTGTCTATTATCTATAGATTTGTGTTATAAAAAGTTGTTTTCAAATGTAGCCTTGTCACTCACCTTCCAAAGCAAAAAACCTAGGAGTGACTAATTTGGCAAAGAATTTAGTTCACTAGGTGTTAATGTCTCTCCCTATTTTAAAAAAATTAGGAATCTGAAATAAAGACACTAATTTGGTGTATTAAAATGATAAAAATAGAATAATTTTAAATTGGGACAATGTTAATACACAAAAGTGAACACTTAACTAGAATTGGGCTGAATATTTTACTTAAGTTTCCTCTCAGGAAATTTAAAGAGGAACTCTTGGTAAGATGCAAGACTTTCAGGATCCATAAATTTAATATTACCTATAGTTGATCCTACATTATTCAAGTGTTAATTAACACAATGCCTGAAATGTAAAAGTCACAAATACATATGTGCTGAATTATTCAGTTTGCTGTAGACAGTGAGCAAAAAGTGGTTTGAAAATTCTTCGTAAAACTACAAGCCACTATTTAGAGGCATGGCCCAAATATGCCACTTCTATGCTCATGCTTCCACCTTTCCCAGAAATTTATTTCCCTACCTTCTGTGCTTTGGCTACCTCCTACACATATCCATGTGTGCATGGGCACATATAGCACAAAACAGTCTGATAGGTAAACAAAAAATCAAACTCTTCACTAGGCATAAGACATAGCTAACACTACATACTAGGCGCTGTTCTGGTGCTTAACACATTTTGATATGTTTATTTTTACAATAATCCTATGTTAAAAATACTTTCACCCTATGATGTAATATTCTCCATCTTTTAAACAGTGTCCATAAAACATTCCTCTAATACCCCCCAGAGTTGATAACTATGGGATGGTTCTACTTGCTTGGAATACTGCTTTGTAAATACTATTGGTTGAATTTTAGTTCCTCCAAGGATCAGACCAAAAGCCGTATCTTATAGAAAAAATATGTCCCTATTCTCCCAATTCTGGGAGCTCTTCTCTTTACTCTTAAATAAATTTTATGAGAAAGATACGCAATGTATCAGTTAACTTTATTTGTATAAAAAATCCACTCCCAAAGTTAATTGCTTAAAACGGCAACCATATATTAGCTTTTGTTTTTGTAGTTTGGCAATTTGAGCTGGGCTCAGCTAGATGGTCTTTTGGTCTTGGCTGGGTTTACTCATGCATCTGTGGCTCTGCTTTAGAGACTTGGCTGGCCCTTGGCTGCAGTGATGGGGAAAACTGGGCCATATGCCTCTTGTCATCCAGCAGGGTAGGCCAATTTATAGTGACTAGACAAGTTTCCAAGAGTGAGCTGATGCACTGACTCTGAACGGGCACAGTGTTACCTATGTTGCATTCTACTTGTCAAAACAAGTCACATGGACAGCACGGATTCAAGGTGGGAAATAAAGTCTACTTCTTGGTGGGAGGAGCCATAGAGTCACATGCAAAGGGTCCTGTATACAGATAGGGGAATAATTGTAGCCATAGTTGCAACCAATCTATTCAGTCCACCAACATGTTGGATAATCTCCTTGAAGTTAAGCACATCATTTTGTACAGAGGGCCTGGAATATATTAAAGGTTAAATATAAGATTTATGTCAGTGAATGGTGATTTTTAATTGCATACTTTTCCTTTATTCTTGGTTAAAATGATTTAAAAAGGAATCCAAATCACAGCTAATTTCCTGGTTGTCTGTAATCACTTTGGGTCTTAAATCAAGACTAGCGTGTTTCTAATAGTTAATGGCGTGATTTCTCATTCTCACAAGAAGTATAATTTAAAGGTGAGAATCTACCAATGCATGATACACTTGGAATTAATTTTTTTCTGTTTACATTTTTGTGGAGAAGTAGATAGCACTACACATCAAAGTTAGAAGCATCTACTTTTGGTCAATGACACTTCTAGTAACTAATCCAAAGGATGTTTTGTCTTAAAGTTACCAAAGACATGTTTAAAATGATGTCTGTAGTATTGTTGTTTATAATATATACTTCCCTTTAGTTTCATGCTAAAATGTATACTTCTCTTACATATAAGTGAGATCGTACAGTATTTATCTTTGTGTATTTGGCTTATTGCACTCAATATAATGTTCTGTATGTTGTAGCAAATAATGAGATTTCCTTATTTTTTAAGACTGAATTGTCTGTGAACATATATATAGATCTCAACTTATTCATTCATCTGTCAATGGACACCTAAGTTGATTCCCTATCTTGGCTATTGTGAATAATGCTGCAATAAACATAGGATTGCAGACATTGTGCTTAAGAAGATGATTTCATATCCTTTGGATATATACTCAATAGTGGCATTGCTGAATCATATGCTTGTTCTATTTTTAATTTTTTAAAAAAGCCCTGTAATGGCTGTACCAATTTACATTCCCACCAACAGTGTAAAAGAATTCCTTTTTCTCTACATCCTCACCAACACTTACATTTCGACATTTTCATAATAGCCATACTAACAAAAGTGATGTGTTATCTCATTGTCATTTTGATTTACATGTCCTGATGATTAGTGATGTTGAGCACTTTTTCTTATACCTTTTGGTCATATGTATGTCTTCTTTTGAGAAACATCTATTCAGATCCTTTGCTTATTTTTAAATAAGGTTGTGTGCTTTTGTGTTTTTGAGTTGTATGAATTCCTTGTATGTTTTAGATATTAACTCCTTATTAAATATATGTTTTGCAAATATTTTCTCCCAATTTGTAGCTTGCCTTCACATTTTGTTGATTATTTCCTTTGCTGTGTATACATTTGTAGTTTGATATAGTCCCAATTATTTATATTTGCTTTCGTTGCCTGTTTTTGGTGTCGTATCCAAAAAAAATCATTGCCAAGATTTATGTGAAAGGATGTTTCTCTTAAGGATCTTTTTCTATGTTTTCTCTTATGTTAGCTTCTAAGAGTTTTATGGTTTCAGGTCTTACATTTAAGTCTTTGATCTATTGAGAGTTGCTTTTTACGTATAGTGTGATGTAAAAATCCAATATCATTCTTCTGCATGTTGAGATCCTGTTTTCTCAACATCATTTATTGAAAAGGTTGTCCTTTCCTTATTATGCATTCTTGGTGCCCTTGTGAAAGGCTTATTTATCAAATATGCATGGATTTATTTCTGGGCTCTCTGTTCTGCTGGTCTTTGTGTCCGTTAGTATGCCAATACATACTATTTCAATCACTATAACTTTATAATATAGTTTGAAATAAAAAAGCATGATGCCTCCAGCTTTGTTAATGTTGTTCAAGATTACTTTGGCTACCTGTGGTCTTTTGTGGACCATGTGAATTTTATACTGTGTGATATTAGGTGATTTTATATATATATATATATAAAATATATATATACAGTTTTTTTGTCCATGTTTCCTGGCTCATAACACCCATTGCCTTTGTTACAATATTTTGTTATAATGTTTGGGTGCTTTAAGCCTTAGGAGCAGGCCTCAGGAAATAGAATCTCTCTCTCCCTCTCTCTCTCTCTCTGTCTGTCTCTCTGTCTCTGTCTCTCTGACCTTATCCTTCCCTCCTTTCACCTGCCCAAGGTAAGACTCTAACCTGATTTTGAGGCATAAGACCCTTATTCCAGAAAGTGTTCTGCCCATACTTTGGAAAAAGAAATGCTAAACAGAGAGACCAAGAAGAATCTGTACAGGCAGCCTTGCTGGGTTTAGATCGTACCCTTTTTGTCCAATCACATTTTGACATGGTTGTCCATGCTTCAATCATGGTCAACCAACGACATCTCCATAAAAGACCCAAAGGACATGGTTGAGAGAGTTGTGGACAGCTGAACACGTGAATGATCCTGGAAACTGGCGTGCTTAGGGAGGGCATGGAAGCTTCGTGCCCCTTCCACCATACCTTGCCCTACCCATCTCTTCATCTGTATCCTTTGTAATAAACTGGTTAACATAAGTAAGTGTTTCCCTGAGTTCTAGGAGCCACTCCAGCAAATTAATTGAACACAAAAAGGGAGTTATGGGAACCTCAACTTGAAGCCAGTCTGTCAGAAGTTCCAAAGGCCCAGACTTGATTATTGGTGTCAGGATGGGGCAGTGCAGGAATTATGGGGAGTCTGGGAACTTAGCCCTCAACCTGTGGGGTCTGACACTGTATCTCTAGGCAGATAGTGTCATAATCGAATTGGAGAATACCCAGCTGGTATCCACCACAGAATTGATTGATTGTTTGCTGGTGGGGAGAAATTCTCATGTATTTTGGGACCACAGAAGTTTTCTGTGTTGATAGTTGTTACGTTGGTAGGAGAGCAGAGGAAAAACATGGTCTGAAGATTTTTCCAGAACAGATTCTTTTTTTCTATTTCTGTGAAAAATACTGGTAGAACTTTGACAGAGATTGCATTGGATCTGTAGATCACTTTGGTAAGTGTGGACATTTAACAAGATTAATTCTATTGCATAAGTGCTGCATGTCTTTTAATTAATTTTTCAGTTTATTTCATCAATGTTTTAGTTTTCATTATGCAAGTCTTTCACTTCCTTGGCTAAATGTATTCCTTAAATATTTTGTTACTTTTGATGTTATTGTAAATGCAATTGTTTTCTTGATTTCCTTTTAAATAGTTCACTGTTGATGTAAAAAAATGCTACTCATTTTTGTATGTTGATTTTATATCCTGCAACTGTACTGAATTTGTTTATTTCAACAGTTTTTAAAATAGAGTCTTTAGAGTTTTCTACATATATAATCATGATGTCTACAAACACAGATTTTTGGTCTTCCTTTATTATTTGGGTGCCTATTATTATTAGTTTTTTTATCTAATTTTTCTGGCTGGGACTTCCAGTAGTATATTGAATAAAAGTCACAAGAGTGGGCATTCTTGTCTTCTACTGAATCTTGGAAAGAAAGCTTTTAGTTTTACTTCATTGATTGTGATGCCAGATATAGACTTTTCACTAAATGGCCTTTTGTGTGTGCGTGTTGAGATAAGTTCTTTCTGCACCTATTTAGTTGAAAATTTTTATCATGAATGGATGTTGAATTTTGTCAAACATTTTTTCCCATATCATTGAGATTATAATATGGTTTTCATCTTTTATTTTATTAACGTAATGTATCATATTGATTGATTAGTGTATATTAAACTAACTCTGCATCGCAGGGATAAATACTACTTGCTTAAAGTGCTTTCAACACTTTGAATACTTCATCTGATTCCCATCTAATCTTCAAGTTCTCTACTGAAATATTCTATGCTAGTCTAACAATACTCCCTTGTATAAAACTAGTCACTTTTCTGTTGCTGCTTTCAAAATTCTTTTTGTGTTTATTTTTTGACAGTTTGATAATAAGGTGTCTCAGTGTGAGTCTCTTTGGATTCATCTTATTTGTTGTCTTTTGGGTTTCCTGGATCTGTTTATTTCCATCTCCAGAGTTGGAAAGTTTTCTACCATTAACTCTTTGATTAAGCTTTCTGCTTCTTTTACTTTCTCTTCTCTTTATAGAACTCTCATAATGTGTATATTAGCCTACTTTACAGTGTCCCGTAAGTCCCTTAAGTTGTCTTTATTCTTTATTTTTCTCTACTCTTTATTCTTCATTTTTATTTCCTTTTTGCTTCTCTGACTGGGTGATTTTTAGTTCACTCATCCTCTCTTCTGCTTGACTGAGTATGCTGCTAAACTCCTCTACTGCATTTTTAATTAAGTTATCATAGTCTTCAGCTCTGTTTTCTGCTTGGTACTTTAAATACTTTTTTTCTATCTCTTTGTTGAAATTCTCAGTTTGTTTATTCATTGCTCTTACAACTTTAGTGAGCACCTTTATGACAGTTATTTTGATTCTTCTTGGATAGATTACATATCTCCATTTTATTAGGATTGGTTTCTGGAGATTTATCTTGTTCTTTTGTTTGGAGTATATTTTCCCATTTCTTTAGTTTCCTTAATTCTTCCTTTGGTTTCTACACATTAGATAAAATATCTGTCTTTGCCCCTCCTCACAGACTGCCTTGTACAGAAGATGAACCTCGCCAATCAGCCCAGACAGATATTCTGTTTGCCTTCCAAGCTTTGGTGCTTGTCCAAACCACTGCCTTTGTTCTTGGTGGCTCCCAGTAAATGAGAGTATGCCAAATTCCATCAGTGCACCAACACAGGTGAGACAGAAACCAGTTTCTTGAGTAGCAGCCAGAAAAGTTGGAGGTGCTAGATGCATTAGATGCATGGCCCAATTCCTTCTTTCATCAGTGAGAAGCTAGGAGTTGAAGTTTATTATCTGTTTGTAGTGAGCATGGAGAAGAATTGTGGCAAATGCCTGCATTCTCCCTCAGATCATATGCAATTTCAAACCATTGCTTTGCTTTCTGTCCCCCATGGTCCTAGCAAATGCTAGGCCCCATCAGTTCTCAGAGACAGGAAAGTTAGAGGCAGTCCTTGGGTAGTAGCTAGAAAAGTTGGGGGGATTGATGACTATAAGCCCAGTTCCTTATAGTGAGAAGCTGCATTCTTGGTGCAGCTCATTCCATGAGCTGAGAGGAGAGGAGCCAAGGGAAGTGCTCACATGCCTGTTCAGTCTCTAGGCCACAGGAAGTGTCCACATACCCATTCAATTTCAAGGAAACTAGTGATTTCTTGCCCAGTCAGCTCCTGGAGACAGGCAAGTTAGAAGCCAGATCCTCTGGAAGCAGCTAGAAAAGTCAGGACATTGGATGTGCGGTCTAACCTCTTCCAGCGAGAAGCTGAGAGTTCAGCTTTGTTGCCTGCTTGCTTGGTGATGAGCTAGGAGGAAAAGGCAAGGAAAGTGCTATGCATTTGTTTAAAGCCACCTCTTTTTTCTTTCTGGTCCATGGGGACTAATAAATGCTGAACCTCATTCAGAGATAGATGAGTGAGCTTGGAGCCAGTCCCTTGGGTAGCAGTCATAAAAGTTGTAGTGCTAGATGTGTAGTCTAAACAAACTCTTTGTTCCTCAGGGAGAAGCTGGAGTTGGGGATTCCCTCCCAGTTGTATGGTGCTGTGCTGAGAATGAGATTTATGACAAAAGTATGTCTTACCCATTTTCTACCCATGTCAATGTGGAATAATTTTCTCATTTACCAAGTGTGTGGGAGACTTTCAACTAGTTTATGGATTTCTCTTAGAGGTATTGATCCATGCGTAGCTGTTTATTCAGTGTATCTGTAGCTAGAGGGAGAGTCCAGAGCCTACTCCTCTTCTGTCATGTTGCTGATATCACCCGAGATAACTTTTCAAACAATGATAATTACTTTCCCAGGGAATAATGGTGGTGTTTGGATTCCTAAGTGTTTGTTCTCTCAATGTCCCTCGCATTGAAATTCTTCTGATTAATTTTAGTATTAGGCTGTTACTTCTTTTCCCATTCCTTTAAATTTCTTTCTTTCTTTTTTTTTTTTTTGAGACAGAGGCTCTCTCTGTCTCCCAGGCTGGAGTGCAGTGGCATGATCTCATCTCACTGCAAGCTCCGCCTCCTGGGTTTTACGCCATTCTCCTGCCTCAGCCTCCCGAGTAGCTGGGACTACAGGCCTGCACCACCTATGCCCGGCTAATTTTTTTTGTATTTTTAGTAGAGACGGCGTTTCACCGTGTTAGTCAGGATGGTCTCAAACTCCTGATCTCGTGATCCGCCCGCCTTGGCCTCCCAAAGTGCTGGGATTACAGGTGTGAGCCACCGTGCCCGGCCCCTTTAAATTTCTTCATATCTTTTAGTGTGCCTAACTCAGGTGTAAGAAAACAGCATGTTGCATGGTGAGAGTGATGCCACCTTGAAGCAAAACTGCCATGATGACCACTGTCTGACCCTCACATAGGTATTCTGCAGGAAGGTCTTTAAACAGTGCCTGTAGCATAGATAAAACCTCAGAAAGATGCTTCTCTAACCTACCCAAACATTCATGATCCTTTGGCAAGAAAGTTTGAAGACATGAACAGCTTCACCTGTCTTATCCTAAAAGCTTGCTACTTAAAGGCTATTTTCTGGATGGTGAATATAGAGGATCCACTGTCTCACAGTCACTCAAGGCGTCATTTCTGTTCTTTAGTCCCTATTCCTTTATTTCTTTCTGAAAAACTGGATTTGTCAGCCTCTTTATTTGGCCTCTCATCTCCCCCAGCCTTTGGGAATAGGTTTGCATATACACGAGTTCAACCCAGAACACTCTGGTAACTGATATTTTTAATTTGATATTTTTAATTTAATTTGTAAACCAGGATATCAAATAGCAACCATTATCACAATTGTGGCAAGACAGGAATACATGGATTCTGAGTGAATATTCAAGAGACTCCCTTTTAGCAAAGAGTAGTTGACCGCAGTGCATGGCCTCTGCAACATACATTTTAGAAATCCTGAGTTCTTTTTGCGCTTTTTTTTCCGATACTCAGTTGTGCACAAAGAATATTGAACATGTTTCTAGGCCAGAAGATTTTCAGCGAGAGAATTTTTAACAGAAATAACATAAATGTTGCAATTTACAGAGCATTTAGGAGTCTCAACATTTGTAACCTTGAAGAGTAGAGGGGAAAGGAAATGAAAGAACTTGAAATTTTAACATTTTCAAAGCTGTTCCCTTCATAAATTTTTCTTGTCTTAATATGGTGAAAAACTGATCTAACTAGTCATATTTCATGGCTGGCTTAGATTTTTTACCAAGCAGTATTTCCCTGGCCAAATGGACCATTTACTTATTTATAAAAAGTGTTGTGGTGAGAAAGTTAAAACATACTTTCTCATTCTTACCTATATGAAAAGAAAATAGATTGTTCCCTTAAGGACCTTCTCCAAATTGTCTATATTGTACATCACACTTACTATTTATTGAGCCCTTGGTAAATGCACATCATTGTGAGAAATATTTTTCTTGAATTAACTTGCTTTGGATTTTTAAATGATCCTTTGGGAAGGAGAATATAATAATACTGATTTTATAAATGAAGGTACTGAGGCTCAGAGAATTTATGATATAGAGGTGACAATGAGACAGAATGAGATAATTAAATGTCCAGATAAGTGATTTTTGAACCAATATTGATTTTCATGGGGGCACTTTGGAGTCTTGATATCTATAATTGTGAAGAGCAGATAGGGTCCAAAAGATTACTATGAACTGGCCTGAGTTATTTTAAATCACAGATATAGAGGAGGGACTTACTACCAAAGTGACCTTACTACCAAAGTGACTACCAAGGCTACGATACTTTCTTGGAAACACAATCCTAGTATTATAGACTGGATGGTTTGCTCTGGATGTGAGACCTTTGGGAAGGAAGAGTGTCAGTCCCCTTGATCTATCTGAGAGTATCTCTGTTATGTTGATAACTCATCTATTAAATATTTGGCTTAGTTTAGGATACTCTATACCCTCAAGTTCAACCCTTTGTAGGGTGGAGCAAAGATGCCCCTTGTAAAGGGAGGGACAATTTGGAGTTTTACGTCATGTGAAGTGGTACATTGGATTTAATCCAGCGTCATTTATATCAGCCTACTCTAAATGGGAGGCTTTAGGGAGAAGTCTGGCTAGGAGCGGAATTGAGAGTTGCATCAGTTTTTACATTTTCTTTAATAGACAGCTTAAAATAAGAAGAAAAACACTGTGAAGTTTTGGATGGGATGAAAATTATGGAGATGGGTATGTGCAAAGTCAATGTGACACTAAGTTTCGAATGAGATCCTGAAAGAGAAAAGCTTCTGTCCTTGGCACTCAATTAGAAAATATTAATACTGGGAAGATAATCGTTTTTCCTGACAGGTAGAACAACATTGGTGGAAAGACCAGTGCAAAGAGAAAAGAGAATAATTGATGAGATAACTATCCAACCCCATTTCCTGAAAAAGCAAGCCCACTTCTTCAGAAATAACAGGTAGAGCCAGCATAACTTAAAAAAGACCAGTGATGTCAAATCTATGACTATTCAAGCTGCAGAATTTAGCCTTGGCAAATAAAGAAAAGGCTCCCAAGATATCAAGGGAGAAATTGTCATCAGGGGATGCTGAGGAGAATAGACACTGTCAAGGAAAAATAAAATTCATTCAATTAAGCGAAACTCACTTGCACACTTTGGTACTGAACATTGTGATAGGCTGGGAAAACAATGATTGCAGGATGTAATCATTACCCTCAAGGCAAATTCAGTTTGATAAAAATGAGGTTCTAGGAGTTGCACTTAAAAGCCCCAGAGTTACACAACTTACTCATTCTCATTCTCTTTTACTCACTCTCACTTGATTACACTTTCCAAGCAACAGGTGCCATTGCATAGTGGCTTTCATATTTTTAAGATGTAATTTACAGAAAAGGTTGCACACTTTTTTCTACCTGCATGTCAGATTTTGTGGGGCAGTAGAGCCTCCTGCTGAGAAGAGATGTAAGTCATGAATGAACTCTGTGGGAAACAGCATTATGAAACAGAGATTTGGGTATAAAATGACAGCAGGGATGCATGTATACCACATACTCACCTCTTCTGTCTGTTAGATCTTTTGTTTTACAGAAACCTGTCTTTGGAATATTGAATATAAAAATGATTTGTGAACTTCCATGTACTGTACAAGCATAATGATTAATCATACTTTATTATTTCTACAGTCCACTTTTATGTGTGAATCAGTGAGTGAGTCTTGGTGCCCTGTGCTAAAACTTTAAGGCCAAATATCTTCTTTATTTGGTCCTTGTAGGAGTAAGCAATAAAAAATGTTGCACACACCTCAATTCCTCTGAAAATCTTTCATAATAGGGCCTTATTTTTACCTTTGTTATAGTACTTAATAAGTCATAATACATTTTGGAAGAGTTCTCAGGCTATTCCAAAATGAGATGAGTTCCTTAGGGAAGAAGTTGTGTCATTGATTCTGGATGTCACTTTTATACACAAAACATTTTCAAAAGATAAATGAACAAAGAAATTATTACAAGGGAAATTGAAAAGAAGAGAGGAAAAATGGGAGGGAGGAAGGAAGGAAAGAAGGAAGGAAGCAAGGAAAGAAGGAAGGAAGGAGATTTCTGTTAGAAAAATTAGAAACAAGGAATAAACAACTCATACTTTCTTTGCTTATGAAACCACATGTTTTGTAGCATTAGTATCACCTTTCTACTACTGGTTGGAGATGAGTTCTGGGGTGAAACATGCAGAAATGGATTAAAAACGATGTGCTATGGGTAATGTTGCATGCACTAATATTATATGCTTCACTGCTCATCTGGTTATTCACTTTTTACACCAGTCCTCAGGGACCACATAGATGAGACATTTGATGTCATGGTTTTGTGTGATGATCATTGTTAATTTGGAGGCAATGTTTGCCTTCTCTTTAGTTAAGTTGATAGGCCCTGCTGGTAAGCACGGCGTATTAAGCAGAACCTTGAATAGAGTAAATGTGGATTGAATATTGATAACAGATAAGCTTTCAACCTGGGCTCATGTGGAGAGGAAGAGAATGTGGAATTATGGTACTTAAAGGCCCAAAATGTTGGTGATGTTTTCTAATGCAGGGATTGGCAAAGTTTTATGGTAAAGGACCAGTAATAAATATGGTGAGTTTTGAAAGTCATACTCTGTTATCACTACTCAACTCTGCCATTATAGTATAAAAGCAGCCATAGACAATACATAAACGATCATGGCTGTGTTCCCATAACACTTTATTTACAAAAACAGGTGGCCAGCCCACAGGCCATAGTAGACAGTAATATAATATCCATGTGCTGCTAGAATTATAGTACTGCATCACTGTTAGTCATCCAGCCTTTTAAAAAATTATTCTGGTATCTCACTACCATATGAGTCAAGCTTTTCTAAATAGAGATGTGTGCGTGTGTAATGTGAAATTGTCATTTTTGTTATATGTCTGGACTGTGACCACACATTAATTTAGATCTGATCTTGGAAACAGCAGTGGAGAAGACAACTGTTTTCATGTGAGATCCGCTCCAATATTTGAAGATGGCTGCCATATTCTTTTATTTTAAATAGTCTTTTAAATTTAGAACACTTTTATGTTTACAAATATCATTGTAAATATAATACAGAGACTTTCTACATATTCTATATTGTTTCTTCTATTATAACAGAATAGTACACTTGTCACAATTAATGAACCAATGTTGATACATTATCATTAACTTAATTTTATACATTATTCAGATTTACTCATTTTTCCCTAAATGTCTCTTTTTTTCCTCCAAGATCCCATCCAGGATACCAAATTACATTTAGTAGTCATGTTATATCACACTCCTCTTTCCTGTGACAATTTCTCAGACATTCCTTATTTATAATGATCTTGAGAGTTTTGAGAATTACTGGTCAGTTATCTTGTAGAATGTCTTTCAATTGGGATTTGTCTGAAGCTTTTCTCATAATTAGACTGGAGTTTTGGGTTTTCAAATGAAGACTATAGGAGTAAAATACCATTCTCGTCACATCATATCAAGGGCACATACTTTCAACGTGACTTACCACAGTTGATGTTAATATTAATTACCTGTAGATGTTGTGTTTGTCAGGTATCTCCACTGGAAAGTTATTCTTTTTTTCTCCTATTCCACACTGTATTCTTTGGAAGGCAATTGTTATGTGTAATCAACACTTGAGTGAGGAGTTATGCTCTGCTTCTTTAAAGGTGAAGTGTCTTCACAAACTGCAATTCTTCTGCGTTGGAGATTTGTCTATCTCCCATTTACTATCTATTTATTTAATCATTTATATCAGTTTAGACTTATAGACATTTATATTATATTTTGGATTATAATCCATAGCTACTTTATGATGTTGCTCAAATTGTTCCAGCTTTGGTCACTGTGAGTTCTTTCAGCTTGCTCTTGTGTCCCTTTGACATACCTCAGTGACTGAATGTGTGTGTGTGCGTGTGTGTGTGTGTGTATTTATCACTTCCTTACCTTCTGGATCTATAAGATGTTCCAGGTTCATCTTGTATATTTCTTATCCCAGTCCTAAAATTAGTCATTTCTCAGAGAAACCCTCATTCTTTCTATTGGAGAATGGTATTAAAAACCAAGTTCTGAGTATTGGATGTGCTCATTGCTACTGAGATGTTACAGCTTCCAGGACCTCTCAGTTGACAAGGAGTTACGTGTGTATGCTAACCCATGCACACACACATACCTACAAGTATTTCTGTGCCTATAGTAAGCTAAACGTGAGTTTATACTGATGTCTCCAATTCAGATCCATTACTACATAAAATGCTCTTTTCATCTTCCATTACTTATCTGCAATATCCCTTTCCAACAGTGAAAAAACTTGCTTCTACCTCTACCATCCATGTACTTAATTATTCAATTCCAGTATACATGACACAGTGGTTTTAGAACCATTAACTTGTATACTTCTGGGGAGCAACTTTATCAACTAGAATATAATACTTATGTACACTTCCTTTTGCCTCTAGTCCTACAGACTTTATTCACATTTAAAGTTACTTGTATCAGCAACTTATTCCACCTATCCGACCACCCACTTCAGTGAGGTTGTTTCATAAATCTGTAATGAATTGTGGTTTTGTCACATTCTACATTGGATCTTGAGATTCTCCAGCCTCTTAAATTTTTTTAAATTTGCATAGGTTAAGTATATTCATTTCTGAAAATGTGATTATATTAAGTATAGTCATCATTATAGTCATCATTACAGTGGCTTACAGAATAGTTTCACCACCCTGAACATGTTCAGTGTTTAATTTATTTAGCCCTCTCCTTTTCCCCACCCACTGTATTCCTGGCAAGCACTGATCCTTCATTATCTCTGTAGTTTTGCATTTTCCAGAATGTCATATAACTGCAATGGTACAGTATATAGCTTTTTCAGATTGACTTATTTTGATTAGCAATATGCATTTAAGATTCATCCATGTCATTTCAGGGCTTGTTAGTTCATTTTTTAAAATCTCTGAATAATATTCTGTTGTATGAATGCTCCACAGTTTATTTACCAGTTCTTCCTTGGCAGAACATCTTAGTTGCTTCCATTTTTATGATTACAAATAAAGCTGCTGTAAACATTTATGTGCCAGTTTCTGTGTGGACATAAATTTTGAAATTAGTTGGGTAGATGCCTAGCAGTGTGACTACTGAATTGTATAATAAGATTTTGTACAGTTTCGTAAAAATCTGCCAAGCTATCTTCCAAAGTGGCTGTACCATTTTTCATTCTTGTCAGCAATGGATGAGAGTTCCCGTTCTTTCACATCCTCACCAGTAATTGCTATTGTTAAGCTTTTGGATTTTAGCCATTCTAACAGGTGGAGAGTGGTATCGCATTTTTTAAAAAATTAATTCCCTAATGACAAGTGATTTTCAATATCTTTTCATATGCTTTCATTTCATATGCTTTCATTTGCCACATGCATATCTTCTTTGGTGGTGTCTTAAATGTTTTATCTATATTTTAGTTATTTTTATCATAAGTTTTTAGAGTTCTTTGTCTACTTTGGATACAAATTCTTCATTAGATATGTCTTTTGAAAATATTTTATCTCTGCCTATGGCTTGTATTTCATTTCCTTAATGGAATCTTTTGCAGATACTTTTAAAATCATAACGTTAATAATGTTCAATTTATGTTTTTTTCTATTATATGGTGTATTATTATTATTGTATTTTAATCTCCCCCCACTAAACCCAAGGTGATGTATATTTTCTCATATGCTTTCTTTTTAAAATTTTAGAGTTTTTCATTTTAAACTTAGATCTTATGATTCATTGAAATGAGTTTTTGTGCAAGGTTTAATGTCTGGCTTTGGGTTTGTTAATATTATTTTGTACATCATTATTATTTAATAGAGTGTTCAGTGTTTCTGGATTATTTCTTGTAAAGACTATCATTTCTCCTTTGAATTGCCCTTTGCTCTTTCATCAAAGATACATTGACCATATTTTGTGAGTCTATTTCTTGGCTCTCTTTTCTGTTCCATACTTCTATATGTTTTTTCTTTTGTTCCTACTGTACCATCTTATTTACTGTACCTTTTAAATAAGTCTTGAAATTGGGTAGTGTAAATCTCCCAGCTCTGTTTTTCTTCAGTATTGTGTTGGACATTCTAGGTCTTTCCTCTTTCCATATAAACTTTATAACCAGTTTTTCAATAGCTACAAAAGAGTGTGCTGGGGTTTTATTGAGGTTGCTTGGAACCTGTAGAGCATGTTGGGAAAAATGACATTTTAACAAGATTGAATCCTCCAATTCATGAATCTAGAATATCTATTTCAGTCAAAGTATTTATTAATTTAGATTTTTTAATATTCTTATCAATATTTTTATAGTTTTCTCCATATATATCTTATATACATTTTCTTAGATTTATACCTAGATATGCCATATTATTGTGCTATTATAAATAGTAATTTTAAAATTCAAATTGCAATTGTTCATTACTGGTATGTAGAAAACCAATAGACAATATATACTAACCATATATCCTATCTCCTTCTGTACTTGCCCATTAGTTACAGAAGTTTTGTTGTTATTATTGTTGTTTTGATGATTTTTTAAAGACGTTCTAGATAGATAATCATATCATCTGTGAAGAAAGCTTTATTTCTTACCTTCCAGTCTGTATACTTTTGTTTCCTTTCTTATTTTATTGTACCAGCTAGTAATTCAGTGCACTGTTAAATAAGAATAGTGGCAGGAAACATCTTGCCTTCTTTTCTGTCTAAGCAAGAAAGCATATGGTTTCTCGCCAATAAGTATAATGTTAGCTGCAGAGTTTTTGTAGATGTTCTTATCAAGTTGAAGAAGTTTACCTGTGTCATTAGTTTGCTGAGAGACTTCCTCATGAATTAATACCGGGTTTTGCCAAATTTTCTGCTTCAGTTAATATAATCATGTGTTTTTTTTTTCATCAGCCTGTTGCATTGGTTACATTTATTAATCTTGGAATGTTAAAGCAAACTTGGATACTTGGACTAAATCCCAACTGGTTGTGGTATGTTTATTCTTTTTATCCACTGTTCAATTTGCAAATATTTTATTGAGAATTTTTGTATCTGTATTCATAAGAGAGATTAGTATTTAAGTTACTTAATTGTTATGTCTTTATCTGGTTTTGGTATTAGGGAAATGCTCACTTTAAAAAATTTTCTTTTCTTGTTCTAATTGACAAATAAAAATTATGTATTTATGGTGCACAACATGATGTTTTGAAATAGGTATATGTTGTAAAATAGTTAAATCAAGCTAATTAACACAATCATCATTTCACATATTTATTTTTGCAGTGAAAACACAAAATCTACCCTCTTAGTAATTTTGAAGTGTATAATCAGTTGTTATTAATTATAGTCATCATGTTGTCCCATACATTTTGATACATTATGTTTCTATTTGCATTTACTTCAGAAGATTTAAAAATTTCTCTTAACACTTCTTTTTTTGAAGCACAATTTTCCTGGATGTAGAATTCTAGATTTGTGTTGTTATTTGCTTTCAACATTTTATTTCACTCTACTCTCTTTTTGAGTGCATGATTTCTGGCAAGAGGTCTACTGTAATTCTTATCCTTGTTCTTCTTATAGGTAACTTGTCTCCCCCACCCCCACCAACTGACTTATTTCAAGATTATCTCTCTGTGTTTGGTTTTGTGTATTTAAATATGACATCCCCAAATGTAGGCTTTCTTTTGTTGGGGGAGAGGGTATTATCCTATTTGGTGCTTTCTTAGCTTTTTAGATCTGTGGTTTAGTGTCATTAATTTTGAAGAGTCCTTGTCCATTATTACTTCAAATATTTCTTCCACTCCATTTTTTCTTTCCTCACCTTCAAGTATTCCAATTATGCCTATATTACAGCTTCTGAAATTGTCTTATAGTTCTTGGATACTGTTGTACTTTTTATTCATTTTTCTCTTTGCATTTCTGTTTAGGATATTTCCATTAACCAATGTTTAAACTTGCTAATTTTTTCTTTGGCCATTTTTAATTACTAATGAGCTCATCAAAGGCACTCTTGATTTTTGTTATAGTGTTCTTGATCTCTAGCATTACCTTTTGATTCCTTATTGGAGTTTTTCCTCTCACTTGCTTATATTATCCATTTGTTCTGGCAACTTACCTATTTTTCCTATTAAAGCCTTTAATAGATAAATCAAAGTTATTTAAATTCCTTATCTGATAATTCCAACATGTATGTCTTATCTAAGTTTTGTTCTGATGTTTGCTTTGTTTCTTCAGACTGTTTTTTGGTGTGTTTTATAATTTTTTATGTTTAAAGCTGGACATGTTATATTGGGTAACATGGAACTGGAGAACATAGGTCTCAAGTGTTAGGATTTTGTGAATCTGGCTAGGAGTTAGGCTTTGTTTACTGTTTGCTGGTGCTGTACAGTTCAGAGGCTTTAATTTTGTTTAGTATCATTGTTTTTGTCTCTCTTCTTGACTTTGAACTTCCCCAAATACTCCTCCGAGGGTCTATTTCTTGCAGCTCCTTTAACTGTTATCCACTGTTGGTATGGTGGTAAGGTTTGGAGCAGGGAAGTTCTATATAATCTTTTAATTAAACCTAAGTCTTTTAGTGGGTCTGTTTTTCTTACCTATGACCTCCAAGATGTTTCTTCTTATATAGCCCCCTCTACTGTCTTCAGGTAATATAGAGAGACTGTATGTGGCTGCATGGCAAGGAATTCCCTTTTCCCATGTCTCTAGGACAGGCTCTGATAAATTATTTTTGCCTGGAGAGTTATAGATAAAATTTTTGGCATAGTCACAATTATTCTTTATTCCTCCCCCTGCAGGGCCATGTGAGGATCTTTCTTATATCTTTCTTTACCAAGAGCACTTGGTAATGTTTCTGAACACAAAGCCCATGAATATGTGGGGCCCTCCGCAAACTAGTCCACCGTCAACCTCTAGCAGTTGATCAAAATTGCCCTTTAAATGTTTCTACTTCTTTATGGCTTCAGTAGCTTCTGCTTCAGGTAAGCAGATCCTGGCTTGATTCTCTGGATTTGCCCATCTCTCCAGGTTTCAGACTCTTGGTTTGTCCTGCTAACTCTATTCACAAATAGCCCCCCCAAAAATTATTGTTTTTCAATTTGCCCAGCATTTTCTTCTTGTTAAGGATGGGACTGATGACACCCAAGCTCTTCCAGCTAAAACTGGAAGTCCGTCATATGCTTTTCAGGGTTTCTTTTTCCTTTGTCTGTTTAAATGCCAGTTCTTTCAAATTTTTTTTTATAGTTTATGATTTTCAGGTCCTTTGAAAACATTTGAAGGGTGGCCAAGAACAAAATTACTCTCTTAATTTGGGATGAACCCAACTGGCATACAATATTCCAGGTGTAGTCTAAGTAATATAGAGAATGATCATCTCATTTATTAATGACCTGAAATAGCTTTTTTAGAAGGTTTAGTATTTTGTCTTCATTTTCCTCAGTGTTGACTATGGTAGTGGAAATATTATGGACACTTAATAGATTCTGTTTCTGGATGATTTTATGGAACATTCTGTTTTAAAATAATTCTTGTAAATGTGTAGAAAAATCATGAGCTATGTTATCAGGTTTTTTATGTATGTGTGGTATTAAAGTAGATTAGGTAATTCTTCTACATTTTGTGAAGAAATTAAAGTTTTATCCAACAATTTACAGAGGATTTTACAATATACAGTTTTTAAAATTATATCAACTTTCCAGGCTATAGAACAGGTCTTCTGTAAATTGCAATGCAAACACATCTTCCACGTACCTTTTGGGATTGTTGAAGGATTCAATTTAATTTTTGAAAATATCTGGTAGAATGATTTGTAAATAGTAAGAGAAAATCAAACTATAGCTTGTCTCATCCTCATTTTATTGGTGAGAAATCTGTAGTGCTGGAAAACTACTCCCATTCCCAAAGTCATGCAATTAGTAGACAGATGACTAAACCTTTTATTGGATTCTAGTCTTTTCCCACCTCTCTATCAGACACTTTACAAAACACTACTATTATTTTGGGATATTTTTACTCTTCTTCTTCCGATTGAAAAACTACAGAATAAACACCAACAGTTCCAAGACCCTGATTGTATTTGATGTATGCATGAATCCCTTTCACAGCAAAATTTTCAAGAAATGTAAGCTGGACTAGGTTTTCTAAAATCCAGGTAGAGTGAGTCCTTCCGCATTCCCAAGAGCGTGGCTGTGCTCACAGCAGCAAAGGACGTTGTTTGAGCCTCAGCCACACAGCAGTGTAGCCTTTAATTAAATGATGCTAAAACATATGGGAATTAACAAAGAGATTAAGAAACTAATAAAGCAGAACGTAGTAATGTTGATGTAAATGGAGGGGGACTCCATGTTGGCAAATCAAAAAAAAGAGAGAGGGAGAGGATAACCCATGACAAAGTATAGGATTATAGAACAAGGATCTAAGTAAGCATTGAGTGGTAAACAGGAACCTAAGGTCATTTAGCCCAAATCAGATTCTATATTCCAACTACTGAGGACTTTTAATGGGGAGGTTGCCTAAATGCTTTTTGAAAACTCAAGTGAATGGAAAGACACAACGTTAAGAGGCAGCTTATTGCCTTACATCATTCATTTTCTCAGTCTCCGAAGTTCTCATTACTCTGTTCAACAGATGCCTATTGAAGCTTATCATGTGCCCCTGCTGTCCTAAGCATAAAATTTATGGGAAATAAAGACAGACATGGTTCCTGAACTCATGAAGAACACGTTCATGCCTGTGAGAAAGAATTTCTTATATTAAGCCACGATGTGTCTCTAATTGTTCCTCATCATTTCTTTTAATCCTTTCAATTCTGTAAGACAGTATAATTTCTTACTATGTGACATTGTGTCAAATAATCAAAAGTAGCTATTGTGTTCTAGAATATCTTCTACCTTCTTGGCTAAATGTTCCCATTTTCTTGAATGTCAGGTTATATATTTTTGGATTTATAACAAAGGTATTAAGTTATCCAGATAATTTCAGAAGGAGTAAAAGGGAAAGGACCTATCTTTATTGTATTTCTACCATGTGCTAGACCCATGGATAGTCTCGTACATCCAAAATGTGAGGCCCAAGAGTGTATAGATCTTGTTCGCTGCTATATCCCAATTCCTCAAGTGGCATCAGGAATATACTATGCACTCGGAACATATATGAAGAATGAAAATACCCGATCTTTATATCCCTTTTAAGATGAGGAAATTTGTCAGGTATACGAGAAGTATTATTCCAGCATAGGTTGACAGGCCCTACATAGAACCTAGTATAAGCAAAGTACTGCTACTATGGCCCTCACTAATACTACTAATATCAAGAATTATTATTTAATACGTCATAAAGATGGGAAGTGACATAACTAGATCTAGGCGTTCAAACGATGTCTTCAGAGATGTATTTTCTTTCTATCTTGTAGCGTAGCTTGATTTCCACTCACTTATTGTTTTCTTTTCTAAAAGCAACATCTTCTCTAAGTACTAAGAGGGACCACAAACAGCTCTAGGCTTACTACACAAACCTGTTATGAGTCACAGTTTTAGCACAATGCATAACTTTGAACAATGCTTTGAACAGATGTATTCATGAAAAATGTTGCAGACTAAGTTTTACTTTTAAAAATTATTTTTGTTGGAAAGAAGACAAATTTCATGGAACATGTAAGTTATTTAGTTATAGCAGAATTGTGGAATAATCAAAATATTCCAAAGAATTGAATTCTATTTTGTAATGTTTGGAGAAACTGATAAAACAGGGCTGCTCCCTAATTGGATTTACCTGGGCATGGAAAAACAAAAAAACAATGTCCGTATTTCCTTGAGAGACTGATGACGGCTGGAAGGCAGTGAGCACTGGTACAAATGACAAGGCCAAAGGATAAGCAGTATGATCTTGAATTAGAGTAGTACAGAAGATCATTATTATTCCAGGCAAGGTATTAGGGAGTGAAATGTTACCAATGTAGTGGGTTTCACCTAATTTTCATGTTGTATTACATATGCAATAACAGAGACATAAGAAAAATAGCTAACAATTATTGAACACTTCATGTCAAGCACTACTTTTTAAAAATTTTTAGTATATACCTTTATAATCCTTACAAAAGCCATGTGGACTGGCAAACTACATTTCCATATTTTGGATACAAATAAGATGCACTGGTAGATTAAGAAATGTACCTAACGTTAAGGTTGCACAGCAAATATATAATGAAGCCAAGGTTTATAATCTGACAATCTGACTTTAGAACCCACACAGTTAAGCATTAAAATATACAGCTTGAAAATGCAATTCCAAGATAGAGTTAATTTAGTGAAAGCTTTGATTAATTACATTGCAGTAGTGCTTCTAAGAGTAGTTGGATTTCCAAGGATAAATAGAAGATAAGGGAATGGACATTTTAGACATGTGCAAAGGCATGGCATATTTGGGGAATCATAGTTCGGTATTCTTCACTTTTAATGGGTGAGGAGAAAATGATGGAAAGATATATTGGAAAGAACAATATGGACACTTTACATCATTTCTTTTATGCCATATTAATAATGAAAACCACATTTTGAGTCACTGCATTTTCAGAGTATTTTTGAACTCAGAGATATCAGTATTTACCACTCTGTATTTCTCTCCCCCACTCTGTTCCAATTTAGAACTTGGTCAAGGGGAAGGAGAATAAATGAGCAACTCCAAAAAGGAATTACTACAATTCACAGTATCTCACCACAGCCCATTTACTGTATATGATTTATATGTTCCATGAAAGTGTTCACATTTCAGAGCATTTAAAACAAATGAGACATTTATTAGTGTAACCTTTATTCTGGTGATGATTTAAGCCATTTCAAAAGTAACTAAAAGAGAATCACCATTTCCCTCACACTTCAGTCTTCCCCATGTCCCCATCAGCCCACAAAATGCTTCAGTAATTTTAACTTTCTATACATCTTCCCAAATACGTAAATAATCTATTGTTCTAAAGGTCACAAAGGTAGAAGATCACTTTGAAATGTCAGGACAGTAAATGAATTGGCAATGTGGTGCCATAAGTTTGGAAATGTCTATTACCTCTTTATCTTTAGATACAGGTGGGCATTGGAAGACATGAGATAGTTGACCTGCATGTGAAAGCTTTGGGGGTACTTCAAGAAACAGAAGAATACCTAAAATTGTGTAGGCTCTAACATAGCCTAACCACTTCTCCCCAGAACGAAAACTATCAAGTGTCTAGCAGACATAGCATTTTTGCTGGCCTCCTTGTCTCTGCTCAGATGGGATAAAACCTCATTAAAACACCAAGTCTTAAAGACATAGTTCAGTCACAGACCTATTTCACATTAAAGGCCACCCCGTGACCATGGTCTTAAGAGTTCACTCACAACTTTCAAACATCCCACGAATTTGCAGTTAATGGGAAGTTTGATAAATTCTCTCTCATCTTAACTGCTTTTCAGAACTGCCATCTTTCTTGATAGATGTCACAGCCTAAAGAAAAGATTTCTAATATGTTAAATATCACCACAGGGTTGAACATCCCAAATTATTTTTGCATATTACCTGGGTAACTTTTAATCACATTCTCATAGACATATGGGGCATTAGAATTGGACAGATTGTGCAGACCTCAGAGCCACATCTGAACTATGAGGCTTACTGCGGGCAGCGGGGGGCACAGTGGGGAGGGCAAAGACAGATCAGGTACATAATAAAGGACTCAGAAATAGGATAGGAACCATGAACTCTTCCTAGAAATTCTGTGTTTTTTCCAACATTACAGGGGTGCCCACGCTCCCACTTTGCAAATTAACCACTTTCCCATGTGGGCTGGAGACCAGAAGACTAAACGACCTCAATTATAGCCTGTAGCTGTAAATAAATAAATTTTTTAATTTGAAAGTCTCCCTCCAGTACCATCTGTCAGAACTGAGCTATGTCCAGCTACAGAACTATGAGGGCAAGGTCTATTGCCCATAGAAAGCTTCATCCTCATTTTGTCCTGGTGAATTCACAGCCCATTTCTCAAGCAGGTACTAATCTTTCAGACTGGGATTTTGATCAAAATATTTTGTCTGGCAATGGTTGTACTGAGCACACCTTTCTGCAGTTATTATAAGACAATCAAGGGTGATTACACCATACTTGATCATTTTCTTTTGTCAGTCTTTACTATTCCCAAATTCAGACAAATCTTTATGGTGACTCATGATACTCAGACTCAGTGAAAAACTGCTTTTTACTTGGGTGGCAAAATAATCTGTACAGCAAACCCCCATGACACACAATTTACCTATATAACAAAATGGCACATATGCTCCTGAACCTAAAATAAGTGTAAAACAAAACAAAACAAAACAAAACAAAACACTAGATTCAAATGGGAAGAGAAAGGTCTGAAGCATCTATTATGTGTTACACAATGTGTTAGCTCCGTATTAGTAATGTAGGTAATAATAGCCCCATTATTCAGGGGAAGAAGGAAGGTTAGATAGCTTGTCCACATTATTACACAGGTGTTACGCAGGCCCAAGGTGTTACACAGGTAGTATGTAATAGACTTACACTTGAACCTATGACCATCTGACCCATGAATGGAAAATTACAGCTTAGCTAAAGAAGAACCCCAATTTAAAAAAAAGCAGATCAAGCATTGCCTAAAAATAGAGTTAACATGTTCTCTCAGTTTAGCATTCTTATTTATAAAATGTGTAGAAGAAAATGTTTTCACAAGAGAAGTAACCCATAAATCAGTAACCCATAAATCACCCTCTAAGAGCTTTAAATGTATATTTAGGTGCAAAACATAATAATAATGTGAAATCATGAACTATTTTCAGTCTTAGAACAAAAGCCTTGTTTGTCAATTTCTAATGGGGATGTAAATAGGAAGAAAAACAGATCACACATGTGCTTCTTGTGGGCCAATGTGTGCTCCTGGTGAAAATGTCATCATGGCCCTCCTTGACTAGAAAACTTTCAAAGCATTCCCAATGAAAATGGGATCTGGGTCCTTATCCCGACATACACAAACTTGCCTTCCTCTCCAATTTCATGTCTTCCCCCACTTGCTCTCACCTGATTCTCACCAGCCTGTACCAAGCCTGAAGCTACCTCTGCACATGCCAACATTTTCCTGTTTAAGGATCATTACTGGAAAGCTCTTTCCTCTAAAATCTCTGTGGCTCACACTCTCCCATCCTCTGAGTTCACACTTACATAGCACCTACTCAGGGAGCAGTTTCCTGTGCTTCCCTTGTCACTCTCTACTCCCTTGCCCTGATTTATTTTTTATTCTAAGTAACTCATTTACATTATTTTTATCTTATCTGCCTAGCTGACTAACTCACAAGCTTGATGAAGACAAGGGCTTTGAGTGTCTTATTTATTTATTTATTTTTATTCCCATATGTTTTCGAGGAACAGGTGGTGTTTGTTTACACAAGTTCTTTAGTGGTGCTTTGTGAGATTTTGGTGCACCCCTCACCTGAGCAGTATACACCGTAACCAATTGGTAGTCTTTTATCCCACACCTCCCTCTTACTCTTTCCCTCAAATCCCCAAAGTCCATTGTATCATTCTTATGCCTTTGCATCCTCCTAGCTTAGCTTCCACTTATGAGTGAGAACATATGATGTTTGGGTTTCCATTCCTGAGTTACTTCGCTTAGAATAATTGTCTCCAATTCCATCCAGGTTGCTGGGAATGCCATTATTTTGTTGTTTTTGATGGCTGAATAGATAGATAGATAGATAGATAGATAGATAGATAGATAGATAGATCGATCCATCAATCAATGAGTGGATAAATAAATTGTGGTGTATATATATAATTGTGGTGTGTGTATATAATTATATATATATAATTGTGTATGTATATCACAATTTATTTATCCACTCATTGATTGATGGACATTTGGGATGGTTCCCTATTTTTACAATTGAGAATTGTGCTGCTATAAACATGTGTGTGCAAGTATCTTTTTCATATAATGACTTCTTTTCCTCTGGGTAGATACCCAATAGTGGCATTGCTGGATCAAATGGTAGTTCTACTTTTAGTTCTTTAAGGAAGCTACACACTGTTTCCCATAGTGGTTATACCAGTTTACATTCCCACCAGCAGTGTAAAAGTGTTCCTTTCGGCTGCATCCCTGCCAACATCTGTTATTTTCTGATTTCTTGATTATTACCATTCTTACAGGAGTAACGTGGTATAAAAACATTGTGGTTTTTATTTGCATTTCCCTGGTTATTAGTGATGTTGAACATTTTTTCATATGTTTGTTGGCCATTTGTATATCTTCTTTTGAGAATCGTCTACTCGTGTCCTTAGCGCATTTTTTGATGGGATTGTTTGTTCTTTTTTCTTGCTAATTTGTTTGAATTCCTTGTAGATTCTGGATATTAGTCCTTTGTCAAATGTATACATTGTGAAGAATTTCTCCCACTCTGTTGGTTCTCTGTTTGCTGATTGTTTCTTTTGCTGTGCAGAAACTTTGTAGTTTAATTAAGTCCCACCTATTTATTACTGTTTTTGTTGCATTTGCTTTTGAGTTCCTGGTTATGAAGTCTTTGCCTAAGCCCATGTCTAGAAGGGTTCTTCCAATATTATTTTCTAGAATTTTTATGGTTTCAGGTCTTTGATTTAAGTCCTTGATCCATCTTGACCAGATGGATTCACAGCTGAATTCTATCAAACATTCAAAGAAGAATTGATATCAATCCTACTGATACTATTTCATAAGATGGAGAAAGAGGGAAGCCCCCCTAAATCATTCTATGAAGCCAGCATCACCCTAATACCCAAACCAGGAAAGGACACAACAACAACAACAACAACAAAACTACAGATAAATATCCCCAATGAATACAGATGCAAAAATCCTTAACAAAATACTAGCTAACTGAATCCAACAGCATATCAAAAAGATAATCCACCATGATCAAGAGGGTTTCAGATTAGGGATGCAGGAATGGTTGTGATACACCACATAAACAGAATTAAAAACAAAAATCACATAATTGTCTCAATAGATGGAGAAAGAGCATTTGACAAAATCCAGCATCCCTTTATGATTAAAACCATCAGCATAGAAGGGACATCCCTTAATGTAATAAAAGCCATCTACGACAAACCCACAGCCAACATAATACCGAATGAGAAAAATTTGATGGTATTCCCTCTGAAAACTGGAACAAAACAAGGATGCCCATTCTCACCAGTTCTATTCAACATAGTACTGGAAGCCCTAGCCAGAGCAATCAGACAAGGGAAAGAAATAAAGGGCATCAAAATTAGTAGAGAAGAAGTCAACTTGTCACTGTTTGCTGATGATATGATCGTATACTTAGAAAACCATAAAGACTCCTCCAAAAAGCTCCTAGAACTGATAAATGAATTCAGCAAAGTTTCAGGATACAAAATTAATGAACACAAACCAGTAACTCCTGTATACACCAACAGTGACCAAGCAGAGGGTCAAATCAAGATCTCAACCTCTTTTATAATAGCTTAAAAAAAATAAGTAAAATACTTAAGAATAAACCTAACCAAGTAGGTGAAAGACCTCTACAAGGGAAACTACAAAACATTTCTGAAAGAAATCCTAGATGATACAAACAAATGGAAACACAAGCCATGCTCATGAATGGGTAGAATCAATATTGTGAAAATGATCATACTGCCAAAAGCAGTCTACAAACTCAATGTAATTCCCATCAAAATATCGCCATCTTTCTTCGCATAACTAGAAAGACAATCCTAAAATTCATATGGAACCAAAAAAGAGCCCACATAGCTGAAGCAAGACTAAGCAAAAAGAACAAATCTGGAGGCATTACATTATCTGACTTCAAACTATACTATAAAGCCATAGTCACCAAAACAACATTGTACTGGTATAAAAATAGGCACATAGACCAATGGAAAATAATAGAGAGCCCAGAAATGAAGCCAAATACTCACATCCAACTGATCTTTGACAAAGCAAACCAAAACATAAAGTGGGGAAGGGACATCCTGTTCAACAAATGGTGCTGGGATAATTGGCAAGCCACATGTAGAAGAATGAAATGGCATCCTCATCTCTCACCTTTGAGTGTTTGGTTCAATGTTGTATCCTGCCATACGGGAGAATGCCTAGCACATTCCCCCATGTGCTAGGCAACAATAAATGGTTGCTAAATTAAGAAATGGGCTTTTATTGTCACTCCAGAATAGTCATGTCTACCCAGGTTGCCATCCTCCAAAAAAAGTCACTGTCAGTTAAACCTTGGAAACTTGATTGTAGGCTTTTGAAGACCCACAAAAACCACCAGATTATTGCCACTGTAATGGCAATAATGCAGAAACAAAGTAATAGTAGAAAAAAAAACTACTGAGCATTGATTATAAGGCTGATATTGCACTAGAATCTAAGTTCCATAATTCAGGCTTTGCAAACATCCTTACTGATGAAGAATCTGAAGCTCTAAGAAGTTACGTAACTTCCTCAAGGTCATCTATTGTTAAAATGATGTGGTTTAAATTCAAAACTACTTTATTTGTCCTTATACCCTCCTCTTTGTATAGTACTGATAGTCTGAATGGCAGTGATAAGAATAAGCAAGATTACACTTTATTATGGCAAAACTACTTTGAATTGCAGTCATTGGTCACCTTCCCCAACTTCATGTGCTACAGTAACTGAAAGATCAGAAAACTACTAACATCAAACAATGGTATACATCACATACATAATAAAAACACAATCAACACAGCTGCCCCGATGATATTTTGACCTGAAAGAATGCATGCATGAAACTTTTTTCTGTACCATGCCCAACAGACCACTTAACATTTCCAAGCTAATCAGAGGGGCAATGTGGGAAGATTCAGACCCCTGAAAAGCCTTAGCAATATCCACTGTTTTTCCATATAATGTACTAAATCCTGCCTTTCAATTTCTTGACAACTTTTTATTTGAAAATCTTTCTCATCTTCAAATACTTTACTATTTAGTTTTTTATCCATTAATTCAAAAAATATTGATTGTGATTTCTCTTACATGCCATGCACCACTGTACTAAGTGGGAAAAAAATGTTCAGATTCTCTGCATTTCAGGGGCTTGCAGTATGGTTTGGTAAAGAAATCTAAGCAAGCAAATAAACAATGATCTAATTTTAACTTGCACTAAACATCGTGAAGGCCTCAAGATGTTATGATAGAGAATAATGGGTGAGGGGTAACCCTTAAATAGGGTGGAAAATTAAAAGATGCTTTAAGTGGGAAAGGCTACATTGAGGACTGAAGGACAGGAAGAAGCCAGGCACATGAATGCCATGAAGAAACTTTCAGATAGAGGAAGCAGTAAGTGTGTAAGTCCTAACACTGGCTAGCTCAACGATTTGAAGACCTGAATGGAAATTGGGTAGCTGACATAGGGCAGGCGAATGGAAGAGTAGAATGAGCAGAGATTTGAAAAGTCTACAAAGGTCAGACTGTACAGTATGTAAGAGCTTTGAGTTTCATTTGAAATGTGATTAGATCCTTAATGCTCACCCTAGAAGAAGTTTTAAGCAGAAGAGTAAAATAGTATGCAGTATACATTTTAATTTTTTGAGACGGAGTCTTGCAGTATACATTTTAAATGCTCACTGTGTCTCCCATGCAGAGAGCAGATTTGTGTGGAGCAGGAATTAGGAGGCTGTGAGTCAGTTTGGTGGCCATGGATGTGGTAGAGGAGAAATGAAGACAACAGGACTGCAAGCCTATCAGCTTAAAATTTGAGACAGATGGATTTAAGGTGTGTGATGGACTTCAACAAATTTCTTTTTCTTCCAGACTAGGTCATTCAAGCTTTCTCCTCTTAGACATGAGTTGAGTTTGGGAATAATGAGATATCATATTGCCAAAGAGAGAAACACATTGATTTTTCTTATAGTGCTAGTCACAAAATATAAAGGAGAAATGAGTGGATTATCAAATTTGCTCAAAATGACAATAATAATAATAAAAATAATCTGAACAGTTGAGGAAAATGCAGAACTTTGCCCCATTAGATCCTGTCGCTTCTTCTTCCTGCCATTCCATTTTGCAACGTGTTCGTGCAGCAGTACAGGGCTAATGGTACTCCCAGAAAGGCAAAAGAATGTGGAATAGCAAAGCATTCCCTATATAATTTCCACAAGAAAATGAAGAGAAGATTTGTATGTATGAATTAATTTCTGTCTACCATAAACAGTGAAACACATTTCATATGTGTTCTCTTATGTATTTGTGGTCCCATCTTTCAAATGAAGAAATAGATCTTTCTTCCACAGTCCTCAGCCAACAAATGGGAAATTATAGGTACAACCTTCCCTTCAATACAACAAATAGCAAGCCTTTATTGCCTTACCACATAGTTTCTTATTTGAAAATAATAGAAGTGTAAATAAAATGTTTTGGCTTTCTACGTTTTTATTACCACTGACATTGTAACCTTGAAAACTATAAAGGCTCACAGCTATATAAGATAATTTTAAAACACTGTCTCAATTCATAGCATTTACATCTCCTCCAGACCTACAACATTAAGTCAAAGACAAATCATAGCTATGTTTTATTACCTGGAGAGGGTTACTGCAGTATTTTAACTATGAGCACCTGAATTTCCTTCTTTTTCTGCATAGATTTGGTTTGGACAGTACTGTATAGTGGAGGTTGGCCCAGGAAAGACCGAGAGAAGAGTAGGGAACCGAGATCAGGAAGAAAGAAAAACTAATACATTTTGTATTTTCAACCAAGATATCACTGTGAGCAGCTGCAGCTGAGGTGAAACTTGCTGGGGAATACTGGAGAACAGTGTAGAATCTCAAAATTATTCTATCCAAGGGGGAGAAAGCTAGAGTATTTATATAACCATTCCCATCAATTATTGGTTGTGGGTTGCCCTTGGGGTGGTAAGGAGCATTAATTCCCTGACATTTCTTACCTGCTATGCACACTGAAAGAATGGTTCCAATGTCCAGAGATGCTGACAAAGAGATGAAGGTTCTGGGAGTAGGAGGGCAAGTAGGTGCACAATCAGGCACATAAGGGCAAAAAAGCATCAAAATGTTAACAGTGTTGTTTATTAATGGTGAGATAATGGACAATTAATACATGTATTCTATTTATGTATTGATATTATATAAATATTTTATCATAAACATGTACTACATATGAAAAGAGAATAAAATGATAGCCGAGGGATATTTTTTCCTGACACTTCAGCATTATTCTCTAGGTACCATACTATTAAGAACAGACACTTACATACTTTTTAAAAATGCCTTCTAAAGATGCCATTGCTGAAAATCTAGTGTCACATTAATTAATTGCTTTTTATTTAGTTCTTCCTTTTTAGAGGGTTCATATAAGAATTGGGTTTGCTTTCATTATTATTATCATTTTTCAGTTCACCATTTTACATCAGAGGACACACACACTGAGCCAAGACCCTAATTTATACCATCACTGTAAGACATCGCAACTGAACTCTGTGTTGTAAAATGGTGGTGGTGGGAGAAGGGCTTCCTGCAGAGGAGGGAATAGGTTTCTGTCCTATCTGAAGATTTCTGCCTGTAAATGTAACAATAATCCCTTTGGTCCAAGGGAACTATTGCCCAGATTAATATTTAGGTGTAAATTGGAAACAATTTTAATCTAATAGGAGGAAATCAGAAAGTTTTCATTATTGCATATTTTATATAGTCAGATTCACAGATATATTACCCAGTGTTGGGTATGTTACTGGTTTTGACCTAATTTCAATACCAAAAAAATCATACTAATGTATGTTCTTCTTTTATTCTTTAATTATTGTCAGAACGTGACACTTAAAAGGTGAAAAGTTTTAATAGAAGAATGATCATTTATTATTTAATTACACCGTGATAAATACTTTATGTTAAAACACAAAGAAATAAAGTTTGAAGTTCTTTTCCTATTTTATTCCAAATAAGAGATATTAATTAATTACTTCAACATTCTGTACCCATGATCCTTTTTGCCTCCTATTTATCTATCATCTAAATCTATCTGTCTGTCTGCCATAAAATGCTTAAAATTAATGACTCAAGTTTCTGCTATAAAAAGTTACAGGAGGAGGTATTTAAAATCAAGGAAAATAATATAGCAGAAATATGAAAAAAATAGAACAGAAATCTATCTAAGATAAACAACATTAAAAAATCAACAAAGCCAAAAGTTGGTGCTTTGAAAATGTTAATAAAATTATGAACACATCTCTAGTCTGAACCAATCAGAGAGCTAGAGATGGCACAAGAGTGAGAACAAGCAAGCAGGTGACCAGCAGGAGAGAGAACGTGTAAAACACGACCAAAGTTGAAGAGGAGATTCCAATGTAAACTTTAGTCATCTTCAAGGGACAGTAAGGCAATATTGGAAATTAAATTGGATAACTTAGATGAAATGTACAAATTTCCTTGAAAATCCTAACTTAGCCTAAACTGAAACACAGAAATGGTAACTTTTGTTGTTGCTGTTTTGAGATGCAGTCTCACTCTGTCACCCAGGCAGGAGTGCAGTGGCATGATCTCAGCTCACTGCAACCTCTTCCTCCTAGGTTCAAATGATTCTCCTGCCTCAGCCTCCTGAGTAGCTGGGATTACAGGTGTGTGCCGCCACGTCCAGCTAACTTCTTTTTGTAAGAAATGGTAACTTCTAAGGGCTCTATAACTACTAAAGAAATTAAATTTTTAAAGTATGATTTTATTATATAAAAATAAAAATAGAACAAACTAATATATTCTTTAAGGATATATGATAAAACTATAGAATAAAGTGAAGGCATAGTCATTATGGAAGTCAAGATTAAGGTTACCTATAAAAATGAGCTGGAGCAATGGGGAGGGCTTTTAAAGTCCTGGGAATACATTATGTCTTTAATTGGCAGGAGATTTATGTGGGTATTTCCTTTATGATTATTAAATACTCATACTTTAGTGTGTGTGTATGTGTGTGTGTGTGTGTTGTGTGTGTGTTTCAAATAATCACTCCTCTTTAGGTAGATGTTCATGAGAAATAATCAGGAAAGCTGTTTTCATTGATATTTCCCAAGGTCAGCCTCATTATCTTCCCAGGGACTTCCCACCACTCCCCTGGTAAACTTACTATATCTCTTCCCAAAATATCTCTTCACCCATAAATCCATCATCATTACTGATGGGCCCATGCTCTGGTAACCCAAGATCTGAAATCAAGCCATGCCAGAGTGAACATAGTGTCTTTTATTCCTGATCTCACTCAGAAGCCATTCAAAGGCAAAGCCAAATCCTAGAGGACAGAAGATAGTAATGCAGTCTCATTACCCTTTTGAGATCTGTTTCCTCAATCACAGCTTCCCTCAACACGCCCAACTCATAGCATCCTTGTCTCCTTCAATTCTGCTGTGCCAAGCTCTCCCCGTGGGCACTCAATCCCCATCACTTGTCTTAAAGCAGATGCCTGAGGGCCATAAACCTTTCTCATCTATCCTTTTCTAGGACCTGAGCCTTAGTGATTTTTCAATACTAAGAAACCTTCTTGAAATGGGCAAAATATAGCAAGATATTTTTGGCTTTTCTTTTTGATTATGTCCCAAGCCCTTAACAGTGAGCATTGTAATGGGCACTTTATAGATGTTCACTCATCAACTTTTAATTAATTAACTAACCCCTGTGAAGCATTCCACTCTAAACTTGTGGTTCTGGTAGAACATGGGATTGCTTTAGACACCCAGCTATCAAATTATGAATAATTTAAAACATTCTCATACAGAATCACCAATTCTAAATGGCTTCACTAGCTTTCAAGTAATAGAAAATTAATGACTAATATTATACTTAAAGAAAGACAAATGGAAAACAACAACCAAAACTTTAACAACATATTTTAAAAATTGAATTTACCAAAATATAAAATAGGTAATACATTCTGACCAAGACAGATTGATTACAAGAATGTTAGAGTTGATCAATATTTTATGCAATTTACACATTGGTGCAGAAAAAAAAGTCAAAATTTAGCATCTATTATTGATAAATACTCTCAGAAATCTAGACATAGAAGGGAATGTTCTCAATGTAATAATATGCATCTATAAAAAGCCTTAACTTAATAACATACCTACTGGTTGGCCCTTTGGGAAATCAGAAAAAAATAAGAATATCACCTCAAGCATTTCTCTTCACCATTATACTAATGATCCTAAACAAGGCAATAAGGAAAGAAAAATAAATGAAAGAATTTAGTAATTATGAAGTAAAAAATCTTTCGACTTGCAGATGATATGATTATTTATATAATCAAAAGGATCTCAAAATAATAAACAGATATAATAAGTAAAGTTAGCAAAGAAGAGTGACATCAGCAAGATGGCAGCATTGGTGATGTAGGCCTTTTTCCTCCAATAAATAACAACAAATAACCACAAATGATGTGAACCTAGTGAGAGCTCAAGGGTCCATTTAAAAATCTGCAGCAATGCAGCAGAACAAAACAAACAAACAAACACAAAACAAAAAACAGGACACTAACCACACAGAAAGAATAGCTGGGGACATTGGCATAACTGAGAAATCTGGTCATGAATAGAAACAAAGAAGGTTGGAGGCTATCAGTATCATTAATGCAGCAGGTCCCACCATGGTCTGCAGCAGACTGCTCTGCAAAGGACATTGACATTTTTTTTGACACTGAGGTAACTAAGAGCCACCTCTGCCACAAATCCCATGGCGAGGGAGAAATGGCTGTGTCCACCTCCAAGGAGTTGCTATGGTGCCACACTAGGACTGAAGCTGCCACTCCACCCAACCCTATGTGTACCCCTGACCCCAGAGCTACAGTCACTCCATACATGCCTACACTCCAGAATCCTGCTCTGTGGCCTCAGTGCATTTGTGCCTCAAACACTAGAACCACTGCTGCTGTGACCTAGCCTCTATGTGAACCTTGGAGCCCTGATCACTCTGTGCATACCTGTACTTTAGACCTTGGCTTGACAGCTGCAGCAGTTTCTATAAATCTATGCCTGTTCACCCTCCAGATACCAGGTCCCTGACTGATCAAGAAGACCATAATCTTACAAACCATTATGAATGTGATAGTAAGATATTTGTGCTTCAGACGTTGATGACACTGCTGCCCCAGATCCTGGAGCCCCAGTCGCTCCACAAATACTCATGCTTTAGACCTTTGATTTGTGGCTGCTCCAAAGGTGCCTCACATCAGACACCAGTGCCACCACCATTGTAAGCATATCTGCAATCCATGTCTGGTACAAAGAGTCCTTGTACATGACTTCCTCAACAGGAGAAAAATAGATCAGGAGGACCCCAGAAGCCTTTGACACCAAAGACCCCAACATCCCTGCAGACACCCATAGCCTTGGCAAATGGACACCTTTGGAATCTTTACCAACATTGATGTCAGCTAACGGAGACATCTGGAGACTACACTGTTGTGTCCTCATGAGAGGCAGAACTGCTGTAGCCCACCAAGCTGGTGCCCTACACCCACACCCACAGGGGAAAATCTTTTCCCACTAAAACCTATCCATAAAGTCTGGAAGAGGTGACTGCTGCACCCAATGCACAGATAACAATGCAAGGCAGCAAGAAACAAGAAAATCCAAGGAAATACCACCAAAGAACACAATCATTTAAAATAACTGCAAGCCCCCATGGAAATCTACAGGTTACCTGACAACTCAAAATAATTGCTTTAAGGAAGCTCAGTAAACTTCAAGAGAGCACAAAAAGTTAATTCAACGAAGTTTGATTATTTGAAAATCAAATTCAATAAAAATAATAGATGAACAAAATGAGATGTTTAACAGAAATATTGAAATCATAAAAAGAGCCAAAAAAGTCTACACATGAAGAATACAATGAATAAAATAGAAAATGCAATAGAGAGCATCCACGGCAGCATTGATCAAGCAGAAGAGAGTCCATTAAAAACACCAAAAGCAGTGGCAACAAAAGCCAAAATTGACAAATGGGATCGAATTAAATTAAAGAGCTTCTGCACAGCAAAAGAAACTACCATCAGAGTGAACAGGCAACCTACAGAATGGGAGAAAATTTTTGCAACCTACTCATCTGACAAAGGGCTAATATCCAGAATCTACAATAAACTCAAACAAATTTACAAGAAAAAAACAATCCCATCAAAAAGTGGGTGAAAGATATGAACAGACACTTCTCAAAAGAAGACATTTATGTAGCCAACAGACACATGAAAAAATGCTCATCATCACTGGCCATCAGAGAAATGCAAATCAAAAGCACAATGAGATACCATCTCACACCAGTTAGAATGGCCATCATTCAAAAGTCAGGAAACAACAGGTGCTGGAGAGGATGTGGAGAAATAGGAACACTTTTACACTGTTGGTGGGACTGTAAACTAGTTCAATCATTGTGGAAGTCAGTGTGACCATTCCTCAGGGATCTAGAACTAGAAATAGCATTTGACCCAGCCATCCCATTACTGGGTATATACACAAAGGATTATAAATCATGCTGCTATAAAGACACATGCACACGTATGTTTATTGCCGCAGTATTCACAATATCAAAGACTTGGAACCAACCCAAATGTCCAACAAAGATAGACTGGATTAAGAAAATGTGGTACATATACACCATGGAATACTATGCAGCCATAAAAAATGATGAGTTCATGTCCTTTGTAGGGACATGGATGAAACTGGAAACCATCATTCTCAGCAAACTATCGCAAGGACAAAAAACCAAACACTGCATGTTCTCACTTTTAGGTGGGAATTGAACAATGAGAACACAAGGACACAGGAAGGGGAACATCACACACTGGGGCCTGTCATGGGGTGGGGGTAGGGGGGAGGGATAGCATTAGGAGATATACCTAATGCTAAATGACAAGTTAATGAGTGCAGCACACCAACATGGCACATGTATACATATGTAACAAACCTGCACGTTGTGCACATGTGCCCTAAAACTTAAAGTATAATATAATAAAATAAAAAAAAAGTCCATTAAGTCAAAGACAAGATATTTAAAACTATTCAGTTAGAGGAGAAAACATAAAAAAAGAATAAAAAAACCCCTACAAGATTTCTGGAACAACATAAATAGATCTAACAGTTGCATTTTAGAATTAAAGAGGGATGAGAGAGAGAAAAAAAAAGCACAGAAGATTGTTTTAAAAAAAATACTGAGTGAAACCTGTCCAAATTTGGGAAAAATTATAAACATTCAAGTACAGGAAGTTCAAAGGTCTCCTCAGATTCAACTTAAAGAAGACTACACCAAAACATATTATAATCAAACTATCAAAAATCAAAGATAGAGCAAGAATCCTGAAAGCAGCAAGAGCAAAAAAATCGTGTCTTCCCATACCAGGGAACACCCATAAAGCTATCAGTGAATCTCAGCAGAAAATTTGCAGGCCAGGAGAAAATGATAATATATTCAATTGAATGAAAGAAAAAAAACTTGCAAAATAAAGATATTTTACTTAGCAAAACTGTCCTTAAGAAAGGAAGGAAAATAACAACATTCCCAGACAAGCAAAAGCTGAGGGAGTTCATCACCACTAGATCTGCCTTACAAGAAATGCAGAGATTCCATTCCAAGTTGGCCAAATGGGAACAGCTCCGGTCTGCATCTCCCAGTGTGACTGATGCAGAAGATGAGTGATTTCTGCATTTGCAACTGAGGTACCTGGTTCATCTCACTGGGACTGGTTGGACAGTGGATGCAGCCCATGGAGGGCAAGCCGAAGCAGGACAGGGCATCACCTCATCCAGGAAGCGCAAGGGGTCAGGGGATTTCCCTTTCCTAGCCAAGGGAAGCCGTGACAGACTGTACCTGGAAAAATGGGACACTTACGCCCAAATATTGCACTTTTCCAGCGGTCTTAGTAAATGGCACACAATAGATTATATCCCATGCCTGGCTTGGCAGTTCCCACGCCCACGGAGCCTTGCTCACTACTAGCACAGCAGTCTGAGATACACCTGCCAGGCAGCAACCTGGCAGGGGGAGGGGCGTCCGCCATTGCTGAGTCTTCAGTAGGTAAACAAAGCAGCGAGGGAGGCTCAAACTGGGTGGAGCCCACTGCAGCTCGACAAGGCCTGCTGCCTCTTTAGTCTCCACCTCTGTGGGCATGGCATAGGTGAACAAAAGGCAGCAGAAACTTCTGCAGACTTAAATGTCCCTGTCTGACAGCTCTGAAGAGAGCAGTGGTTCTCCCAGCACAGTGTTTGAGCTCTGAGAATGGACAGACTGCCTCCTCAAGTGGGTCCCTGACCCCCGTGTAGCCTAACTGAAAGACACCTCCCAGTAGGGGCTAACTGACACCCCATACAGGTGGGTGCCCCTCTGAGACGAAGCTTCCAGAGGAAGGATCAGGCAGCAATATTTGCTGTTCTGCAGCACAGCCTCCACTGGTGATACCCAGGCAGACAGGGTCTGGAGTGGACCTCCAGCAAACTCCAACAGATCTGCAACTGAGGGACCTGACTCTTAGAAGGAAAACTAACAAACAGGAATAGCATCAACATCAACAAAAAGGACATCCACAACAAAACCTCATCTGTAGGTCACCAAGATCAAAGATCAAAGGTAGAAAAAAATCACAAAGATGGGGAGAAATCAGAGCAGAAAAGTTGAAAATTCTAAAAAACCAGAGAGCCTCTTCTCCTCCAAAGGATCGCAGCTCCTCGCCAGCAATGGAACAATGCTGGACAGAGAATGACTTTGAAGAGCTGACAGAAGTAGGCTTCAGAAGGTCAGTAATAACAAACTACTCCGAGCTAAAGGAGGATGTTCAAACCCATTTCAAGGAAGCTAAAAACCTTGAAAAAAGATTAGACGAATGGCTAACTAGAATAAACAGTGTAAAGAAGACCTTAAATGACCCGATGGAGCTGAAAACCATGGCATGAGAGCTATGTGACACATGCACAAGCTTCAATAGCCATTTTGATCAAGTGGAAGAAAGCGTATCAGTGATTGAAGATCAAATTAATGAAATGGAGTGAGAAGAGAAGTTTAGAGAAAAAAGAGTAAAAAGAAACAAACAAAGCCTCCAAGAAATATGGGACTATGTGGAAAGACCAAATCTATGTTTGATTGGTGTACCTGAAAGTGACGGGGAGAATGGAACACTCTTCAGGATATTATCCAGGAGAACTTCCCCAATCTAGCAACATTCAAATTCAGGAAATACAGAGAACACCACAAAGATACACCTTGAGAAGAGCAACTCCAAGACACATAATTGTAAGATTCACCAAGATTGAAATGAAGGAAAAAATGTTAAGGGCAGCCAGAGAGAAAGGTCAAGTTGCCCACAAAGGGAAGCTAATCAGACTAAAAGCAGATCTCTCAGCAGAAACTCTACAAGCCAGAAGAGAGTGGGGGCCAATATTCAACATTCTTAAAGAAAAGAGTTTTCAACCCAGAATTTCATGTCCAGCGAAACTAAGCTTCATAAGTGAAGGAGAAATAAAATCTGTTACAGACAAACAAATGCTGAGAGATTTTGTCACCACCAGGCCTGCCTTACAAGAGCTCCTGAAGGAAGCACTAAACATAGAAAGGAACAACTGGTATCAGCCACTGCAAAAACATGCCAAATTGTAAGACCATCGATGCTAGGAAGAAACAGCATCAACTAAGCTCCCTAAGTGATAGTTTTTTTCTCTTACCCAATTCAAAAATTGAATATTTTTAATTAAATAATTTATAAACCTTGAATATGATTTCTGATTTTCTTAGGTTGCTTAATTTTCCCTGTATCTGACATATCTAAGGTGTTACTGGTCAACCCTTCAAAGAGTACTCAAAAAACGTTTAAGAGTTTAACCAATTCCTGACATTGGATTTCATAATCTGGGGCATGTGTGATTTTCTCTGTGTACTCCAGTGAAAGGGAGCTTATTGAATATAAACAAGTTAACCTGTAAGGGGAAAACAGTTGCAGAGTTGTTATGAATGGGTAAAGGGTTAGGTAGTCATTACTCTTGCTGTTACTACTATCGGGAAGTCGGGAAATTACCCCATTTACTGATTTATGAATTCACTCATTCAGTCAGTTATTCCTTTGGTCATTTATTTGTTCATCTGCATAATTTTTCAACAAATATTTTGTGAATGCCTAATGTACTATGTGCTAGGTGTATGTAAAACAGAAACATTACTCTAAATGTTTCTTTTATATTTTTAATAATTTTACACAAGGGAAAGGTGTACATAGATTCTTTGAGACAGCTTTAGCTGCAAAGGAGTCTACTGAAATTCCTCACGCTCACATGCTGTTTTCAGAATGTCAATGCCTAAGGTAGAAATTAAAGGCCTCTGGGAGTTCTGGAGAGTACAGCCATTGGACAGACCTTAAAACAAGGAGCCAGTATTGTCCCAAAGGTGAGAATATGACAATTGCTATGTCATGCCCATGAGTAATCACTGAATTAATGCCTCCTTCAAAAATTCTGCCAGGGAACTTAGTTGTGTGCAGCACGTCTTGTTTGTTCTCAGGTTTGTAGTACTAACAAGGCTTCTTAACAATTAATTACACCCCTGTTTTACAAATGTGAATGTTTTCATTTGTGAACTTTCTGGAGAACTTCAGGGAAATTTAAATTGCCCTCCAACAACTACCCAGTTCACTGCCCTGCACTATGCAAATTTGATATTAAATGATCAAGTATGAACCAAAGCCTCATGAGGTTGTGGAATTCCTTGATTTGGGACCAGGTGTATAGAGATGTTCAATTATTAAATAATTAGTTTGGAAACAATAACTAATGTAGTTTAAGTCTCTTGCTGATTTCCTAATGTTTGTTAATTTAAGCACCTGTGTCTTCCTGTAACACTTTCAGAATGCTTACCGGGATATGTCTAGCATGTAAATTAACAATGAATATAATTACCTTTTTGCAACTCACTCCAGGTGCCTAAGTGAGTAAAAATGAATTATGACTTTGTCAGAAAGAGTTCAATATTCTGAATCTAATGATTTACAAAATCATTTAAATGTTTGGCTAAGTAATAATGTTAGTGTTAATTAAAACACCAAAATATTATATTTTTAGGTTAACCAAAGGTTCCATTAAAAATTCAGATAAATAATTATATAGTAAAGAGAAGCAGTTATTTTAGCATACCTAATCTGTTCTCTGACTATTTCAAGGATGATTGAAGTTGTAGATGCATTTTCCAGCCTTCAGCGAAGTCCCTAATTCTTTCCTTTGACCTTCCCCATTTTTCTTGGAAGCGAAACAACATTTATCTTTGCAGAGAAATCATCCCATTGACACGTAAAATTCATGTTCAAAATTGCACTCATTATCTTCTTATAAAGTCATCTCGATAATATCATCACCATTCCCTCATGTAACTAAAAAAGAATGTGAAAATCATTTTAGATTTATCTGTCGCCCTTCAGCCCTACATCCATTAGTTAACAAGTTCTGGTCATTTTTCTTCAGACTCATCACCAAATTCCCAACCAAACTCTCATCTTATCTTGCTTACTTTATCCCGGTATTGTCTTCCTATTGAGTCATATTCTCCCATCTTTAGGACTCTTGTCTCTAGCCTGAGCTGTGACCTTCAGGCCATCTTCTGAATATAAGAGTTATTTTTCCAAAGTGCAATTAAAAATAAGAGAAGGAAGAAAATTCATGTCCCAAAGGTGCAGTTGCTAATGAATTGGAAATGGGAGGAGTTTGTTTTGAGAGATAAAAGGAACACATATTGTTATTTTGAAACTATTCTGGATGTCAGATCTTTATGGAATCTTATTCATCAAAAATTATTCAACTAGTCGTTTCACATTTACACATATTCCACATGTGTAAAATGGATATCTTTAATGGATATAAACACTAAAAATAAACAAGATAAAAAGTTTAAAAGTATAACGTCTTCCTAGTATTGAAATATGCAGATAATGCCTTTAATTCTCAAATGAAATGCTCATACAGAGATAGTAAAAGACATATAATCTTATGGCATAATTATAGGCAGATCATCCCTAATCATTATTTCCCAATTTCACCCTAAGTCTTAAGGTCAGGCAGTGGATTTATATGTAAGATGTTAAATTTGTAAAAGTGCCATGTTAGCACAAATTGATTTGATAAAGACTGGTAGAACTTTTCCTAGAATAGAAAGAAAATGGGTAAAATGATCTTTTAAAAAGTCTGTGACTTTCATGGCAGATCGGCAGGGGTACCCCATTATGTAGTGTAACATGTATTACTACACTCGTAACAGTGCATATTAAAATGCCAGGAAATAAACAGCAGGACTGAAGTAGGAATGAGGTTGCCTGCATAGGGCATTTCTTAGAAACATAATTACAGCATCATTGAAGCATGAAGGTAGCCACACATATTTGCAGCTGCTATAATCAGTGTAATTGGCCTGCCATTTCCTCTGCACACCCTTCTTCGGTTAAGACTTTAGGAGTGTTTCTGCTGGAATGATATAGTTAATGCCCATTTGTTCTCTCCATGCATTAAATCGTGCTGTTCCTCTCTTCTACTCATATTGCTACTGTATCATATGGCATTGTTTGTGGAGTAGATTCAACTGTCAAATGGACTTTCAGATTTTCTATCAGAATGGAGTTTATAAAACAATTAAACATAAGTCTTGTTTTCATTGTTGTTATTCTTCTTTGCATCATTTCTGGGTCCAGTTATGAATATCCACCTCATTAGCTCCTCTCTGCTTGGATACCTTGATTGTCACTGGCAGAGAAAGAAAGAGGAAAATTACTCACAAATTGCTAGAGTTAACGAGGGCAAATTCTAAGGCAGGATATCTCAAACTTACCTCCTAATGGTTATTCTACCAAAAAGGCAAATGTACTTAAACAAAATAAAATAATTTGTTTTTGCTGAAAAGATCATATGTAGTGGATTTACAAAGATTATATATAGATAGTTACCTTTAGCTTTGACAATAATCATATATTTATAGTCCAAGTAATTTTAGAACATGACCAATCTTTTCCCTAAATATTGAGAAGCAATGCTGATATCAAAAGTCATTTAAAGTTTAAGTAAGGAAAAAACATAGTAGTTAGAGAATACATTATTATTTTATATTAATTATGGTTGCAGTGGTAATTAATGGGCTCAGAACCGGGAGAAATAAGACAAATTATAAATGATTACTGATTCCTTCTGCATCTGGTCATGGTGGATTAACAGGGATTGGACTTACCCTCCTACAGTAAACACTGAACAAATGATATAAAATGACTTATTTTAGACAGTGGGAAGAAGCACATAAGATCGTGACCCCTGAGAAAACGGAAATAAGCAAGGCGAGCCCCGTGATCATGTCGGTTTTCTTGCAGACACATTCCAATCCACAATGTTGGCAGAAAAATCCAGAGTGTAGCACAGTGGTTTGATGAAATGAGGCGGTAGATATCTCACTGCAGAAAAATTGAGGCAATTATTGAAGAATGATTGAAATAATTTTACCTTAGTGTTGTAGTTCTTGTGGTATCTTTGAAACAGTGAGGAAAGTATAATGAGAATTGATCATAATACACAAGAAATAAGAAATAAGAAGGAAGGCAGGAAAGAAGAGAGAGAAAAGAGAGATGGAGACAGAAGGGAAGAGAAAGAGGGAGGAGAAGGTAGGGAAGGAGAAGTGGAGGGAGAGGAAGAGGGCCATGGGAAGAGGGGAGAGAGAAAAGAAAGCAGGAAGAAAAGGAAGAGGGAGAAGGGGAGGGGAGAGGAGAAAAAAGGAAGAAAGAAAAAAAGGAAAGGGGGAGGGAGGGACAGAGGATGAAAGGAAGGGAGGAAGGAAGGAAAGGGTGAAAGGAGAAAGGAAGGGAGAGAAAGAAAAATAACATTTGTAATATGCATGCTATTTAAGATTTCCATAGTCATCATGGATTTCCCAGCAATGAAAATATAAACATTTCATGTTTCATCTTTTCTCTTTGCTGTGTGCTTAGGATGATGAAGGTGAAGGCATAGTCAGAGGAGGGAAGCTGAAAATATGAAAGTTTATGTTCTCACTGTTTTGAAACCCTTTGTTAGTGTGGGTAATCTTAAACTGCCAATATGTAACAAGTACTGATGTTGCCAGATAATCGGATATATCATTTTTTAAGAAGCGCTGTTTAGATTTGATAAATCCATTTGCATATTTGCATTGCATTCAGTGGTATTTCAGGGGAGGAATATACTTGGGGCAGGATCTGGTTTCTTTGGATGGGCTCTTTGTTCTCCTTATAGCAAGCTCTGACGTGAATTCAGAGAGGCTGTACAGACAAATAGACCTTCAGATGAAGAATTTAAGTGTAAGAAGAAAAATAATCTTACTAAATAAAGTACCTTACTACATCTTGGCAAACATAACCATATGGCACTCTTATCTCCTAGAGGTATACAGATGTTATCTTTCAGGATATAGAATAATCCACCTTCATCTTCTTTATTTTACTGGTCTATCTTGATAGATTAAGGCCAATCTTATAAGTTCATTGGGATAGAGGTGGCAAATAAAACTTAAATTTTCCTCAATTTTTGTCTCCTTACACCAGTATGGTCTTAGTTCTGTAAAGAATTATCAATCATAGTTTATAATGGAATCAATTGATAATTATTAACCATTATGGGTCATTAATACTTTATAAAGCATGCTCGCATATATATTGTTCCAAAATAACTTTTTTGTGAATTTATATTTCAGACTTGGTGCTCTACAGGTGAAATATGATTATACTGAACTCATTTAGTCTTTGAAATTAATTATAGGTGATAATAACTATCCTCATTTTAGAGAGAAGACATAAGAGCTTTAGGAAGGAATCTAGCCCATGTTATACAACTGGAACTTGAGGGGCAATGTAAAGACCCAGATTTGCTCTGCCTCAAACCTAAAGCACCTAAATATCATGATGCCTCTTTAGTATCATGTTTTACATTTTATAAATGAAGAAATGAGGGGGTCAGAGAGGTGCTTCACCTAGGAACATGGAGTTACCTAAGGACATGCAGTTACCTAAAGAGGACAATTGAGATCTATATTCAGATTTTTCATAAAAAATCTTTGAGTATTTTTTCCTACTCTGTAGCAGCTTCTCAAGTTGTTGGTCATATATAAGTGTAAGAAATATTTCTCAGGTGCCTTTCCTTTGTAAAATGCACAAGTGTTCCTATGTCAGAAAGGTCTTCTTCAGGTTGCACATTCTATATAAGTTGTAATGAGATACATGTGGGCGTAAATATATTTCTGACTGTAAACTATAATTACTTAAAAAAGTAACTGTACTAATTTTTAGGGGGTCTAGGGTTGAAAAAAATATGAGAGTAACTGATGTAGATGTAATTTTAATCTAAGGCCAGGTGCTTCATCTGAGATAATTTAAGTGACAAATCCCTGGATAATTCAGGGGGAAAAGAAGCAAAAATTAACATTTTCTGAGCTTTATTAAAGTCAGCCTATATCTTTTTTTGGGAGATTTCTTTGTTCTTAAAAGGAGGGGTTGGCAGAGTGTGGATGAATCCCCAAAGCACCATTAAGAATGCCTTGGACTTGAAATAAGGATGACTGGAGGTTGAGGTTTTAAATTTGTCACTCATGTCATGTATGTTGCTTAACCTCTCCGATTTTCATTTTTCTCATCTGCAAATTTAAATCCTAAAACCCAGTCTAATGGGCTATTTTGAAAATGGAATGTCATAATGTACATTAGAATAGAATGACTCTCTTAGTAGATGAAATTTCAATTATATGATGAATGGAAGAAAATGTGAACCAACATTTTCAGGAGCTTGGGAATGGGTGCACCAGCCCAAAAAAGTGAAGGTGAGGAAAGACGAAACAATAGCATTTACTACATGACCCTGGGGTCTATAACATCATCATTTTCACTGAACTGTAGATAACATATAAATATTCTCTTGGGCCCTGATTCTTAACAGAACAATTTTACCAATCAGATACCTAAAAAATTACATGAACTACATTAAACTATAATTCTACTCATCGTATATATCTTAACTCTTTCCAGCATTATATATTTTATGTAAATCAGTACAAAGGTATGCATAAAGGGAGAAAAATGAAGTAAGTTAATAATCATTACTTCTTCTCCCCAACCTCTTCCTTCTATCAAAGCAGTGAAAGTAGCTAACAGTAAGTGGTAACTATCATTCTTGTATATTAACTTAGTGAATACTCACAGCAACCCTGTGGATTAGCTACTATTATTATCCCCATTTTTCAGGGGAGAAAAACAAGACTAGAAAGATTAAATAACTAATTTATTCATATATCTGGATTTTAAAATCTAGCTTTAAATCTTCCAGCACTTGAGTCTTGGTATATTCTTTGTGTGTATTTTCCAAAGTCACACATCTGGTGTCTGAAGTCGATGGAATTTAAAACCAGAAATTCTCACTCTGGAGTTAGTGTTGTTAACCAAAGTCCTTACTGTGAGAAAGACATCATGCTACATCTTTTCATATATGTTGTCTCATTAAATTCTTACAATAATCTTATAGGAGATGAATATTAATACCTATATTTATAAATGAGGAAACAGGCACAGAAAATTTGAATTCATTTTCTAAACTGCATTGACAAAGCCTGTATTTGCCTGTTGTTGTTTTTTTTTCCTTTTTTTTGAGACACAGTTTCACTCTTGTTGCCCAGGCTGGAGTGCAATGGCACTATCTTGGCTCATTGCAACCACTGCCTCCCGGGTTCAAGTGATTCTTCTGCCTTAGCCTCCCCAGTAGATGGGATTACAGGTGCCCACCACCACGCCTGGCTAAATTTTTTTTTTTTGTATTTTTAGTGGAGATGGGGTTTCACCACGTTGGCCAGGGTGGTCTCAAACTCATGACCTGAGGTGATCCGCCTGCCTCAGCCTCCCAAAGTGCTGGGATTACAAGCGTAAGCCACCGTGCCTGGCGCCTGTAGTTTTTCAATATTTTGCTATCTTTGAGTCACCTGGCTATTTGATTTCTCTAGGGTGAACAGCCAAATAAGTGAAAAAAATGACAAAGTGAAATATGGGTGCTTATTGGATAACATTAAAGGTGCATATTAACAGAATATTAATGGAAACTTTGGTATCTGGTCAGGAGAATAAGTGTGCCATTGACAGGTGAAGAAACTGAAAACGAGGCTGATTTATAGATATTAGAGTTCATCATAGGGAGGGAAGAGCTGCCCGTCCATGACACAAAGATTGAAATCAAAGTTTCCTTCTACTGAATAGGTTGGTAGAGGATGAGAAAAAAATTAGAAAACACTGTGAGAACCACTGGGATTGACACATAAAGGAGAACCACAAGGCCAGGTAAAGCCAGGAGTGAATATGGCATAACCCTGAGACTATTGGCAGAGGCTTCAACTGATTCAAAACTTCTAATCAGCAGTCAGGATGTGGGCTCAGGCGTGGAGTCAGGTGGAATCTGAATTTAGAGACATTAGTACTATCATCTATAAGAATATAAATATTAGCCCATTATTCTTGGCCCCCTGCTTTTGATTGTGTGTGTATCCTTTGGCTGTGAATAAATGCGTGCTTTTGCTCATCTACAAATTCAAGCTATGTCTGTAGAAAATACCAGATCAATATTGAAAAGAATAGAGTCTAGAAGATAAAGTCTGCTGTGTTTGCGATGCCAGCAGTCTGGTTCAGGAATTTGACAGGCCGTGGCCTTCAGATAGCACATCCTTAGTCATCTTTCACTCAGTTCTATTTTGTACTCCACAAAAAATTCTGTCCATATCTCTCACATGGATATAATTTTTTGTGTATATTAAACTCAGTAAATGACTGTAATGTTACTTGACATCATACTTTACTGAATGCTAAAGTGTTGGAATCGCTCCCAAAGTAGTTACCAAACTCAAAGAAAATAGTTGAATATGCCGGGTGCTGTGGCTCACGCCTGTAATCCCAGCACTTTGGGAGGCCAAGGTGGGTGGCTCACTTGAGGTCTGGAGTTCGAGACCAGCCTGGCCAACATGGTGAAACCCTGTCTCTACTAAAACTTCAAAAATTAGCTGGGTGTGGTGGCGGGCGCCTGTAATCCCAGCTACTCGGGTGGCTGAGGCAGGAAAATGGCTTGAACCCAAGAGGAAGAGGTTTCGGTGAGCCAAGATCCCAAGATCGTGCCATTGCACTCCAGCCTGGGAGACAAGAGCGAAACTTTGTCTCAAAAAAATATAGTTGAATAAAACAACTTTACAGATATAGACAGTTGAAAACATTTTTTCTGTTGCTTAATTGTATCCTCTGAGGGGTTATAAATATGTCTGAGAAGAATTACATGGTGAGATAAAATAGCAAAATTTTTTGTTCTTAGTATCTACCACAAAACACGTATTATTATAACAAAATATGAACTGTGGTTCTAAAAAAAGTAGAAAGTGAAATAAAAAAAACAGGCAGTTCATCTTCATCTTTCTTTTTTTTTTTTTTTTTTACCAGAATCTTAAACATGGTCAAAAAAGTCTCTGTTTGGATTTATTCATTTGATATTTATTGAATTTAGCCAAAACAAGCTAAAGACTTCTCATCCATAGCATATTATTTTAAAGTCATGCAAAACAATTGTGCTTCAGCTAAATTATTTTGTAGATTGTGAAAGCATTTTAAGCAATGAGCAAAAATATTCTGCTCTTGATGTTTTGGAGGGAGAAATCAATAAAACCTCTTAAGTATGTGACAGAAAAAAAGGAGTATTATATAGGATACAAAAAGCTTTATACTACAGTTAGTCTAATGGTCATAACTGTAAATGGTATTGGAAAATGTATATAATAAATTAAGTCTCACAAGCTCTGAATTTGCTGCGGACAATTTAAAGAGGATTTCCTTACTTCTTCCCTAGGGGAGATGGGTGGGGGATCTCTCACAGGCCTGCCTCCTCACCATCCGACATTTCAAAGAGACATATATCGGTCTCCAAAGTGCTTTAAGGCAGCTGCAAGCAAGTGTCACTTTGAGTTAAATGCATTATTAAACTGTTGGAAAATATTGCTTGTCAACGGAATTTTCCCAAATGATAAAACCTTTTACATTTTGCACAACAAGCATGTATTGGGCATCTAATGAATTGTTTGGCATATTGTCAATAGTTTCTGTGACAGAAAACTGAAGTTTCATTTGAGTCTTTGCTCAATCTGTTGCACAAAATGAAATTGTTATTTCTTGTGGCTTTATTAAGATATAATTCACATGTCATACAATTCACCCATTTAAAGTGTAAAATCCAGTGGTTCTTAATATAATCACAGTGTTACCAAATTCTAATTTAATAGTCTAATATTCTAATATTCTAATAATATTATCAAAATATAATTTTAGAACATTTTCTTTACTGCAAAAGTAAGCCCATGTATACCATCATTCCTCCTTACCCCCACTGACATTCACCTCAGCCCCAGACAACCACTAATCTACTTTCTGGCTCTAAAGATTGGCCTATTCTGGACATTCTATATAAATATAATTGTGAAACATATGATCTTTGTTACTGGGTTCTTTCACTTACCATGTTTTCAAGGTCCATCTATGTTTTGTATCAATACTTCATTCCTTCTGATGGCACAAAAGTCCATTGTATGGAGGTACCACATTTTATTTATTCATTTATCTACTTAAGGACATTTGGGTTGTTTCCACTTTTTGGTTACTAGGAATAATGCTGCTGTGAAGATTCATTTACAAGTTTTGTGTAGATGTATCTTTTCATTTCTCTTGAGAAAATATCAATGAATGGAATCGCTGGGTGCAATGATAATTCTATGGTTAACCTTTTGAGAAGCTGTTAGACTGCTTTCCAAAGTGACTGCACCATTTTACATTCTCACAAGCTATGTACAAGAGTTCCAATTTCATCACACATTCTTGTTACTATTATCTGTTTTTTTTAATCATAACCACCTTAGTATTTATGAGGAGATATCTTACAGTGGTTTTGATATGAATTTTCCTTATGGCTAATGATGTTAAGCATTTTTTCATGTTCTTATTGGCCTTTTGCACATCTTCTTCGGAGGAATGTCTATTCAATTCCTTTGCCCATTTATAATTGGGTTATTTGTCTTTTTAATTTTTGAGCTGTAAGTATTCATTGTATTCATTATGTTTTTTAGATACTAGTTTTTTGTCAGATATATGATTTGCAGATTTTTTTTTTATGTTCACTTTGTTACTGCTTTTTTTTTTGAGATGGAGTTTCACTTTTGTTGCCCAAGCTGGAGTGCGATGGCGTGATCTCGGCTCACTGCAACCTCCATCTTACAGGTTCAAGTGATTCTCCTGCCTCAGCCTCCTGACTAACTGGGATTACAGGTGCCTGCCACTACACCTGGCTAATTTTTGTATTTTTAATAGAAATGGGGTTTCACCATATTGGTCAGACTGGTCTTGAATTCCTGACCTCAAGTGATCCACCCTTTTTGGCTTCCCAAAGTGCTGGGATTACAGGCATGAGCCACCATGCCCAGCCTTTGTTACTGACTTCTGATTTAATTACATGGTAGTGGGAATGTATACTTGGCATAATTTAAATTCTCTTAAGTTTATTGAGGCCTGTGTAAGGCCCGCTACATGTCCTGTGTTGGAAAATATTACATATTCACTTGAGAAGAATGTATTTTCTGCTGTTGTTGAGTGGAGTATTCTAGGTTCTAGGTTCTAGGTTTATTAGATCTAATTGATTTATAGTCTTGTTCAAGTCGTCTATTTTTTTTTGACGTACCTTGTTGTTCTATCCATTACTGAAAGTGGGATATTTTAAGTCTCCAACTATTGTAGTTGAATTCTGTGAGTTTCTGGTTTATTTATTTTGAGGCTCTGTTTTAGTTTTATGTATACATATTTATAATTTCTATATGATGCTGATGGACTGACCCTTTTAGCAGTATAAATATCTCTTGTAATCTCTAGTATTATTTTTGTTTTAAAAAATCTATTTTTTCTATTTCTATTACTATAGGTACATTAGCTTTTTTTTTTTTTTTTTTTTTTTTGAGACAGAGTCTCACTTTGCTGCCTAGGCTGGAGTGCAGTGACACAATCTTGGCTCACTGCAACCTCCAACCCCCAGGCTCAAGTGATTCTCTTGCCTCAGCCTCCCAACTAGCTGGGATCACAGGCACATGCCACCACACTCAGCTAATTTTTGTATTTTTAGTGTATATGAGGTTTTGCCATGTTAGCCAGGCTGGTCTCGAGCTCCTGGCCTCAAGTGATCCACCTGCATTGGCCTCCCAAAGTGCTGGGATTACAGGTGTGAGCCTCTATGCCCCACCACTCAGCTTTCTTTTGGTTGCTATTTGAGTGACATATCTTTTCCACCCTATTACTTTCAATCTATTTGTGTCTTTGGATCTATAATGTGTATCCTATAGATAACACATCGTTGAATCATAGTTGTTGTTTTTAAATCCAGTCTGAAAATCTCCGTTCTATCCACTCACATTTAATGTTGTTATTAATATGGTTGGATTTATGTATGTCACTTAACCTTTTGGTTTTGGTGTCTCCAATCTTTTTATGTTTCTCTGTTCCTTCATTTCTTTCTTTTGAATTGAGTGAGTATTTTGTAGTAGAGCATTTTAATTTGTTTAGTTCTTTTTTTCACTGTATTTTTTGAGGTTTTTAAAAAGTGATTTCTATATGATTTCCCCACAATATACATGATCAGAATCAACTTTAGATTTACACCAACTTAAATTCAGTGAGAAGTAGAAATCATATTTCTAGATAGCCCTATACTTTCTTACCCTCATTTTGTGCTATTATTTTTAAATGCATTATATTTACATATGTTACAAGCCCAAAATAACATTACTACACTTTACATGAGTTTATGCTATCAAAGGAGCTAAGAAAACAAAGGAGAGGAAGTATATATTTCTAGAGTTTTGTTATATTAACCTTATTTATCATTTGATCTATTTCTGTGGATTCGAGTAACCATTTGGTGTCATTTCCTTATTCAATACAGCTTTTCTTTCATTCTCCTCCTTTGTGCTGTTACTGTCAAATATAATCCCAACAAAACAATTACAAGTACATATTGGTTGTTGAATACAATCACTTTTTAAAATTTGTTAATGAAGAAATAAAAAGAAATATGAATTTATACTCTCTTTTATAATTACATAATTATCTCTAATGGCACTCTGTTTTTTCATGTGGATTTGAAATACTTTCTGGGATTACATGTTTTCAGCCAGAAGAAATTCTTTCAATATGTCTTATAAGGTAGATCCGCTAACAACAACAACAAAAAAATCTGTTTTTATTTATTTTTGAAAGTCTTTATTTTGCCTTCATTTCTGCAAGGTAGGTTTGCTGGATATAAGATTCTTAGTTGAAAGACTTTGAAGATGTCATTCTACTTCTTTCTGGACTCCATTGGTTGTGATGAGAAATCAGCCTTTCATGTTATTGGAGCTTACTCGTAAGTGATAACTTTTCTTCTTCTTGCTGCTTTTAAGACTCTCTTTGTCTTCTGACATTTTTACTAGGATGTGTCTGATATGGCTCTTATTGTGTTTATCCTACTGGGCGGTTATTGAAATTCTTGGAAGGGCAGGTTAATGTTTTTCATCAAATTTAAGAAGTTTTCAGCTATCATTTTTTTGAATATGTTTTCTACTCCTTCCTTTCTCTATTCTGCTGATACTCCCATTATTCCTGTGTTGCTGAGCTTCTGACTGGTGAGAGTTTCTCTGAGGGGCAGATCGTTTTTCTTCATTAATTTTTTTCTCTATTTTTCAGATTGCAAAATCTCTGTCTCCAAGTTCATTAGTTCTTTCCTCTGCTTGCTAAAATCTACTGCTGAATTGCTGCAGTAAATGTTTTATTAAAATTATTGTACTTTTCAGTTCCAAAATTTTTTATCTCATAATTTTTATATCTTTATTTTAATTCTTTATTTAATGAGACATTATCACACTTTACTTTTTTTAAGCATAGCTTTCCTTAGTTATTTGAATATATATATAAAATATCTATTTTTATATTTTTGTTCTTATCTAGATCTAACATACCTCTGTGCCTTCTCAAAAGCAGTTTCTATTGCCTGTTTTTTCTCCTGTTGACTCGGAGTTACATTTTTTTCTCTTTATTTGTGTGTTTTGTACATTTTTGTTCTAAAAACTAGACATTTTTAAAAAGTCTTGTAACTACCCAGAATACTAATTTTTCACTCTTTCTCAAATCTCTCTTTGTATCTTTTCTTGATTTCTCTGTTAAGCTGTCGGCCTTAGTTTGTATCACAGAAAGCGGTTAGCCTCCACTAATATCCACTTGTTTGTTTTATTGTTTCCAATTATTCCCTGGGGATATAAATTGCTCTAGTCCGATTCACTTAAATGCAGGCCATTTTTCAAAGGCAAATTTTGAGCCCAGTTTTTGAGATTTGTTCCTTTTTCTAGCTGTCACTTCTTGGTTCTCTCATTAAACCTATAGCTTGTTTGTAGCTTTTCTGGAGCTACCAGCATCCTCTTAATTGCTAGGCTTGACCTTTTCTACATTTATTCCAAATAAAGTCAGTTTCTTTGTAGAATTTCTCCACCCTTTAAGCAAAACCTCTGCACCACTACTCCGGAGCTTGGGAAGGGGAGAATGATCCGCTTTTCGAGGAATGACACCCCCACTTCACATGTGGGGCAATGAGGTGGAGAAGCAGCCTCTGGTTTTCTTGGTTGCCTGTTCCGTGGTATAACATCTAACTTATGAGCAAACTGAGTGGAGGGCCCTTGGGGCCACTGTATTCTCACTCTACCACCCCTGGGCTCTTGCTTCTACCTATGAATGGGAGCTGAATGGATGAAGAAAACCTGAGACCTCTTGGCCAGTCTTGTGTAGCATAGGGGTCCTGCAACATGTAGCTGGGAATATGAGAAAGACTGGCAACCTGCGTCTCCCAGGGAGATAATGTCACCCCTAACTGAGAAGTGGAGGGAAAAGGAGTCCTGTGTTCTTGACTGCACCCACCAAAATGGAGCCCCCATCATGCTGAGTTGGGTGGCTGGGAGTGGGGGAGCTAGTCTTGGCTCAATTACCACAGGCTTGCTATTCTTATTGAGATTTAGTAGATTTTTAAAAAATAAGTGTTTCTTCACTGGCTGCATTGCCTTAAGAAAATTTCCAGAGATTTGCATTATTTTAAAATATACACTTTCACCAGTTATGGTTGTTTCCCTAGTGACAGGGTCTGTGTTACTCTTCATATCACCATCTAAAATTATCTTTTGAAAGGAATTTATCCAATCTGAAGGCAATTCCCTAATCATTTCTATGTCAAAGAAAGAGGCCTCTATGTATAAAAAGTAAATTTTAAAAAGAGCCCTAATATTCACACCAGAACAGCTCTTTCCTCTTACTATTTTGATGCTGCCAGCATGTGATATCTCTCTGGTATTAATACTGGACCTGAGCCATTTTCCAGACACTGAACTTTGAAACTCATCAGAAGAATGATTGAAATACTAACAACTGGGATGTTTTTATTCTAAAAATGTTCAGTTCTTATTCTGAAATTATCTCAGTTCCCTCCTTACATACAGTAAAGACAAATAAAGGAGATGCTCATATCTGGATAATATTGCATTATGTGACCACAGAGGTAGTTCTGAATTTTCATGAAATGCTTTGTTATTACTATAACAATAACAATACATAGCCAGTTCTAGTCTTCTAATACTAACATCAGTGCTTAAGAGGTAGGTACCATTTTACCCCCATTTAACATGTGGGGAACTGGAAACTTAAGTTCACATAGCAAGCAAGTAGTAGAGGGGAGACTGAGAACATGAATCTCAGACAGATGGATTCCAAAGCCTCAGTCTTTACCTTATAATTGTTTCACACTGCTCTAGTGTTAACCAGTGCTAGAAACATTCATTAAGTACTGCATTTTACAAAATATTGTCCAGAGATCCCTGAAAATCCTCAGTACTCATTCAGGGATCCATGAAACTATTTCATAAAAGCTACTTTCATAATATAAAGACATTATTTGCCTTTTTTATTCTTATTCTGCTTCTCTCACTGGTATACAGTGGGGTTTCCAGAGGCCACAATACTCTGATTGGGAATGCTTCATTTGTTTGTATAGCTTTGTATCCTATATCTCCCTTTCTATTGCTAATGTGTTAAACATTGATAGATATAACCCAAACATATGAGGATCTTTGAAGCTATTTTTAAAATTGCAATGTAATCCTAAGACCAAAAAGTTTAGTTTGAGAGCCACATATTTAATTAATGCTACTGTAAATTATTCTAAACCATGTGGAACCATTGTTCTCCTATTTCTATGTATTCAATATTTTTAGATTCCAAATACATGTGAGATCATGCAGTATTTTCTTTTTCTGTGTCTGGCTTGTGTCACTTAGCATAATGTCCTCTAAACTGTTCCACGTTATTGCAAATTGTACCATATCTTTCCATTTTCAAAGCTGAATAGCATTTCACTGTATATGTATAGCACAATATACAATTTAAAAAACATACTTGGAAGGAATTGAGTTTACATAACATACAATTTATAATTCCACGGTTTACAGAAAGAAAAGAAGTCCTTTTGCCTGTGATTTGACATCACTAAAATTTAGTATTTTTACATTTTGCTTTCTTAATTTTCCTATCTTTAAGTTTAGAGTTAAAAGTGTAATTATAGTGACAATTTACCCTAGTTGTCTGATAACATATTATATTTTACTTATGTCAAAAATTGGGGAGTATCCTTTTTAGATATTTTATTGGTTCTATGTTATAATGTGCTTTGAACTTTTTAAAAATAGAAGTAACTGTAAATGTGAATTTTGTAAATTCAATACACTTATGTTAATGAAAGTGGTCTGACTTAACACTCTTCCCTTTCATCCTTTTTTTTCTTGTTTCATTCATAAAATGACATTCTGCAGATGTGAGATAATGGAGGAATCAATTTTCATAACTGTGTTGTGAGAATTTCACAAAAGTAAACAAAAACTTAGCTGGTCTGACATCTTGAATAGAGTTTTTTCTGTTTACTTGCAGTAGTTTTGCTGCATTAATTGAAACTTAATCACTCAGGAAATGGGGTACAGCACATCTCAGAGTATTTCACCCAAGATCTGAGGAGTCCGGGGCATTTAAACATCAACTCCTGACAGTCATTGTTTGAGGGCCATATTAGTTTTCCAGTGCTGCCACAACAAAATACCACAGACTGGGGGACTTACACAATAGAAATTTGTTTTCTCACAGACTTGGAGGCTAAAAGTCCTAGATCAAGGTGTTGGGAGGCTTGGTTTCTTCTGAGGCCTCTCTTACTGGATAGCAGATGGCTGCCTTCCAATGTCTTCACCTAGTCTTTCCTCTTTGGCCATGCATCCCTGGTGTCTCTGTGTGTCCAAATTTCCTCTTCTCATAAGAACATCAGTCAGATTGGATGAGGGCCAACCCCATTGACCTCATTTTAACTTAATCGCTTTAAAGGTCCTATCTCCAAATACTGTCACACTCCAAAGTCCTGGAGGGTAGAGTTCCAACATATGAATTTTGTGCTGGCACAATTCAGCTCCTAGAGAGGGATGTGCTGGGGTAGGAAGATTTTTTTTGAACTACTTCTGATATAGGCAAAGCAGGCTCAAGCTGCCAGTATAAATCTATGACAAAGAAATGCAGCTGTTCCCAGCTAGAAGTCAAACATGCACTGCAACTGTGAGGGCAAGGGTTTATGGGTGGGGCAAAACAACATCTTCCATCTCTACAGACAAAATTACAAGTATCCTAAGGTTGACCTTATCAATTCATACATGGTGTAGTCTCTTTGTTTCAAGAGAGTAATGACCATATACATGCACATTTGACCAAATACATCTATCTACATTCTATGTAAGTACTGAGATAGCAAAATAAATGACACAAAGGGATCATAGTCTATCGGGGTATATGATGTGAGTTCATTCATGGAAGAGATAGAGCCATGGGACACGGTGCCATGGGAGAGAGTGAGGAGATGAGGATACAGGTCATCGAATAGTGAAGGCTTTCATGCAACGGTGACTCTTGAGCTGAATCTTGGAAAATAGATAGAAATCCATAAAATTGGCAAGAAGGTTGAGACAGAGATATGGAAAGAATTTTGCATATGGAGTAAGCAGGGTGGAGGTGGAGAGATAAGGATGGTGCATTAGTGCACTTAAATGTCCTATGGCAATGAGCTAGCATCTTTCAGTAGAGATGCTGGTAGAGAAGGCAGCTCTACTCTCCGCTTCTTAGATTATAAACTATAGAAGGAACTTATTCACAGGTATTTTGTACTCAGCAATGCATTCAGAGGCTTTTCCCTTTCATTTTTTTTTCCTCATACAGTTGCAGAAGAGCAAAGTGACAAAAAGTAAACTAAGGCTTTCTCTGCAATTAGGACTAAGCAGTTAAAGTTGTTCTCTCTCGCTTTGTCTGTCTCTCTATCTGTCTCTCTCTCTCTCTTTCTTTCTCTCTCTCTGGAGGACCCAAAGCTGCTGGCAGCTGAGAAAAGCCACATGGAAGGATTTTTTATGCCAAGCTGGCTTGAATCCCAGAGTCATGCATATTCCTTTGAAAAGGGGTTTTGACTCCAGGCTAAGAAACTAGACTATGTTAGAAGGGAATATTCTCATCAAAGTCAGAGCATTTGCATTTAATTCAGCATTTTGCTCCATCCCAAGATAGCTTTTTTAGTTATTGCAAAATGTAAGACACTGTTCCCCTGAGAAAGAAAAAAGGAATCATCCACTTGCCTTTTGAGACTTAAAATGAAGTGATTCCACAATTACCATGGGGTTGGTTAGAACTGTCTCCCTAGGTAAAAAGCGATCCTGTTTACTTACGGTGCATGCATGCATACATGTGCCTGTCTACTTTAAAAAGGGAAGCAAGCAATCTAAAATAGAAATCTTTAGAATTACATGGACTTTAACACTTTTAAGGTTTAATGCATGGCTAACTTAAAGGCCAGCACTAATTGTCCTAAAGCATAATATCTTCGCTTGTAAAGAAAGTTAGAAGAAAAATTATAGAGAAATTGGGCAATTTATGTTAACTTCTGCCAAGGATATTACTAGACCAGGGAATATGTTACTCATCCCATATTACATGAGACATGCTTATACTAAAAATCATTTGTTGTTCATCTAAAAACCAAGTTTAACTGAACGTCCTGTATTTTTATTTACTAAATATGGCTAACCTAGGTCACTCAAATTCTAATTGCAAGTACCAGAACTCAAGCCAGGATTGCCTAAGCAAAGCTAACATTGTGAAGCATTGTGCACTATTGATAGAAATATATCGTGGCACTATATTCAGTATTTTCTTTTCTTGGCTATGGAAAATGCTTGTGTACCGGCGTGCATTTATTTGTATGATAGTTAAAAGGCCAGTGTTTGAAATTCCTAACACCGAGGTTGGAATTAATGCTCCTCTGCTCGTCACTTATGCAATGTTACTCATATTTCTCTCAGAACCTCAATGTTCTTACTTGTTAAAGGTGGATTATTTTGCCTCCACTGATATGTAGGCAAATACAAGTTGACCAATTGGCTTCTGCCTGACCCTGCATGAAAAGTTAAACTTGAATTATTTCATTAAACCTTCACATGCAAACTCTGAGGGCAGACACTTGTAATAAGAATTCTGACTCCGTCGTTGTTGTTGTTGTTTTCTTTCTTTTCTATTTTTTTTTCTTTTACTTTAAGTTCGGAGACCCATGTGCAGAATGTGCAGGTTACACAGATAATACATGTGCCGTGGTGGTTTGCCGCACCTATCAACCTGTCATCTAGGTTTTAAGCCCCACATGCATTAGGTATTTGTCCTGTTGCTGTCCCTCCCCTTGCTCCTCACTCCCCCGACAGGCCCCGGTGTGTGTTGTTCCCCTCCCTGTGTCCATACCAGCCTTAAAGCTTCACCTCTCCTTCTTCCCTGCTGCCTCGCTTCTGGGCAAGCTGATAAGAAAGCCTGAGTGCTCCCTCCTTTTGGTGTTAGAAGAATGTTCAAACAATGGAAACTCTCATCACATCCCCACCCCAACTATCATAAAAGCCCCAAGCCAATCTCCTTTCCTTGATCTCTCCAACCACTTAAGGATCAGTTTCGGAAGCCTGCCCTTTTCTCCCCAGGAAGACTCATTTTGTGACTAGTAAACATTTCATACTCTCTTGGGGTGTGTGTGTGTGTGTGTGTGTGTGTGTGTCTTCAGTTTTAACATCTGAACCAAACTTTGGAAGGTGGTCCATCTTATTTCTTTGGAGTGGCTACAAAACAATACTATTATTTCCGTAATTTAGAGATGAGAAAACTTGGGCTTAAATGAGGATTAACTTGCCCCAATCACACAAACTAGTAAATTATACATCTGACTTTAGAGCCGCAGCTTATGGTGTTAGGAAGATAAAATGAGGTCATTCATAGGAAATGTTTAGTCCAGCACTCAACACATGTTTAATGCCCCATAAATACCACCCACATCTAGGTAAAATGGGGAGGTCGCCATGTGTGACATTAAAGTAGGTTATTGATTCACTCTTGTGCCATCTGCACCGAACTCAGAGCTTTCCTAGAAATAAAGGTTTACATGCGTAGCAAACAACCATCTGATGCTTGCAAACACTCTATGGCTCTCTTTTCAAAGCACTGAAAATGCACAGCTTCCATCAGTCCAAGACAACAAGTTTATTTTCCAGTCTCACATATTTCATCCCCCGGTTGTTTGCTGGAAGCTGCTGGCTGGCTGTCAACATGACAATCCCCATCTGTCATCCGTGTATGTGTGCCGTCTATGCACGGCCTTTCATGGAGACTTGTAGGATATGTCTTCTATTTGCCGGGAAGGTGGACAGTCTGCCAAGACATTTATGAATCCTAGTGTTCTCTGCCTCTCTGTGTAAGGTACAGTCAAACCTCCCCTAATCTGAGAATGACATCTCCTGACACCTCTGTGATATACCAGGAAATCACTAGGGGGACAAGCATAGACCAGTAGAATGGGATGGCTGGGAAACTAATGGATTCTCTGTCTTAGAATAATTAGAATCATTATTACAAATACTTTTGAGCTAAAACCGCCCCTCTAACTCTCTGGTAGTTGGAGAACATGTGTTCTCTACAAAGAACCCCTCAGATTTTATTTTGCATGGCAGAAAAATATTTAATAGGTAGCAAAATTACCATTATAGCTAAAAATACTTTTCTTGAAAATAGAGTCTCATCAAGGACTAAGACATATATACTCAACAGAATCCTAGAATATTAAGCTGGTCTTTCTTTTTTTTAAATTTTATGTTAAGTTCTGGGACACATGTGCAAAACGTGCAGGTTTGTTACATAGGTATACGTGTGCCATGGTGGTTTGCTGCACCCATCAACCCATCATCTAGTTTTTAAGCTCTGCATGCATTAGGGTTTTGTCCTAATGCTCTCCCTCCTCTTGCCCTCCACCTACCGACAGGCCCCAGTGTGTGATGTTCCCCTCCCTGTGTCCACGTGTTCTCACTGTTCAACTCCCATTTATGAGTGAGAACCAAAAACATGTTTGGTTTTCTGATCTAACAGCCAGTACTATTTCTCCTCCTCCTCATTCAACTCAACTGCTGCTACCACTGTTACTATAATTACTACTACTACTGCTGTTAGTAATTGTAAGTAAGCATTCCCTAATAGTAGCTAGTTTATATACTACATGCTATTCTGTGTGTGCCTTATATGCAAGATTCCATCCTCATTATTATACTATTAAGCAGGATTTATTACCTCCCGCTTTTTTGAATGAGGAAACTGTTACATGAAGCTGTGCCCATGTAGCTACTTGCTAGCTAAGCAAGGATTTGATCACTGCTTCTTTGGCATCTAATTATCTTTAAATATCACCTTGTTTGGTATTGTAGTTCAGATATCTGTCCACTCCAAACCGCTTGTTGAAATTTTATCTCCAATGTTAGAAGTGTGGCCCAACGGAAGGTGTTTGGGTCATTGAGGCAAATCCTTCATTAATAGATTAATGCCCTCCCTGGAGGGAGCAGAGGTGTGAGTGAATTTTCAGTCTCTTAGTTCCTAGGAGAGCTGGTTGTTAAAAATAGCCTGGCTCTTTCCCCAGTCTCTTGCTTCCTCTCTTGCCATTTGGTCTCTACATACATCATTTTCCCTCCATCTGTCACCATGAGTGGAAGCAGCCTGAGGCCCTCACCAGATCCCCAATCTTGATCCTTCCAGCCAGCAGAACCATAGCTAAATAGACTTCTTTTCTTTATAAATGGCCATCCTCATATAAAGGAATATAAAGTATTCCTTTATAGCAATACTACATGGAATAAGAAACCTGGCATCTTCTGGTAGAGAAATCTGAATCCCAGATAACATGGTAACTAGTTCAAGGTTATAGGATAGGATTTCTAGAATTCAAGTTTGCTGGGCCACAGATAAATACTGACTCTCATTTTCTTTCCTTATAGAGCAGTAAAATGTTAATTCTGCATCCTCAGTGGTGCCTTTTCTAGCTTTCGTGCTAAATAAAGGTCCTAATACTAGAAAGGACACTTTGCATACTGCACTTACAAAATGCTACTGCTCTGAGACAGAAGGTGGGAGGTGCTCAGTGTGTGAGTTAGATATGCATGTATCTGTAGCAATACTCTATATGTCCTTCTCTATCCTTCCCTCTCCCTCTGGATTTTTCTAATATTATATTACATTCCCTTCTTTCAAGAAAAAACAGTTATCTATTCTTTTTGAGATAAGCCCATGACACATTACATGCATCTCTTTTACCATTTTTCACATGGCTCCTCAATGATTTTCATATCTATCTGTGTCTCCTAGACGGCAAGCAACCTGAGGGTGAGAAGTGCATTATGTGTTTATTGGCATCTCAAGTTTCTCAAATAACAGGCCCTTAAAGTCTCTGTAATGATTTTGCAGATGACTGACTGAATGACACTGAAATTGCCACTAGCTGGCAAAAGTGTTTTTGCTTGCTTCATTGAGGAGGGAGAAAAGGAGGTAACAGGTGAAACACAGGGGCTTGAGGGTCAGAGTGACATTCAGAGAGATACAGAGGAGATAATGTGGATGTTATCTTGTACACTCAGCTCCATAAAGTTGTATGAAGGACAAGCTAACATTAAGGAGAAACTGTAAGGCTATTTCTAAAAAGATTATTCAATTACAGACATTTCTCCTGAATATAAGAGTTTCATACTGATTCAGAGTAAAGGATACTTGGTAGCGTCAAATCTTTGATGTTTTCTGGGAAACAAAGAATGTGTTCAGTGAATGCTCTTTCATGCATAGAATACGATCAGTGCTATTCACCAGGTGACCCTTAAAGTGTCACAGAAAGACGTGAAGCTTCTGAGGGTGAAAAATTGCATCCAAAATATGCCTTTGATTTGCTTAAGGCACGTTAGAGGGAAGCATTCAGAATAGGAATGAAGTTTTAAAAGGACACTAACGAAAATAAGAAGCAACTTTAATATCTTCACTGTTGAACATCATGAGGTATTTTACTAAGTGGCTTAAACGGAAAATATTTTTTTAAAAAGGAAAAGGATGACAGGCATCATTGAGCTGAACTGGAGAAAGAGTTTTAGGTAAATCCTCAGCGATATTGTATAAATAAGTATTATCAACTCCTGGAATCATAGCATGGTGTCCATACATATTCAGGGCAAATTGTTCCTCAAATGTCAGCATATTACATTGCAAGTTTATATCTGATTTTCTGTCTGTTCTCATATCTAGGTCTCTTTTGGAGTTGTTGATTTCAAACCATACTTTCCCCTTCCTCTGACTGGGTAACACTGAATATTTAGGGCGCTAAGAAATCAAAACCCAGAAGTTGTCAGTACTGAGGCACCTGCTGTGTACATGCCCTGAATGCATGAGTGGAAGACAGAAGCCTGTGTTGGTGGAATTCATGTGGCAGCAAGAAAAGATAAATGTGCACACTAGCCTCTACTCTCCATAGGGGATGAAATGATTATAAACAGGGAGTACTACTCCAGGGGTGTTTGTAATATGCAAGGAAGACTCTTCAGGCCGTTTTCGTTTTGGGGGAGTAGAAAAATAAAGCAAAGCAATAAAATGATGGCTATGTGAAAAGATGGACTAAAAAGAGGAGATGTCATAACTGAAAAAAAAAGTTGCCTTGTTTGAATACATCTAAAACGCAAAGGCTGAGGGGCATCTTCCTAGTCCGTCTCCTTGTGCCATTTGTGTACCTCCCACAAAAAAAAAAAAAAAAAAAAAAGATCAGGATGATTTTCAGTTGACTGCAATCCCTTATGCCCTTCCACAGATCCTGAACCACACACAAGCCTCTCTTGGTTAGTGTGATACGTTAAGCATTTGACCAATTATCACATAACAATCTTCACAACCACACACTGGAAAAAATGATCATCACTAGTTTTACAAATGACTTAAGATTTTTTTTTGAATAGATGCTCACTAACGTACTAAATCCCACACCCACCAGCACCATGACAGTTCTGGGAACATTCGTATTTGGTGTAAAAATGAGTGACATCACGGTTCCGAGAAATCTTCACTTTTTTCCAGAAATCTTTTTGAATATTCTACCCTTTGGTTAAAGAAACCTGTAAAGATAGGAACCCCAAACTTGAGTATGTCCGAACTCCCTTTTCTTGAGTGTGTATTTTAGCTCTGCTATTAATTCCCATACTTTCAGTATTTTCTGATTTGTTCTTGATTTACCTCTGGTAACAAACAGTATCTAAAAGCCTGGACACTGGCCTGGGTAAAGATCCCACTGGCATTTGGGGATCTCTCTTATCCCACTGGTGTCACTTAGACAGATGGAATTATTTCTCTGAACCCCTTTCTTATATTAAAATGAGAATAATCATACTTACATAAGGTCATTTTAAGGATTGGCTATGATATGTCAAGTATTTAGCATAAATATAGGATGAATGAAGGGCAGTGGTGATGCTGGTGGTGATGACGATGGTGTTGAAGATAATGATGCTTAATATGCCTATGCAAGAGGGAAGGGAGAAGCAAGTCTGATTTTTCCCTCTTCTTTTAGAAATGCTGCCATCAGCAAAACTCATACTAACCAAGAGAGGTTATGTGTGGTTCAGGAACTTTGGAAGAGCATCAGGGATTGCAGTGAACTGAAAACTATCCTAGGTTGGTGTGGGAGGTCCACAAAAGGCATAGGAGACAAACTAGGAAGAATGTTCCTCAGACAATGAGATTTTGGTTACGCATATTCAAATCTGTGTGAATCTGGCATCAGGAGAAACAGCTCATTAGTATTTAATGCTGACAACCTGAATTCTGAATTATTTTGTGTCAATTAAACTTCATAAGATAACTGTGAGCTAAGGGTGCTTAACAAGGTATGAGGTGTTGAGGACACAGAAGAGTGCAGTATGTTTGATTGTCCTGCTTGGGCCATTTGTTCCAATTAGATCTGGTAAAAGTAGCATGCTTGGAGACATAGAAACATTTTAAAGAGATGGGAGATGTTTGATTGGACCTGAATAGAACTGGCATCTGTAAGAGAGATTCTGCACAAGTCTTTGGGCAAAAGGTGAGTGAAAACTATAGGAGACAAGTTTCAGGTTAGCACAAGGGGATAGAAATGCCTAATAATAATAATAAAAATTATAGTAATACTAATAAACGTATTTTAAGGTAGCATAGGCCACTAAATGTGGCCTGTCCTTTCCTTAAAAGCATCCAAAAGATGTCAGGTAGCCACTAAAAAAAATATTTTTAGAAGGAAAGACCTGCCATAAGTGCAATATTGAGCTATATTACTCGAAGATTACCTTCCACCCCAAGATTTAAGAACTTGGATAGAGTAAGCTATTCATTTTTCATGATGTTTGTATTTTCACTGTATTAATACCTCTAATAGGTTGACTGCAAGTGCTGGCAAAACACAGTGAAGAAAACCAAAATATTTCACCACAAAATATACTTCTTTGACATGTTAACAGAAGTTGCCTTGCAAAACTGTTTTAAATGGGTGGAGATTTGCGTCTGTAGAGAATCAGCACTCTACAGATTCTGCACTCTTTGAGGTCCTCCCTCATCTGGATCTAGGAAAGATTGAGTCTGACATCTTTAAATGTCCAAAAGAAACATTTACAGTTCTTTTATCTGGAGGCTGCTACCTGTGAGGTTCATCTAAATAACAAGACCATCTTTGCCATTCAGGCCTCCTCTTCTCCCCTTCCCATAACCTGGCCACGTCTTTGAGTTCTTATATTTTGTATGACTCATATGCATGTTATTAGATGCATATGCCTTTTCTCCTATGTTAAAAGAAAAATGTTAGACAAATTAAATTTAACAGAATTTAATTGAGTAAAGAACAATTTGCAAATCAAGCAGCCTATACCCTGTGCCAGAATATGTTTAGAGAGACTCCTGTGCTGTCCTTTGGTTGGAGAGGATTTATGGACAGAAAAGTGCCATAAACGAAACAGAAGTGAGGTACAGAAACAGCTGGATGGGTTACAGCTCAGTCTTTGTCTTATTTGAGCAGTTGGTGCCCTGTGATTGGCCAACACTTGCTGATTAGTACAAGAGTGAGTTACAGCCCATTTATGTATAGTTTACAGGTCACTGTATATGGAGAAACCTTTAGGCCATGCTTACAAGGAGACAGCTTTAGGTTAAACTTAATTTAACACCTATTAATCTGCCTTTTGCCAATTAACTTTTCAGTGAATCTTCAGAGGGCAAAGGGGAAGTTTTCCCTTGGCCCCTACAACAAAGATGGGCAAAATGGCAACTCTTACCATTATAAATTTTTAACTAAGTGTGTAAACTTAATTTTTCTTAAAATAAATAACCAAATCCCATCCTAACATGTATCTTGTGTTTTAAAAATTTCTATTTTATTCTTTCCCTGCCTTAGTCTAATTAATGGCTGCTGGGTATTATAAGCAGGTCAGGTGTATTCTTCAAGTATTTTATGCATAATAGAGGTTGAGATGATGTTTTTAATCTAAGGTAACAAAGATGATTATTACTTAATAAATGGCACTGACTTTGTATATTTGTGCAAATTTAAGAGCTAGAAAATCATGTTCGGTAATAGAGAATTTTGAATTACCTAAATTTTCCCAGTAATTTGATAACAATGATTTCTCATTCAGTAATTATTTTTTGAGGTGCTAAAAATGTAATAAAATAAAATCTTCATGATTGCCAAGAACAGAATGAATTACAACTATAATCTCATTGTCACTCAAGAGTAGGGAATTAGAATACTTTAATGGTGTCTATGGGATGTGTGAGGTGGACACTTCCATACGATGAGAAGCATTTTGTATAAATGATTGACTGGGTCCTATCTCTGGTGTGTGACTGGAACATCCCGGATGCCACACATACCCCAAACTGGATAGCACACAAATTTACATTTGCATCCATCTGTGTCTTTTTGACTATCTCTGTTATTAGTCTTCTGGTGGTTCACCATCCATGGGAAAATGAAGCAGATCAGAAATGAACTCATTAGCTCTCTTATGCATCTAATAAGAGTGGTGATAACTACAGATTTCAATCTGTAGTCCCCTGTAGAGTAATTCTCATTTTTCTAACCTGTCATCAGATAACATTAAGGTCTCAGTGAAAAACAATTGTCTTTCCAAATCGTCTTTCGGGTAGCTGAAAGTAACAATTAGGCCACTTATTAGTCTGATTTTCCTAACTAGAGGTAATAAGCTTGTAAGGAAAATAAAATTTGGTAATTATACATATCAAATGTCTAGCATGTTCTCTGGAAAGGTAAATTATATGTTGTCATACAAACATACAATAGGCAGAATTTCTCAATTACTGTGTAATGAACATTCTGAGAGGAAGGCAGAATATGAAAGTGTAATTACAACATCTTAATACATGACATTCTGGTGTCTTTTTTTGCATTTTCTTTTTTTCTTTTTGTTGTTATTATTATTATTATTATCGAGACAGGGTCTCGCTCTGTCATCCAGACTGGAATGCAGTGGCACAATCTTGGCTCACCACAACCTTGGCCTCCTGGGTTTAAGTGATCCTCCTACCTCAGCCTCCATTCTGATGTCTTTAATTGAACCCCTGAAACAAACTTAAAATTCTCTACTATTCCCACCCCCACAAATATTGTGTGACAAGTATTTTACAATCACTTCTATTTCAGAGGAATTCTAGATATTCCTGCACTGGAATGTTATAGCAATGTCTTAGATTAATTACTCAAAACATTTCAGCAGTCACAAGATTTGATTTATAATCACCAATAAACCATATATAATTAATATTGATGACATATGAAATGTAGCTTCTATTGTGCACATTTATCCAATAATGGCATGAGATGGTCACCATCCTGATTGTAAGTTTTACTAAAGGTCATGTGGTAAGTCAGGAGTGTTCTTCACAAACAGAAATATCTCAGGTAATGAATTGAATTTTAAGCCTTTGAATGATGACACATACATACACAACCTGAATTTCTTAAGCCTTTCAGCAAGTATAAATCAAAGCACATTAAATGTTTAGGCTTGGAAATTCAGCTCAGCTTCAAGTTGGGCTTTGTGGTTGATTATCCTTTTCCAAACTGTTCAAAGACATCATCAATCAGATTTGAGAATCCTGGAATGAGTATTAAACTCAGCACATGAGTAGATTAGAGTCCAGCAATAAGAAGAAATGTATATTTTGATTTATTTCATTAGGGTTGCTTTCTGAAGACATTACAGATTGCAAAACTGTTCTCCCGCATTACCATGATGAGATCATTCTGCAGAAGTGGTGCTAATGTCTGTATTTAACAGAGAACGTTTGCAATGATAGATAGAAACCAAAACATAAAATCTGCAAATCAATATGTTTCTGGTTATTTCTAAGTGTTGCCCACATTTGCTGGAGACTGAATCTACTTTCAACCAAGGAAAATATATTAGCAAGAACATCCTGAGAATTAAATTATAAATGTCTGTTATAGATTTTCAATGTTTCACAATCATGATCTTGTGAATAGTTATTTCCTGTGGCTTTGGCCCATTGCAGTGTACATTTTTTTCTTTCCCAATAGCTAACTCTGAAATGGATGGTATTAACTATGATCATTTTTTTTCTTTTTTATCCTTTGCTTTCTACATTGCTCTTGATGTCTTAATAGAAACATATCTTATTACGGTAACATCACTGTCAGTCATTTTATAAACTGCTGATACTAGAATCAGGTCTAAAAGGTAGCTCACACCTGTAATCCCAGCACTTTGGGAGGCTGAGGCAGGCGGATCACGAGGTCAGGAGTTCGAGACCAACCTGGCCAACATGGTGAAACCCCATCTCTACTAAAAATACAAAAATTAGCCGGGTGCGGTGGTCATGCACCTTTAATCCCAGCTACTCAGGAGGCTGAGGCAGGAGAATCGCTTGAACCCGGGAGGTGGAGGTTGCAGTGAGCTGAGATCACGTTGTTTAATCTTACGAAGTTTATCAGCCTTTTGGAAGGTCTTGGTCTGGTCCCTAAGGTTATGATAGATCCTTGACATCTACTAAATTCTATCAAATGATGCACCCTGAAGGATGCAGGAAGCATTGACATTAGAGTAAAGGAATAACTGACATTAGAGTAAACAAATAATTGTCTAAAATTTAGGCCAATGCTAGTAATTATAATAATAAACAACTGATGGTATTTGAACTTTTACTATATTATATGCCAGACTGAAATACTTATTTAACATGGATGATCTTAATTCTCATGATTTGCTCAACCCTATGAGGTAGGTACTGTTATTAACCTGATTTAGAAGTTGGAAAACTGAGGCTAAGGGAAGCCACATCTCCCCCAAAGTAGTATGACTGCTAAGAGTCAATATTAGGATTTGGTTGTAAGCATCTACCTTCAGGAATTGCACTTGTAACGCCGCTGTGCGAAGACCAGCTGTCTGAGTGTCTGTGTAGAGGCATGTGAAAATGCCACGTGATGTTTTACCAAACATGTTCTGGTCTCACCCAAAGCACCTGGGACCAGTCTGGCAGCATGGTGCCCTGGTTGGATGGGTAAGGATGCAATAGAAGAAAAGAAAGAGATAAAATTATTTTTTCTTATCCATATTAATTAGACTACTAAGGACCCTGACTTGTAGTACAGTTAAATGGTATTCAAACTAGAAATGCTTAAAATTTTTTGGCAATCATTTAAAAATTGTGAAGAATATTTTTTCACTTCCCTCTAAGGGCCATTTGTTCTCACATTCTAGTATGTTAATTCAATAGAGTTGTTGGCATAAACAAAGGCGATTTATGTTATAGGCTAGTTTTAACATGATCTCATTCATAAGAATATTAAATTATTTTAGGCAAAGTGGCTGTGTCAAACTGAATAGAAATAAAAGGAAGGTGGTAATTAGACTATGTTAAAATATAACCTCCGAGGATATTAAGTATGCAAGAGCTCATCCATGAAAAATTAGACTGCAAGAGGTTATACCACGTATTAGGTTATTTTGTAAGATATCAAATTACTTCTCATGAATAAATATGGCTAATAATGGTAACTCTATAATTTACTGCTATAATATTAAAAATACTTTTTGACTAAAAATCCAAACTAATTATATATTGATCCTTTTTATTATCAAATACTAAGTTAATATGAGTTAAATGAATAATTTCTGCTAACTTTACCAAACTTTGAGAGATTCTACATTTTAAACCCTATTTACAACATATTTTAATAAATACTACTTAATGAATACTGAGATTTAAATTTCAAATGGAAATAATACACAAATTATTTTACCTTGTGGTAAGTATGTCAAGTAGCCTGACAGAGTAAAATGAGGGTCTTTCTTACATGTCCGGTATTTTGCTAAGTCCTGAGGTTATATGACAAAATAAGAAAAAATAAAACAATTACAAAGAGTTAGTCATATTTTAAAAACTTACCATTATATATATATATACACACACACACATATATATATATACACACACACATATGTATGGCTGCACTCCAGCCCAGGTGACAGTGCGAGACTCCGTTGCAAAAAAACACACACACACACACACATATGTATATATATGTGTATATATGTGTATATTTATACTTATGTGTATGTATATGTGTGTGTATATTTTTAATATACACACACATATGTATCTACATGTATATATATACATATGTGTGTGTATGTGTGTATATGTGTGTGTGTGTATATATATATATTTTTTTTTGCAACGGAGTCTCGCACTGTCACCTGGGCTGGAGTGCAGTGGTGTGATCTTGGTTCACTACCTCTGCCTCCCGGGTTCAAGAGATTCTCCTACCTCAGCCTTCCGAATAGCTGAGATTACAGGTGCCCGCCACCAAGCCCAGCTAACTTTCTGTATTTTTAGTAGAGACGGGGTTTCACCATGTTGGCCAGGCTGGTCTCTAACTACTGATCTCGTGATTTGCCTGCCTCAGCCTCCCCAACTGCTGGGATTACAGGTGTAAGCCACCATGCCCGGCCCCTTTTAATATTTTTAGCTGTGAAAAGAATGCATCAAATATAATGACATCCCTGTCTCATTGATGTGAAGAACCCCCACGGGGAAATAGGCTAAGGAAAAGGAAAAATCTATGAGGGGGCGGAAGTGTACATAAGAGAAGGTGCTGTCCATTAGATTCTGGGTATCTGATAGCCTGGGTGCTGGTTTGCTTTGAATTTCTCTCTTTCCAGGTCTTACTCAACCTCTTCCCCATCTTGCTTTTGTCTCATGCTCATCTGCTTTGTCATTTCACTTGCTTACAATACTGTCAGAGGCGTTTGAACCAGAGCGACTCCATCTTGAATAGGGGCTGGATAAAATAAGGCTGAGACCTACTGGGCTGCATTCCCAGGCTGTTAGGCATTCTAAGTCACAGGATGAGACAGGAGGTTGGCACAAGGTAGATACAGGTCATAAAGACCTTGCTGACAAAGCAGGTCTCAGTAAAGAAGCCATCCAAAACACACCATAACCAAGATGGTGACCAGAGTGACCTCTGGTCGTCCTCAATGCTACACACCCACTAGTGCCATGGCAATTTATAAATGCCATGGTAATGTCTGGAAGTTACCCTATATGGTCTACAAAGGGGAGGCATGAATAATCCACCCCTTGTTTAGCATATCATCAAGAAATAACCATAAAAATAACCCTCGGGGCTGTTCTGTCTATGGAATAGCCATTCTTTTATTCCTTTATTTTCATGATAAACTTGCTGTCACTTTGCGAATTCACCCTTAATTCTTTCTTGCATGAGATCCAAGAACGCTTTCTTGGGATCTGGATCAGAACCCCTTTCCAGTAACAATACCGTTTGCAGAAAATTCTTAGTAGTGAGGGCACTAAGAGAATACTTCCCCCTTTGCTGTCTGTTGACTGAAAATCATTGACAAGAGGCAGATCCATAGAAGAAAAGGCATACAAATTTACCTGGTCATGGTTTTATGTGACATGGGAGTCTTTAGAATGAAGACCCAAAGATACAGGGGAAACTGTTCATTTTTATGCATGGGTTCAACAACATATGGACAGCCATGTAGAAATATTTTGGTACAAAAATGAAACTACCCTGACAGAGTTGACAAGAATTGCATGTCAGTTTCTTGACAGAAATATAGTTATAATTAAGCCTGAATCAGGCTGCATTTTGGCCTGTTTCCTTGTTGCTGAAAGTCAGGTAGCACCAGATACCGACCCTTTCCATCCCCATTGTTCCTATAGATAAGAGTTCTGACATTAGAGTCACAAGAATGATTAAGAATTGATTTGCATCCCCATTGTTCCTACAGACAGGATTCTGACATTAGAATCATAAGGCTCCTCTTTAAGGATTCTTGGAGACGTTTTTTAGACACCGAATTCCCAAACCCAGTTCGAGGACTCCCACAGAGGAACAGGATCAGCATGTGGATACAGCTTCTTCCTCTCCCTGTTCCATGGCTTCACCCTGCACTCTTCAACAGTCAGTGATCTCTGATCACCACACTTCAGCCCACTTCAAAATCCTTAAAAACTTAACCCCAAGTTCCTCAGGGAGATGGATTTGAGGTTTCCTCCTGTCTCCTCATTTGATGGCCCTACTATTAAACCTCTTTCTCTGCTGCGGGCTGGTGTCTTGGTGTATTGACTTGCCATGGGTATCAGGCAACGAACCTATTAAGGTCAAAAAAAGGTTGTAACCTAATGCTAACAGACTTAGTGGCGATATCTAGCAAGACCTGTCTATCTATATTCATCTTGGCCTCTCTGCACATTCATTCCTCTTCTCTGAGCATGGAACATGACCCTCTCTAGAATAGGGGTCTTATGACTATAATGAAACAAGGTAGGTCAGATAATTTCTTTAAGGCCAGGTTTTACACAGGAAGGTAGGGAGGGAAATTGGAGAAATATTTTTAGGGTTTGTGGCTGGCTTGGGAGAAAAGGGGTTCTAGTTTTTATGACTAGCCTCAGGGGAGAATGAGGGGCCAGAGACAGGAGGTCAGGGGAAGGTCAGAGAGAGTTGCTTCTGAGGACGTCATTATGTGGTATCATTTTCTCAGACCCTACATTAGCTAAATAGAAACCTTTGAATAAGTTTCCTAGTAAAAATCTCCATCCCATGCACTTCTCGGGCCCCAGAATGAACAGATAAAACTACTGGCACTCTGCCTTTCCTTAACTATGTTTAAGCCTATTGGGAAAATACACATAACAGCAAATAATCCAAATGCAGCAAGGCATCTGTCCCACTGTTTATAGAGTGAAGTAAGAACTGAGAAGGAAAATAAACTCAAATCAGTCCGGGGAAGCTCAGAAATTTTTCACAGAAAGCCAAGCATTTAAACTGATGATTAAAAGTTTCATAGGTACTTACTAGAAAGTCTAGCATAAATCAGGCAGCCTAAGTGAAGAGAAACAGTGGGAAAAGTGAATGGGGGTAGTGGACAGCATAAAATATTTGGGAAATTCAAAGTTTAGCATTCCTGGAGTATGAAGCTGCATGGGTATTGGATTTAGCAGAGGAAGGAGTTTAGTCTATGGGGATACACAGAATTATTCCTATGGAGAGTGCTGTAAAAATCCAGCTGCAGGCTTCTTACCGTTGTTCAAACTTCAGTGCTGTGTTTATAATTTGCCAAAGGGCACATTTGCCTGGAATTTCAAATATCACACATCTACAGAATGATGTCATAATTTCTCCTAAATCTACTTCTCTTGTGCTAGGAGCATTTCTTTAAAACCACACTACAGGCCTGGGCCCGGTGGCTCACGCCTGTAACCCCAGCACTTTGGGAGGCCGAGGGGGTGGATCACTTGAGATCAAGAGTTTGAGACCAGCCTGGCCAACATAGTGAAACCCTGTCTCTACTAAAAATACAAAAATTAGCTGGGTGTGGTGGTGGGCACCTGTAATCCCAGCTACTTGGGAGACTGAGACATGAGAATCATTTGAACTCGGGAGACGGAGGTTGCAGTGAGCTGAGTTCACACCACGGCACTCCAGCCTGAGTGGCAGAGCAAGACTCTGTCTCAAAAAACAAAAAAATCTCCTCACTACACACAACTTTGAGTCACTCATGTTTGAAGTGTGTTGTCCAATATACCACCAGGAAGGATAAATTATAGAAAGAAGAGTTTTATTGGCAATATTAGTTTGCAAGCCAGAAAGAGACAGTCTCCAGCATGGCCCAAGGAACTCTCTTTGAAGAGGGAAAGGGCAGTTTGGGTTTTATGGCATTATAGCACCTGTGTCACAGAATAGATTCATACATATTCAGCACTTTTGGGGAAAAGATACACACATTTATGAGAGGAGTCAAGAACATGTGCAATGGGTAAACATATATGTAACAAACATCCCATATTCACTGCGTGGCAGGGTTTTAACATTAAAATGAGGTAGAATTTGGTTCTTCACATCAAAAGGTGACCTGTAGGACACAAAGTTTGTGTGCCGGCTCTTTAAGCTGGCTGAAACTGGCTCAAGATCTGTAGTTGCTTTTCAGAAAAAGAAAAAAAAGAGTTTGTAAGGCTGGTCCTTTGTCCAGTCAGAGTTGTAATGGTTTAGGTTGTAAATCTGAGTTAGGATGGGCCTGATAATTTGCCTGATAGGTCCTATTAGGGAGTTTAGCAATAGTGTGGTTTTTCTTATAGCCATAGGAATTTAGGAAGGTGCCATGCCAGCTGAGTCCTGAACACAAGTAGGTAACTTTTGTTTTCTTAGCCTTAGGGTCCATCTTAGTCCATATAGGGGTATCTACTTTGGTCTCTCAGATCACAAGTCTCAGAGTCATATTGATAGGCTTTACCTCCCCAAGCCTGCCTATATCACTAGTAGCCTGTGATATTGTGAAATACAGCCATCCCTTGGTGTCCCGGGAGGCTTAGTTCCAGGACCTCCTGCAGATACCAGAATCCATGAATGCTCAAATCTCATATACAGTGCTATAGTATTTGCACAGAAGCTATGCACATCCTCCTGTATATTTTAAATCATCTCTAGATCACTTACAATAACTAACATGATGTAAATACTATGTAAATATTTGTTATACTGTATTGTTTAGGAATTAATGACCAAAAAAAGTCCATACATGTAGTACATGTTCAGTACAGATGCAACCATCCTTTTTTTTTCCTCAAATACTTTCGTTCCAAAATCGGTTGAATCCACAGATATGGAACCCATAGGTACTGAGGGCTGACTGCAAATATTTTGGATTTGATTCGCAGTTCCTGACTCAGAGGTCCTAAAACCTCTGTAACTCTTAAGTGACTAGACCAGTAGGAGTATCCTTTGTTAGAATATTTGGCCTTTTGTCCTGGATTGTAGAACAGCTCTGGAGTGATAAAGGAAAGAGGAGTGTCTTTTGTTATCCCTGACAAAACCAGTGATGTGGTTGAAAGACTGGAACTTTCAACCCTACCTCCACCTCCAGGGAGAAAAGAAGGACTGACAGGTGAGTTGATCACCAGTAGCCAATGATTTAATCAATCATGCCTGTGAAATGAAGCCTCCAAAAACCCAGAGGACTGTGTGTAGTGAGCTTCCAGGCCAGTGAATAAGGTCGTATCCACTATGGGACAGAAGTTCTCGTACTCATGATTCATCCAGACCTCACCCTATGTATGTACTGATCTCACTGTTCATTTGTAGCCTTTAAAATAGCCTTCTGGACCAATTAGTAATTGGTGAATAAATTATCTATTTTACCCTTGAAAATCAAGCTGCGTCATGACTTCAGATATTTGGTCATATATGGGTAGACATAAGTAAAGTATTTCCCTGAACTCTAGTAAACATAGTTAGGGAAGCCTTCTTACTAGAGTTTACCAAATTTAAATACATAGACAATTGGAGATTTTATTACGTATTACACATAGACGTAATTTTTTTCTTTTCATTTAAAATTATGCAACCTAATTTCAGACCAAGAATTAGAAGATCTGGAAATCATAATATAATAAATAAATCTTAAGAATTAATTTAGCTGTCCATTTCTGGTAGCATTAAAAGAGTTTGAGAAATTTAGAAGCAATATCATCTGGATATTGAGAAATAGAGCGATATCAGATGTGATATCTAATAAAGTGTTTACTAAAGTTTTTTGAGCCACTCTAGTAAATCAATTGAATTCCAGGAGGGGTGGTGGGATCTCTGATTTATAGCCAGTTGGTCAGAAGCACAGGTCGTAATCTGAGGGTAGTGATTGGCATCTGGAGTGGGGAGAAGTCTTGTGAAATCTGATGCTATCTTCAGGTAGATACTGTCAGAATTGAATTAAATTATAGGACACCCCACTGGTGTATGCTGCCAGAGAATTGCTTGGTGTGCTGGAAACACACACGCACACGCACACACACACACACACACACGGTCACAGAAGCATTCTGTGCTGTGTGGTATGTGTGAGTAGAGAGAGAACAATTTGCTTTTTCCTGTATTTGAATGGGCCGTACACAAAGACCTACATTGATTTATATTCTAGGACTTTCTGACCAAAACTACTGCAAAGATAAATAGGATTGGACCAAGTCAAGGATTCCTCCATCATGCTCTTTGTAGTTCTTCTGCAGTTCTTTATGTCTGGAACATTCTCATTGCCCATCACATTCCCTAATCTAATGCTGAATTCACAGATCTCATGAAACTTTTTTACAGGTTTTTAAAATGTGATATTCTTCTCTGAACACCCATAGTACTTTAATATCTTCATTTTTTTTTTAGGAGAGCGGAATTTATATTTATTTTATTTTATTAATATTTTAAAAAATTATTATTATTATTATTTTGGAGACGGAGTTTCGCTCTTGCTGCCCAGGCCGGAGTGCAATGGTGCAATCTTGGCTCACTGCAACCTCCACCTCCCGGGCTCAAGCGATTCTCCTGCCTCTGCCTCCCGAGTAGCTGGGATTACATGCCCACCATGCCCAGCTAATATTTTTGTATTTTTTAGTAAAGACAGGGTTTCACCATATTGGCCAGGCTGGTCTCGAACCCCTGACCTGAGGTGATCCGCCGGCCTTGGCCTCCCAAAGTGCTGGGATTACAGGCGTGAGCCACTGCACCCGGCAGAGAGTGGAATTTATTTTTAAAAATCTCCCAGTTAAAAAAGAAGGGGTCCTGCCAACAGGCTCCCACCTCACAGATTAAATACCAGGCCACCACACACAGGAGCTGAAAAGGCCAGGCTCCTCCCTCCTGCATAAGGCGCAAATCCCCAGTGGCTCCACCCCATTCTCCTAGTGTGCAGGCGGGCCCCCAGTCCATGGTGAGCATGTCCACAGAAAGCCCTGAGCAAGTTCCGTCATTCACAAAAGCATCTGATGTAAACACTTGTAGGGTGGGTCAGAAATTCTCCCGGGGCCCTCCCTTACCTGCCTCCTGCATCTATCAATATCATTTGCAGTAACATGGATGCTCCTGGAAGCCACTCTGCTAAGTGAATTCATGCAGGAATAGAAAACAAAATACTGCATGTTCTCATGTATAAGTGGAAGCTAAACATTGGGTACACATGGACATAAAGATGGGAGTGACACACACTGGGGACTAATAGAGGGAGGAAGGGTGGAGGGGGCAAGGGTTGAAAAACTACCTATTGGGTACGATGCTCACTAGCTGAGTGAAAAGATCATTTATAGCCCAATCCTCAGCATCACACAATATCCCAACAAAGCTGCACACATAACCTGAGTCTAAAAAAACAGTTGAAATTAAAAAAAAAAAAAGTATGCACCTCTGAAATTAAAAAAAAAAAAAAAAAAGAGTATGCACCTCTAATCCTAGCTTTATGAGAGGCTGAGGGGGGAGGATCACTTGAGGCCAGGGGTTTGAGACCAGCCTGGGCGACGTAGTGAGACTCTATCTCTACAAAATATTTAAAAATTAGGTGGCTGTGGTGGTGCATACCTGTGGTCTCAGGAACTCGGGAGGCTGAGGTGGGAGTGAGCCAGGAGTTCAAGGCTGAAGTGAGCCATAATTGCACCACTGCACTCCAGCCTGGGTGACAGGGCAAGACCCTGTCTCAAAAATATATATGTAAATAAGATAAATAAATAAAATTTAATATTTTTTTGAGACAGAGTCTCACTCTTTTGCCAGGCTGGAGTGCAGTGGCACAATCTGAGCTCACTGCAGCCTCCACCTCCCTGTTCAAGCGATTATCCCGCCTCAGCCTCCTGACTAGCAGGGACAACAGGTGCGCACCACCATGCCCAGCTAATAATTTATATATATAAAATACTTTAAGTTCTAGGGTACATGTGCACAACATGCAGTTTTGCTACATATGTATACATGTGCCATGTTGGCGTGCTGCACTCATTAACTCGTCATTTACATTAGGTATATCTCCTAATGCTATCCCTGCCACCTCCCCCCACCCCACAACAGGCCCTGGTGTGTGATGTTCCCCTTCCTGTGTCCATGTGTTCTCATTGTTCAATTCCCACCTATGAGTGAGAACATGCGGTGTTTGGTTTTTTGTCCTTGCGATAGTTTGCTGAGAATGATGGTTTCCAGTGTCACCCATGTCCCTACAAAGGACATGAACTCATCATTTTTTATGGCTGCATAGTATTCCATGGTGTATATATGCCACATTTTCTTAATCCAGTCTATCATTGATGGACATTTGGGTTGGTTCCAAGTCTTTGCTATTGTGAATAGTGCCGCTATAAACATACATGTGCATGTGTCTTTATAGTAGCATGATTTATAAACCTTTGGGTATATACCCAGTAATGGGATGGCTGGGTCAAATGCTATTTCTAGTTCTAGATCCCTGAGGAATTGCCACACTGACTTCCACAATGGTTGAACTAGTTTACAGTCCCACCAACAGTGTAAAAGTGTTCCTATTTCTCCACATCCTCTCCAGCACCTGTTGTTCCCTGACTTTTGAATGATCACCATTCTAACTGGTGTGAGATGGTATCTCATTGTGCTTTTGATTTGCATTTCTCTGATGGCCCTTGATGATGAGCATTTTTTCATGTGTCTGTTGGCTGCATAAATGTCTTCTTTTGAGAAGTGTCTGTTCATATCTTTTGCCCACTTGTTGATGGGGTTGTTTTTTTCTTGTAAATTTGTTTGAGTTCTTTGTAGATTCTGGATATTAGTCCTTTGTCAGATGAGTAGATTGCAAACATTTTCTCCCATTCTGTAGGTTGCCTGTTCACTCTGATGGTAGTTTCTTTTGCTGTGCAGAAGCTCTTTAGTTTAGTTAGATCCCATTTGTCAATTTTGGCTTTTGTTGCCATTGCTTTTGGTGTTTTAGCCATGAAGTCCTTGCCCATGCCTATGTCCTGAATGGTATTGCCTAGGTTTTCTTCTAGGATTTTTATGGTTTTAGGTCTAACATTTAAGTCTTTAATCCATCTTGAGTTAATTTTTGTATAAGGTGTAAGGAAGGGATCCAGTTTCAGTTTTCTACATATGGCCAGCCAGTTTTTTAGGGGCTTCCAGTGTTCTGCTAGTGTTATATTTCAGAAAGAGAAACCTGTACAACTATAATTATAAGGTTTTAAAGAGAGATACTGAGACTCACCCATTTATTTTGTTATTTCCAACAGTTTTTATCTTTGGTTGAATTAAAAATAAAAAGGTACATGAACACAAACTACCAAATGTTAACTTTTAAAATTCATATATTTGTTTGGAAGATCAAGGCAAGTTCTCTGCAAGGAACACTGGGATGCTGAAAAGTTACATTGATCTATTATAATGATCCTAGCTACTTGTATTGGCACGGCAGATTAAAGTTTCTTTGTAAATTGAGAGATCTGGGCTGGGCGTGGTGGCTCACGCCTGTAACCCCAGCACTTTGGGAGGCCGAGGCGGGCAGATCACTTGAGGTCAGGAGTTCAAGACCAGCCTGGCCAAAATGGTGAAACCCCATCTCTACTAAAAATACAAAACTTAGCTGGTCATGGTGGCAGGTGCCTGTAATCTCAGCTACTCAGGAGGCTAAGGCAGGAGAATCACTTGAACCCAGGAGGCAGAGGTTGCAGTGAGCTGAGATCGCACCACTACACTCCAGCCAGGGCAACAGAGCAAGACTCTGTCTCAATTAAAAAAATAAAAATAAAAATAAATAAATAAATTGAGAGATCTGGAACAATGGGAACAGTACCACATCCTATGTTACTTTCTTTTCCTCAGAAAATCTGCTACACATTGTGTATCTACTATGCATTTTCCCTTGGAAAATTGAATTTTCCTCTCTCCAATTCAACTCAATACAAATTTCCATGACTCAATCTAATTTATTACCCACCTCCTTTGGGTGAGCAAGAAAACTTTGGGAAAATTGTCTTTGCAATAAATTATGAATATTAGCAAGATACCAACCACAGAATTAGATATAACCTGAATCACATCTGATATGTATTTCTTAATATCTAGATAATATTGCTTCTAAATTTCTCAAATGTTTTAAATGCTATCATGAATGGACAGCTAAATTAATTCTTAAGATTTATTTATTATATTTGGATCTCCCGAATTTTTTTTTTTTTTAAACGGAGTCTCGCTTTTTCACCCAGGCTGGTGTGCAGTGGCACGATCTCGGATCTCAGCTCACTACAACCTCCACCTCCCGGGTTCCAGCGATTCTCTTGCCTCAGCCCCTTGAGTAATTGGGATGCTACCACGCCCATCTAATTTTTGCATTTTTAGTAGATCCTGGGTTTCACCATGTTGGCCAGGCTGGTCTCGAACTCCTGACCTCAAATGATCCATCCATCTTGGCCACCCAAAGTGCTGGGATTAGAGGCATGAGCCACTATGTCCGGCCTCCCAATTCTTGGTCTAAAATTACGTTTTATAATTTAAAATGAAAAGAAAAAATATTTTGTGTCAAAATCCCCAATTGTCTATTTAAATTTTGTAAACCCTGGTAAGAAGGCTTCCCTTACTACGTTTTCTACCTGGCTTCAGAGATCAGAATGTAGGCTCCAAGAGCATGGTCTAGCAGGGCATATACAACGAGTTCTATATATTTTTTGTGGACCAATTAGTAATTGGTGAATAAATTATTTTACCCTTAAAAATCAAGCTGCATCATGACTTCAGATATTTGGGTACTTTTGGTACTTGAGACGGATTATAGGGAAGAAGGTTCTTTACTATGCCAAATTCATAATTTCAATAGTAGCATTTCCTTCCTCCCATGAGCCAGAAACTCTGCAACTCTGTCACACACACAATGTTACTTCATTTCAAATCTTCCTGGGTTATTGATCAGTTTCTGCATGAGAAATGGAGTTCCCGTAAGTAAAAATAACTCGCCCAAAGTTACTCAGAAAGTTAACTGCAAGCATGATATTGAAACTGAAAGCTCTATCCACCTTAGCACACTACCTCCATTCCAAGCTACAACAAGCTGTGTCCTAGCCTATCTTACTCTCTAGAGTTATTCCTAATAATTCCCTTCCTCATGGCCACGTAGTGTAGTATCTCTCAGTCAATACTACTATGCTAGGGTCTCCTTATACTTTATTCCATCAATATATTTTTTATTAGACACCTTCCTAAAGAGCTCTCAAATTCATCCACTCATCTTTGCTTTAATTATAGCTGTCATCTTATTCCAAGCTACCATTAATTTTATCCAGAAGAATGCAATGACTTTTTTTTTTCCCCCGGACGGAGGAGTCTTGCTCTGCCACCTAGGCTGGAGTGCAGTGGCGCGATCTCGGCTGACTGCAACCTCTGCCTCCTGGGTTCAAGCGATTCTCCTGCCTCAGCCTTTCGAGTAGCTGTGACCTCTTTATTGGTTTTATCAAAGACCTCTGGACCATCTCCAATATTTTCACATCACCCTGCCTACCCTCTTCCTCATCAGCATTAACCTGTCAGTGGATTCCCATTGCTCTGAAAAGAAAAAATATATATATTTACGAGACCTACAAGGCCACTGCAAGCTTGGTCCTGTCTAACCCTCAAATCTAACCTCACATCAGTTTATACTTTGCTATTTGACTTAATTTTTTAAAGTATTTATTTCTTAATAATTCATATTACATAACATATTTGGGGGTATGTACCATTGACTTTATATTCAACATGACTCCAATGCTCAGGCCCTGGAATTAGTCTGAGTATAAATCCTACTTTGGCTTACCTGGTATGGGGGTTTGTCATCTTTAATTCCTTCTTTTTCTTCAATTTTATTATTATAAAGTAGGTGCTAATCATAGTAACTATCTCATAAGGTATTTGTGAGAACTAAATGAAATAATATAGAAAAAACGATTAATGCACTCAAGCACTGTGTATTTTATGTTTATTTAATTAATGTTCACCCCCTTCATGGAGTTGAGATTTTTAAGGTAAATGACAGCACATATTATGTCTGGTGTTCATTACCATGTATCACAAGTGCTTAGGATAGAGCTGACATAGTATGTTGATAAATGCTTATTAAATGAGAGAGTAAATGACTGGATTTAAGTTTTACAACAAAACTGGTAAGATTGTCTGAGCTGAGCCCCTTCATCTGCCAAGTAAATGCCTCGCATTTTTTGAAGACCCAGCATGTAGCTTATTGCCTCTTTGAAATCCTTCTGTGTTCTCTGGGGTATTGAAGAACTCCTACTGAGATAACTCCACCTACCGTATGCAAAATTCTATAATTACCTTTGTAACACTTCGTATGTTAAATATTTTTAATAGATATTTCTCTTGAGATCAGAATATTCAGGTCAAACGATGAATTAGAGAAAGTTTCTTCTCTCTAAAGATTTACAAAGTAGTCGAAGAAGACAACTGTTTATTAATTCATTCATCCAGTGAAGTAGTGGGGATACTATGGTGTTTATTGTACTGGAGGAAAAAAGAACAGAAAAATTAATAAGTAAGTGTAATGATGGAGATAAGTGAGGGATAAGTGACTTGTATAAAGAATAACAGAAAAGGATTTTCTTTAGGTTAGAATAACTTTAATGAAGCAATGATATTTAGCTGGAACTCACTGACAGGAATAAGGAGCCAGAGAGAGAAGTAAAGATATGATTGTGGTCTCAAAGCATAGCAAGAGACTGGCCCACTGAGGACACCTGATGCTTGCCGTCAGAATGAAAGAAGTTAGATATGGTGGGGACAGGGGGTAAGGGATAAAGAAAAGCAGCAAAGCATTTTTAGCATGATTTTAACTTTTCTCAATTTTTCCCAAAATCTAAAAGGTAACTGTTACTTAGTACTGAATTCAAATTTTTATCCTTCCATCTACATATTTTGAAACTCATCATTGTCTGCCTGAACATCTGCATTACTTATTGGTAACACAAGAACTTTGCAACTCTGGAACAAGAGATTCAGTGTGAATCAAAAATGTGTTTGTTGTAGTTAACCTCTTAGTTTTGTGATTTCTTGTTAAAGTATTGCAACTGGCCAGGCACGGTGGCTCATGCCACGGATTACAATCCCAGCACTTCGGGAAGCCGAGGGGGGCAGATCACTTGAGATCAGGAGTTCGAGACCAGTCTGGGCAACATGGCGAAACCCCATCTCTACTAAAAATACAAAAAATTAGCTGAGTGTGGTGGCGTGCGCCTGTAATTCCAGCTACTCAGGAGGCTGAGGCACGAGAGTCGCTTGAACCCAGGAGGCAGAGGCTGCAGTGAGCTGAGATGGCAGCACTGCGCTCCAGACTACAGCCTGGGCAACAGAGGGAGACTCCTTCTCAAAACAAACAAACAAACAAAAAACCCACCAAAAACTAAAATGTATTGAAACTGTTTAAAGAGTTGATCCCATTTAAGTATTCTCTGTTTGTAAGTTCATATTATAAAAAGAGTTAACTAGACCAAGCCCCTGTCAACTTATTACTGCATGGCTCTCAGCTGCCTTTTATCACCACGTTTTCCCTTCACCATGCTTGATCAATTTGAAGATTGACACAGAATGTGTTTCAGTGATCTGCTTTAGCATCTTTACTCTATTTTGGTGTCAATCAATCCACCAACAGTTGGATCTCAAAAATGACTGTTTAGTTTATTGAAATTATAATTTTTAATTTCTTATCCATAGTCAGAGATTCCTCAAGACTTTTGGATTTTTTTCCTCTTTTCCAAAGACTAGTGCCACTGTTTTAAATCCTGGCTTTTTCTTTTTTCTAGATAGCTAGGAATGAAACCGCAAGACGTTTTTTATTTTAATAATGAAAAGTTACATTTGGATCAGTAGTCTAAATACTACAAAGATGCCAATTCTCTGAAAATTTATCTACGGGTCCTACCAGAATTTTCTTCATAGGTATCAATAAGCTCATCATAAAATTCATACAGGAAGGCAAAGAAACTCAAAGGGCCAAAACAAACTTGAAAAGAATATTGAAGCAGGAAAGGTCAAATAACTGATTTTAAGGCTTACTATAAAGTTACAGAAATTAAGCAGTATAGGATTGGCCAAATTGTAAGTATATATAGACCCATAGAATAGAATAAAGATCTGTAGAGATTAACATGTACAAATCTCGTCAATTGAATTTTGACAATAAAGAATCACATATTGCATGTTTTTTAATATTAAGTACCAGAACAGGCAAATTTAATCTATGGAGGAAAAATCAAAATAATGGTTTCTTCTGTAGCCATGGGAGTGATGATTGACTTGGAAGGAACATGAGAAACACTCTTAGACAATGTTAAGGTTCCATTTTTTGATAAGAGGTTGGGCTACACAGGTGGATGCATGTCAAAATTCAGTAAATGTGTAATAAGAACTGTAAATTTCATTGTATTTAAATTTTACAACAAATAAAAATAACTGCAAACAAAAAGAGCAATATATTTTAAATAACTGTCAAAATTGTCTAAGATGAAAATTTGCAAGAACAAAGTATTGCTAAACACACAGGCAAAATTCACAATGATTTCTGGAAATAGAGACCTCCTTACTTAGATGTTATTGATATCTCTAATAGATTTATTTTTTTTCAGTTAGAAATTTCATATAGAGAATGGGATGTGGAGAAAATATTGAAGCAGGCCTCTAGAATATCAACAAAGAGATAAAAGGGATAGGAAATAGTCCTAGTGAAGAAAGATAAAAGGATCTTGGGTCATTTTGTGTAATTTTCAGAACAGAAGTTGAGAAATTGCTTATTGGCCATCTTCCCCATTTATAAAGGTAATGTATTGTGTTCATAGAGACCCATGGAACTACTGGGAATTTCGAGTTCATTTAATCCACCCTCCTTTATTACAAGTGACCACACTGATGTCCAGGGAGCAGATGTGACTTGCTGAAAATCTTGCAGCTCATTAATGGTTGAGCTTGGTTACAGACTTTAGCATGATTGAGATTCCAGGTATCAAACTAAAAGTGAGTACCGTGTCTGCAAATGTGAGAACTCAGGGAGGAAGTCTTAGAAAATGCTATTCTATTAATACAGACATACGCAGTCTACTGGAAGAATATTGTCCTCACAGTGCTTCATTCATATATCTGTATTTCCAAAGTCCTTAATTGCTTCCTAACTGTCCTACATAGATAATTCAAAGTTACCACAAACCCACCTCCAGTTCTAGAGACAAGGGCTCTGATTGAAATAAGTGGGTTAATCATATCTTACTTGCCACAGTTTTTAGATCAGTTAATCCAAGCCTAAGCCAACTGCTACCATGGCTTCCTCTAGATATATTAGCTGATTTGAGTTGTGGTTCAATTACAAAGTAAGTCAACATTTTGCCTTAGAATCTTAAACATATTGATCTCATTTTGGACATCATGGGACACAAACAGGAAATATAGGATTTCTACGGCCACTTTTCTTGAAGTGAAGGTTCTTTGAACACTCAGTTGAAAACACTGAAGTAAACTGAGCCAAGAAAATTACAATAAAAAAAAGTAAGGATAAATAAATCATAACCTTGACCAAATTATACCTAAACTCACTCTGCATATTTAAATTACATAATCCACTAAATTCTCTGTAATTTTTAATTGTCTTCCATGGGTTGTTTTTTTTTTCTATATTTACAACGAAGATATTCCAACTAATATCAGCCAGAAGAAATATTTCTTTTAAAGAATAGATCACTAAGAGTTATTTATTTTTAACAACTTAATTACTAAAGTAGATAAAGGAATATTTATTGTAAAATGCTAAGCACTTTGCATACATTATTGTGTTTAATTCAGACAACAGCCTCTTGAAGTAAGCAATACTGTTATCTTCATTTTACAAATAGGAGAAATGTGGCAGGTAAAAAAGAATGCTTCTTAAGGATTGTGCTTATGTTCACACAGCCAAAATGTGGCAGTGTTGGCATTTGGCCCAGATTAGTTTGATTCTAGGACCATGACTAAGCACCTCTGTGTAACACATGCATTGACTTGAGGCGTGTAGGATACAAAGCAGGTATTTATTGACTTACTGACAGGGTCAACCCTTAAAGTCCTACGGAAGTCTTGGAGTCTACAAGTTTCTGGGACACCATCATTTCACAGAAGAAGAGGAGGGGAGGAAGGAGAAAGAAGCAAAGAAAACAAAACAACACTCTGTTTTTCCTATCTCCTTTGCTGGAAAGAAAGAAAGTATTCCAGGCTTTAAAAGTACCGAGGACATGGTGGAGACATATATGTCCACTTACGCTTGTGTTGTTCCTCATGTCAGGCTGCCCCGCGTTTACTCCAACTTCATCTGTTGGCAACTGAGCACCAGGGGATGCACTCTCGCATTGAGAAGCGCAGAGAGCTTCCGCTCCAGACACAGCCGTTTGGAAAACAAAATGCCTGCTCTTCCCATAATGCCTTGCCAACAGATGGGACCTCATGAGGAATTCATGATGAAATCCAAAGATGTGACACCAAGGAAACATCTACCCATAGATGATTCACAGTAACAGAATGCCAGTAAATCAGTGCAACTTGCTTCCTGCAACTTCAACCATCTGAGACTTCTGTAGCTTCAAGGCTAAGTCTTTAATGGCTGAGTATGGTCGAGCACAGGTGTTTCAGGAGTTTAATAACCATAACAAAAAAAATAACAAAGTTAACTGTTAACCACTATTTTAATTGAAAAAATATGTAAGGTTTACTTAAAATAAGGTAGAATTAGCACTGTTTTAATATTGGATTTTAATTTCCAACATTCTTCTTTAAATGTACTTCAATAAGGATCCCATTCCTTTCTTTCATTTCTTTTTCTTCTGGCAAAGTACTGAAAGTATTTTTCTTGTAAGAGACGGAGTCTTGCTCTGTCGCCCAGGTTGGAGTGCAGTGAAGCGATCTCGGCTCACTGCAAGCTCCGCCTCCCGGGTTCACGCCATTCTCCTGCCTCAGCCTCCTGAGTAGCTGGGACTACAGGCGCCCGCCACCACACCCGGCTAATTTTTGTATTTTTAGTAGAGACGGGGTTTCACCGTGTTAGCCAGGATGGTCTCGATCTCCTGACCTCGTGATCCGCCCGCTTTGGCCTCCCAAAGTGCTGGGATTACAGGCGTGAGCCACCGCGCCTGGCCAGTCCTGAAAGTTTTTATAGACTCTATACACTTGAGTACTTGTATACTGGACACTTTTAAGAACTCACCTATTTAAATAGACTCTCAGTTGCTGCATTAAAGTTTGCCCATGCTATACATATATCTGTAAGGAATAATGGTTTTGTCTCCTCTTTTTCAAATTTTGTTCTTTTTATTTTGGTTTGCTTTTGTTTCTGCTAAGTATATTGAATGCAACCTCCAGAACAATGTTTAATAATAGTAGCATTAAATTTTAGTCATGCTTCTGATTTTAATTAGACTACCTTTACTATTGCACTATAAAGATAATATTGGTGGTTGTTTTGAAAGAGATTATTTCTTTTTTAAGAAACTATATCCCTATGATTATTTTACTAGATCATTATTATTTTAATGAAGCTACATGTTGATGTTTATACATTTTAGATATATTTTTAAAAAAATGGTAGGAAGAGAATTGTCAAGTTATCTGTTTGGTACAGGCCCAAGACTTGAGTGAGGGGATGGAGAGTTGAGATAGAAAGTCCTGTATCTTTCTACATTTTAATATCTGAGCATTCTTTGTTGCATAAACCATAATGCCCCTTCTCCATATTCTATCAATAGGTGCCTTTTTAAAATTCATTCTGGAATGTAGTTATATATTTGTCAATCTTAGTTTATTGTTGTGATGTGATTTTTATTATTTTTCCATGTCTTCATAGACATTTTTTTAAGGGACACTGTAAAAGGCTACATCAAAACCTGATGGAGACATGAAATCTCAGGCCTCAAACATGGTCACTGCTCAGCCCGTCATTACTTTCTCAATACTCAATTCCTTTTAGAGGAAAAGCGTCTATATGGTTTTAGAGATTAGGTTTCTGGCCTGGAATGCCTGCTGGTTTCCTACTTACTATGCTAAACGTCCAAAATGCTTGTTCGTTCATGCATTTAAGTGAAAAAACTGCTCAGTAGCTTTGGGGTGGTGTTCTAGTCTCTCTTGTTTTCTGAAAGACAACAATAAGTTACAGAGATATCTTATAAACCACCTTTGCTTGCCTTGAGGCGTTTATTCAGTCAGTGAATATTTTTCCGTGCCATCTGAGCACCAGGCATTTTGCTGGGCACCAAGGATACAAGACTGAGTAAAGAGGACATAGCCTCTGCCCTAATATAGACTAAAGGGTAAACAACTCAGCTAGTAAATAAATATGTTTCTCTGCTCTTGTCTGTACTAACCAACAATGGTAAGTACTCTAAAAGGAAAGAACTGTGCTCAGAATTATAGAAAGACAAGGATATGTATCCATTAGTCAAGTTCTCATGGGAAGCAAATGGCACACTCAATTGGAATCAATAAAAGGGAATGTAAAAGGGAATGATAAGACCATTTCCAAAGATGTGGGCAGGGTGGAAGAAACTACAGAGGACCATGCAGAATCCTGAAATCAGGAACAACTGCAGGCCTGGAAGGGTGAGGGAAGGAATGGTTTTCAAGACCCAGTGACAGAGAAGCCCAGATGAAAGGGCCACCTGAAAGAACACAGCTACCCCCCAGCACATGGGAAAGCCCAGACCATAAAATCCATGCCTTGTAGTATAGTTTGAAGTCAGGTAGCGTGATGCCTCCAGCTTTGTTCTTTTGGCTTAGGATTGACTTGGCAATGCGGGCTCTTTTTTGGTTCCATATGAACTTTAAAGTAGTTTTTTCCAATTCTGTGAAGAAAGTCATTGGTAGCTTGATGGGGATGGCATTGAATCTATAAATTACTTTGGGCAGTATGGCCATTTTCACGATATTGATTCTTCCAACCCATGAGCATGGAATGTTCTTCCATTTGTTTGTATCCTCTTTGATTTCATTGAGCAGTGGTTTGTAGTTCTCCTTGAAGAGGTCCTTCACATCCCTTGTAAGTTGGATTCCTAGGTATTTTATTCTCTTTGAAGCAATTGTGAATGAGAGTTCACTCATGATTTGGCTCTCTGTTTGTCTGTGATTGGTGTACAAGAAGGCTTGTGATTTTTGTACATTGATTTTGTATCCTGAGACTTTTCTGAAGTTGCTAATCAGCTTAAGGAGATTTTGGGCTGAGACAATGGGATTTTCTAGATATACAATCATGTCATCTGCAAACAGGGACAGTTTGACTTCCTCTTTTCCTAATGGAATACCCTTTATTTCCTTCTCCTGCCTGATTGCTCTGGCCAGAACTTCCAGCACTATGGGATCTAGAACTAGAAATACCATTTGACCCAGCCATCCCATTACTGGGTATATACCCAAAGGAGTATAAATCATGCTGCTATAAAGACACATGCACACGTATGTTTATTGCAGCACTATTCACAATAGCAAAGACTTGGAACCAACCCAAATGTCCAACAACAATAGACTGGATTAAGAAACTGTGGCACATATACACCATGGAATACTATGCAGCCATAAAAAATGATGAGTTCGTGTCCTTTGTAGGGACATGGATGAAACTGGAAAACATCATTCTCAGTAAACTATCGCAAGGACAAAAAACCAAACACCGCATGTTCTCACTCATAGGTGGGAATTGAACAATGAGAACTCATGGACACAGGAAGGGGAACATCACATTCCGGGTACTGTTGTGGGGTGGGGGGTGGGGGGGCGGGGACAGCATTAGGAGATATACCTAATGCTAAATGACGAGCTAATGGGTGCAGGAAATCAACATGGCACATGGATACATATGTAACAAACCTGCACATTGTGCACATGTACCCTAAAACCTAAAGTATAATAAAAACAAAACAAAAAAAAAATTCCATGCCTTCCCTTGCATCTTCCTCTATGCTCTTCTTCTGGTGCTCATCATGGACTGGATTCATTAGGAAGCACAGGGCCAGAGTGTCTTTGCCTGTCACACACTCTTGTCAGCTCCCTTTGGAATGGAGCAGGGTGTGAAAGGGTGGGGAGTGGATCTGGAAGAAGAATGGAAAGATCCAAAACATAAGGAAGTGACCTAATCTGAGGACTAAGAGAAGTTTGTAAAGTCAGAAAGTGCTTGATGAGAATGCAGAACTGATGGTGACACTGATACTCGATGACAGCATTGCTTTGAGGAAGTCACTTATTCTTCCCCTAACCCAGTGCCATATCAGAAAGTTAATAATGATAATACGTACTGTTTGGGCTTACTATGAGGATGAAAAGAAAAAAATGATGTAAAGCCCTTTGAGTTGTACCTGGGCCATATAAAAAGCTACATGCTAAATGTTATTGTGAATATTAGTTTGTTTTCTGCTGTAATTGTTCATAGTAGTCAGAAATGTCTCTGCATTTTCCTGGACAGAAGAGTAGTAAGGCAAACTGGCACACTTGAAATTAATTGGATGAAAGAAGTGGATGCTGCTGCTAAAAGAGAAGTAAACCATATTGCATTTTTGTAAATTAGTAGTTCTGCCAATGCCTGGCCAGGAGAATTGTGAAGTTCTAAAGAGATAATTCATTATTTAAAACAGAGCAAATATAGCTACAACCTAAAAGCAGTTGCAGGTTGACCTAGAAGGAAGGATTTCTGGAAGACAGCTGAAATATTTGGGGTTTTCACTATATCCGGGCTCTTATGATGCATACTTTAATTCTCACAACACACAAGAATCATGCAAGATGTATATTTATGTGTGCATGTATCTGTATATATGCATAAAAACACACATAATATACAAGGCACAATCAACTTTTCTTGCCACTATCCTACCCCCTCAATCTTCCAGAGACTTAGGAGACCAAAAAGGGGAGGTTCTCTAGGCGGAGAAGAGTGTTAACACTTAGCTACGCATTTGGTATGGCTTGATGCTTTTTAAACTCTAAATTGTAGATGATTGAAGTTTCCTCTAAAATCACTTTTGGCTTCAAAGATGATTACTTGTATAAATTATTTTTTAATGGAAGAGGGTGGGAAGAGTGGATGGGGATAACTAATGCAGGCTTCTTTTCATACCAATTTTCTATCTCAAAGTAAAATTTAATTTAAGTTCTTGAGGCCTTCAGTGTTAATGAGTATTTATTCCTCTTTTTCTTATAAAAAAAAGATGAGCATTTTTAGCATGATTAAAGTTGATGACAATCTCATTTCCATAATTACAATGTATAGCTTTATAAAAATGTAACCAAAATAATGTTCTTTGTGTGTGTGGAGTGTGTGCATTTTCTTTTTCAGGAGAAAAGAAATGGAGATTTGTTTGAAAGGGAGAGGTTTTCATTTCCCGATATTTTCCCACTGGAGATCAGGTGTTGGTAGATGGTTCACGTGAGTGACATTCTGTCTTCTAACCCTCAGCATCCTCATCTCCTGTGCACAGATGATCATACCTAGGTGGCAAGGTTGTTATGAGGACCCAATAAGATAATGAAAGGAAAGAGGAATTTGAACAGGAACAGAATCAGAGTAATATTTAGTATGATATTTATAATTCTCAAAAAATGATGCAGTGGTTGAGTTCAGGCACTGAGACAGACAGGGCTTAGGTTTGAATCTGAACTCTGGCTCCATTAGCTCATTAGTTTGAGAGCAAGGTGCATGACCTCTGTAACCATTTATTCCTTAATCTGTAAAATGGGGTAACAGTGGATCCTACCTCAGGATATTGCAGTGGGTCAATGTAGTAAAATGCTTCTATCACAGTGCCTGACACATCATAAGGACCCAATAAATGTGTCTGTTGTTATTGATAATATTGTAGTTGCTGTTATTATTGAATAAGGCAATTTAAGAGAGAAATATTTGAATCTATGTTCTTTTTGTTGTGTTCTTTCAGTCTCAATTTTCTGGAACACTAAGTTTCCACTGAGTACAGCACTTAAGTGAAGTGAAAAAGGCAGCTAGGTTAGATCTTGCCATATTATTCTTTCCAGTACCTTCAATGACTGGGTTTAAAATTGTGATGTAAATGTAACAAAGTTACTAAGCATGACATCCAATATAAAATGTAGCCCGTTAGAATAAACATATGGATAAAATATTTCCTGTGGGTAATCTGGTTTTACCAACAGCTTTGCCAATGTGTGTCACATAGTTCCTCACTAAAATAAGTCTGAATGAAACATTTGGGTCCCTCTGGCAAAGTTGTAGCTTTTGTATCTTAAATATTAGATAATCAAATTCAAAATTATCTCTAGCATCCTATTTCAATTCCACAAACATGGTGAAATATACAGTGTAGCATCAAGTGACACAGACTGTGTCTCAGCCCATACCTCTCTGATTCAAATACCTTCACATTTTCACTTGAAAATTCAGGTCTCCTGACTTCCAAGGCTGCATAGAGTAATGGATATAAGCATGAGCTTTCCAGTCATATAAATGTGGGCCTGAGTCTCTTCTTTCTCGTCTACTGGCTGTGTGACCTTGAATTAGTTATTTAACCTGATTGTCTTCATCTGTAAGACTAGGATAATGGCTCCAATATCACAGGCTGTTGCAAGGATTAAATTCAATCATGAATGTCAAGTCCTTTCCACATAATAAGTATCAATAAATGGTGTTTTTTATCTTTTCTAAGCCTTGGCTATGCTAGGTTCAAATATGGTATGGTGGTGAGTGATTAAACTTCACTCAGAATTTTCCATCACTGACATTCTAAAAGTCAATTTATTTTATATATATATATATATGCTGAAAGCATGTTCTATGCCAGCTTTATCATTATTATTTACACACGTGTGAGTCAGCTTTTGAATCAAGTGGTTAATAATTTGAATGGAGTTAGTGGAATCCTGATATTGATTACTCAATGTTACATTTTTATCATTTCTGACAAATGGGAATTTTTAAGATAACCTTGGTAATTTATCTTTAAAAATTTGACATACAGTCCCTTGAGACAAATTCATTCCATTTACACAAGCCTATTGGAAGAGCTAAGCATTTGCTGTCATTTTTCTTAATGAAAAATCGAACTGCAAACCATCAAAGTTACCAGGAAAACATGATTTTATAAATGAAGGATTTTTGATTCCCTAATATCCTGAAGGTGTTTTTTGTAATGGCTGCATTGTTCTGGAAATCTTTGTTTTCTTGCATGTTGCATTTAATTTTTCCAATCAAAATTACCACCTCTGATCATATGAGTATATATGAAGGGCCTATGGCTGTTGATATGACATAAAAGCTTTAGTTCATTTTGTTATATAAAGTCATCGTCATTAAACACATATTTCACATATGGAAGTCATTCTGTTGCCACAACTCTCTAAGTTAAAATTTTAGCATAAACTCATGGAATATTGCATTTTCAAAAGCGTATTATATAGCATCTTTAGTAACTTGCAAAGTTTTTTTTCCCACATACATTCACTGCCTTAGTCTATTTGGGCTGCTGTAATAAAATACCATAAGTTGATTAGCTTATACATGATAGAGATTTATTTCTTATAGTTCTGGAAGTGAGAAACTCCAAGATCAAGAAACTAGCAGATTCAGTATGTGGTGAGGGGTGTTTCCTGCCTCATAGATGGTGTCTTCTAGCTGTGTCCTCATGTGGTGCAAATCACAAGGCAATTTTCTAAGATGTCTATTATAAGGACAGTAATGCCATTCGTGACCCACCCTTATGATCAAATCACCTGCCTAAGGCTTCACCTTCTAAGGCCATTACACTGGGGATTAGGTTTTGAACATATAAATTTTGGGGAGACAGCCATTCAGACCACAGCATTTACCATATTTTTTCTTCCAAAATTTCTACAGGAAAGATAAGGCAGTTATTTTCATTTAATCAGTGGGAAAAATTGTAACTGATGCAAAGCCACATGGTTAATAAAGAGTAGAGCACAGTCTATAGCCCAAGTTTTTTGGTGTATTTTGTTCAGTGTCATTTCCACCTAAATTACAAATAACTCCTTCTGAGTTCATTCCTTTATCTTTGCATATTTGTTCAGATGTAACAGTGGATCCAATGCAAAATGAATTAACCATATAAGAAAAAAAATGATCATATCTTATAACAAGAAGTCCTAACATAAGTAAGATAGTTAGAGGTTTGATAACCTAGTTAGAGGTTTGATGTTGACAGGAAGAATCTGTCTCCATCTTCTGCCCCGCTGTGCTCTAGCAACGAATGTGTTCCTCAGGCTAGTGCCCCTAATGGTCAAAAGATGGCTAGCAGAGATGTAAGGAAAAACTTGCTTCATTGAAAAGAATGGCTGAATTTGAAAGCAAATTACACAGAGAGATTATTGTAAATAGCATCAGTACAATTCAGTCAACACTGAAAGCATAAATTCAGCCATTATTGGGATGATTTAATTAAGTAAACTTCCTTGTGCAGGCAGATTTTAAAATGGCATAACCTGATTTCTGAAACCCATAAAAATCTAAGAAGCCAAAGACAATTATGTTTTCATTTATTCATATCGTAAAAACAGATGCAATAAATGGTTGGGGCCATCTGAAGATATTTTACAAGCTGTTCCATCTACTTACTGGCATTCTACCCAAGCAGTGTGGGTGGTTCTGAGCTCTGAGTCATCTCTGTCAAACAGTTGCATAACTTGGCAGGAGATGGAACCATTTTCTTTCCTTTCTTTCTTCCCTTATTTTTTATGTCCTGGAGTGGATAGAAGCACGTCATTTATTTTGTTTTGTTCCACTTCTAAGACAAGGGGGAAAAAAAGTTCTTTTTTTATGTACTTGTTCAATGTTTCAGAGTGCCTTGGCTGGTAATTTCCTAGAAGGGTGGTTTTAGGTGTCCCTTGAGGGTGAGATAGAAGCTGTCAACTATTGCTTGCTTGCCAGCATAAATCTTTTCACTGGCTATGCCCATCTACTTATATACATCTTCCACTTGCTCTGCCCCTGGTGTATTAGAAGTAAAATATGTGCTGAAATTCACCAACATAAAAAAATACATAAGTTCTTATCTGATATTTACATTCTTCCCGTTCAAAAAAAACTTCATACATCAAATTTCACCCAGATAGTGGCTCACGACACTATATAGTATGAGGACATGAGAAACAGGCATGAATTCAGGCTTAGGCAAAAGTAAGAGCTTATGTGAATCCTTTTTTAGGTGGTCTTATACAATAATTTTTAATTGCTTCATTCATTTTATTTTCCTCTCATCAAGACGTGAAGGAGTAAGTTAGAGAAGATTTTACACTTTCTACACGGCAAGTAGATATGCGGATGCCTAGAACGTTAAGTGATTTGTCCAAGATAATAAATATTTGAATTGCAAATGGATTCTGATTTTGAATGTATCCGTAAAACACTCAGTATTGGTCAGAGAAAGTATGAATGAAGAATCTCACTGGAGAGTCTAGTCTGGAATCTCACATTGTTGTGATCTATGTGCAGATCCTTTTTCCGGGCTGAAACACACATTCTCCCAACTACCTGGAGTGTTGTCAGCTGATAGGTGAAATTTTCTCTGAGAATTGTCCTCAGATCACAAAAAAAAAAAAAAAAAAAAAAAAAGGCCCCCTCTTCCATAGTCATGCCCTTTCCTTTGGGACATTTCTCATCCACTGATTGTTCAATATGGGGGTGAAAATGCCTAGTTTCTTAACCTCAAGTCATGACGACTTTAATGAAAGTTTATCCCAACCCAAAGCTCCCCATGGAATCAGCTGGTAGCTTTGTCGTCAATGCACTGAAATTAAATTGCTCCAGACCTCTGTCTGATCATACTTCTGTCACTTTCTAATAATCTTTCTACATGCAAATCTTTTTAGAATTTGTCTCCTGGGGGATCTAGCCTAAGGCAGGTAGTGTCAAAAAGAATGAAGATCTGACAAACGATTTTGGTGTTAGACTAAATGGAGTATGCCCTATTGCCTGGCATACTATGGTTGTGCAATTTTACAATTTTTCAGTTGTGGTAAAATGAATAAGGTATTGGTGAAAGAAAATGTGCTGGCAACGGTAATGTCTCTGGTATATGGGAAATTCTAGAGGAGGTAGTAAATTATAGGACAATGGAATTAGATAAATGACAGCTAAGTGTAAAGTCAGCAGGCACTGTTAATGTCATATGGAGAAACTCTTATCTCATGCAATCAAAAAGCAGAAAATAATTCAGGTCTGGCCTAGGACTTAATGAATGGCAGAATATTAGAACAGGTTGAATTCTCCATCTTAGAAAATAGACTTTGCCAAAATCAGACTCTTGATTTGGAAAGACTAGGATCTTCTGAAAATATGAAATGGAAATATCTTGGTGGATGTATCCAAATGTCTCAAATCTCCAAATGCCTTACTATGCTTTGGGCTTACAGAAGTGGGCCACTGTGACCTGTTAAGGAAAGTATTCCAGTCTTCCTTGACAAAAATATAGAGAACTTTGCCTGCAGGACCATAAAAAGAATACATCTTGGAATGTACCTCCAATTCCGTTTTGACCACCAGACCAATGAGTCAGGTCAAGTCATGATACAATTTGGCAAGGGAAGTGCTGGGCATGAAAGGAGAAAAAAGAACATACCCAAAGATGGGTGCAGGACCTAGCCAAAATGTACTCGAGGAAAAACAGATTTTGTATGGAAGGATCTTGATGATGCTGCGGTTGAGGGGGTCATAAACTTGTGTAAGAGAAGGTTTAGTATCCCGTGATACATACGTTAACATCTAGGCAAGGACTCTGAGGGCCAGTGATAGTATACCTTTAGGGTGGTTCTTGGAAACTTGGATAAAAGACTGCCTCATGCTAAATGACATAAAAATGCCAGGATTTCCATGTTAGACAACGGAAGAAGGAACCAAACGGCTCAGTGAGGTGGGCATGATAGAGTTGACATACTAGGTAAGCTAGTGGTGTCCATAAGAAGTCTGTGTGCCCTAGGAGCTTAGCAGTAAGGGATGTAATAGTGAGAGAGCATTGGCATTGTTGTGAAAGTCAAAGATGGTTGTGTTTTATAGGCCAAAACCAATGGTAGGAAATGTTTTCAGGGAATTGGGCTAATTGATAGCAATGCAGTGATAGGATCTTAAAATAACAGTGACAAGGTCATAGTGTCTAACTGTCAGATAAATGGCAAGGTCAAAGTGGCAGTCAGGAGGAGTTACTTGAGGAGATCAGTGGGGTTGGTTAATAGAAAATAATATTCTTAAGGGCAAGATAGATGGGCAGCTAACAAGGCTATACCTTGAACAATATAATGGAAAGAAATTATTAAAAAAGGGTTGATTAAGAGACCAAGTGCAACTACACAAATTAAAAAAGCATTATCCCTTTACCAGTTTCTGATCCCAAGCCAGTGCTTAGGCCTAGAACCCACTGATCAAAAAAAGAGGTTGAATGTACAGGACTATGGAAATTGTATTCAGTAATAATCTTTATCCTTCCACAACAAAACCTAAAGCCCTTTTCTAGAATTATTATAAATTTGGTAAAAGAAAATGCCCAAACATTTCAAGAACTGATGGATACAGGGCCTAAAATGTTCTCTATCATGACTACAGTGGGAGACGCATGATTCTGTACTTGTCAAAAACCATAGAATTACGTCTCACAAAAAAATGAATTTTACTATATGCAAACAAAAACAAATCAACAAGGATATGGGTGGAAGGGTATTTCAATTGGATACTGTAAGGCTAAAGACAAACTGTATGTAAACACTGCCCTGTAGTTAGTAAAGTTATTCCTCTCAAGGGTATGGGCTAGCAAGTTTAACAACTTTATGTATATTTAAATGTTGAACAAATAATTAAATACATTATTTATAATGAGAACCAAGTTTCTCATGTTGATAAAGAAGTTACAAATAAAGAAAAAAAATGGCTGAGATAAAGCATGTTGGATTGAAATTGAAAGTATCAGTATGAACTTATGGTTTCAGAAATATATAGAGAATAGGAGGATGGTTACCAGAGTCTGGGAAGAGTAGTGCTTGGGGGAGTGCTGTGGGGGAAGGTGGAGATGATTAATGAGTGCAAATATAGTTAGAAAAAATAAGACCTAGTATTTTATAGCACAACAGGAGGATTATATTCAATAATAATTTAATTGTACATTTAAAAATAACTAAAAGAGTATAATCAGCTTGTTTGTAACACAAAGAATACATGCTTGAGGGGATGGATACCTAATTTTCCATGATATGATTATTACACATTGCATGCCTGTACCAAAATATCTCAGGTACTCCATAAATACATACACCACAATGTACCCACAAAAATAAAAAGTAAAATAATTAAAGAAATACATACAGATAAAAATGTTGACTGTTGCCTTTGCTGTGCAGAAACTATTCAATTTGATGTAGTCCTTCTTGTTTATTTTTGCTTTTGTTGTCATTGCTTTTGGTGTCATATCCAAAAAATCATTGCAAAGACCAATGTTAAGGAACAAAAGCTCCCTATGTTTTCTTCTGTGAGTTTTAAAGTTCCAAGTCTTAGATTTAAATCTTTAGTTCATTTCTAGTTAATGTTTGTCCATAGGTATAAGGTAGGCTTCAATTTCATTCATTTGCATATATAGATATAGATATCTATATATATATCTATATCTCTATAGATATATATATCCACTTTTGCCAACACCATTTGTTGGAGAGAACTTTCTTTATCCATTGTGTATTATTTGTGCCCTTATCGAAAATTAGCTGACTGTATATGCATGGATTTATTTCTGGGCTCTCTATTCTGCTTCATTCATCTATGTGTCTAATTTTATGCCAATAACATACCGTTTAGATTGCCATAGCTTTGAAATATATTTGAAATCAGGAAGTGGGATGCCCCCAACTTTGTCCTTCTTTCTCAATATTACTTTGATTATTTGGGGTTATTTCCAGTTCTATATGAATTTCAGTACTTTTTTTTATTTCTGTAAAAAATGCCATTGGAATACTTATAAGGATTATGTTGAATCTTTAGATCACTTTGGATAGTGTGGTGGTTAATATTGACAGTCAACTTGATTGGATTGAAGGATGCAAAGTATTGTTCCCGAGTGTGTCTGTGAGGGTGTTGCCAAAGGAAATTGACATTTGAATCAGTGGACTGGGAGGGGCAGATGCACCCACAATCTGGGTGGAAACCATCTGATCAGCTGCCAGTGCAGCTAGAATAAAGCAGGCAGAAGAAGGTGGAAAAGTGCAGACTTGCTGGATCTTCTGGCCTTCATCTTTCTCCTGAGCTGGATGCTTCCAGCCTTCAAACATCTTCAACTCTTAGACTCTTGAACTTACCCCAGTGGTTTGCCAGGGGCTCTCGGGCCTTTGGCCACAGACTGATGCTGCTCTGTCGGCTTCTCTATATTTGAGGTTTTGGGACTCAGGCTGGTTTCCTTGCTTCTCAGTGTAGATGACCTGTTCTGGGACTTCACCTTGTGATCATGTGAGTCCATACTCCTTAATAAAGTCCCCTTCATATATACATCTATCCTATTAGTTCCATCCCTCTAGAGAACTCTGACTAATACAGATAGTTTGGACATTTAAAACATTAATTTTTTCAATCCATGACACATGATATTTTTCCATTTATTTGTGTCTTCTTCCATTTCTTTATAGTTTTTGCTTTATAGTTTTAGTGTACAGATCTTTTACCTCCTTTGTTAAATTTCTAATTATTTTGTTCTTTTTGATGATTTTTAAATGGAATTGACTTTTTATTTCTTTTTCAAGTATTTCATTGTTGATATGAAGAGGAATTACTGATATTTGTGTATTGGTTTTGTACTCTGGAACTTTGCTTAATTTATTTTTTAATTTGAATCAATTTTTATGAAGTCTTAGTGGTTTCTACATGTAGAAATGTGTAATCTGCAACTGGAGGTAATTTTAATTCTTTCCTTCTGGTTTATATATCTTTTATTTTTCTTTCTTGTCTAATTGCTCCGGCTAGGATGAGTACACTGTTTAATAAAAGTGGCAAGAACGGGCTTTCTAGTATTGTACTGCAGCATACAAGACAAACTTTCAGTTTTACTCCATTGATTATGATATGATGGCCTTCAGTGTGTTGAGATAAGTTTCTTCTCTACTTATTTTGTTGGAAGTTTTTATTATGAATAGATATTGAATTTTATCAAATACTGTTTCTGCAACTATTGAGATGGTCATGTAATTTGCATCTTTCATTCTTTTAATATGGTGTATTACACTGATTAATTTGAGTATGTTGAAACAATCTTGCATCCCAGGGATAAATATTACTTGGTCATGGTGCGTAAGCTTTTCTGTTGTGCTGTTGAATTCAGTTTCCTCATTTTATTGTGGATGTTTATATCTATGTTTTTTGTGGTGTCTTTGTTCAGCATTGTTATTAGGGTGATGTTGGCTTCAAAAAATGGCTTTGAAAATGTTCTCTTTTTTTCTGTTTTTTGGAAGAGTTTAACAAGAATTGCTATTCATTCTTCGAGTAGTTAGTAGAATTCACCTATGAAAGTATCTGGCCTTGGGCTTCTCTTTGTTGGAAAGGTTCTGATTCCTGCTTCCTTATTGGTTTTGGTCTGCTCAGGCTTTCTGTTTCTTCTTGATTCACTCTTGGTAGGTTGCATATTTCTAAGAATGTATTCATTTTTCACAGGTTATCCAATTTGTTGGCATATAATTTGTTGTAATAATCTCATGATCTTTTTCATTTCTGAGGCATCTATCTCGTATTGCGTCTTCTTTCATTTCTGATTTTATTTGAGTCTTTTCTCTCTTTTTTCAGTCAAGCTAAAAGGGTCCCTCAATTTTAGAGACAGGGTCTTGCTGTATTGCCCAGGCTGGTGTGCAGTGGCATGATCATAGAACGTAGTTTACTGCAACTTAGAACTGGCTGGGTTCAAACGATGCTCCTGCCTCAGTCTCCCAAAACATTGTGACTACAGGCATGAACCACCATGCCTGGCCTCTATTTCCTTTCTATTCTCTATGTGGTTTACTTCTGCTCTGATCTTTATTATTTACTTTTTCTTTGGACTAACTTTAGCCTTAATCTGTTCCTCTTTTTCTTTTACTTTTTTCTTTTTTTCTTTTTTTTGCAGAGCCTCGCCCTGTTACCTGGGCTGGAGTGTAGTAGCAGATCTAGGCTCACTGCAACGTCTGCCTCCAGGGTTCAAGTGATTCTCCTGCATCAGCCTCCAGAGTGGCTGGGACTACAGGCACGCACCACCATGCCCGGCTAATTTTTTTCATATTTTTAGTAGAGATGGGGTTAGCCAGGATGGTCTCAATCTCCTGACTTGTGATCCACCCACCTCAGCCTCCCAAAGTGCTGGAATAACAGGCGTGAGCCACCGCACCCGGCCCTGTTCCTCTTTTTCTGGTTCCTATAAGTATAAAGTTGAATTGCTCATCTGAGATTTCTTTTTCTTTCTTGCTTGCTTTCTTTCTTTCTTTCTTTCTTTCTTTCTTTCTTTCTTTCTTTCTTTCTTTTCTTTCTTTCTCTTTCTTTCTTTCTTTCTTTCCGTCCTTCTTTCCTTCCTTTCTTTCCTTCCTTCCTTCCTTCCTTCCTTCCTTCCTTCCTTCCTTCCTTCCTTCCTTCCTTCCTTTCCTTCCTTCCTTCCTTCCTTCTTTCTTTTTGGAGTTTTGCTCTTGTTGCCCAGGCTGGAGTGCAATGGAGTGATCTCAGCTCACTGCAACCTCTGCCTCTCAGGTTCAAGCAATTCTCCTGCCTCAGCCTCACGAGTAGCTGGCATTACAGGCATGTGCCACCACACTCAGCTAATTTTGTCTTTTTAGTAGAAACGGGGTTCCTCCATGTTGGTCAGACTGGTCTCGAACTCCCGACCTCAGATGATCCACCTGCCTCGGCCTCCCAAAGTGTTGGGATTACAGGCGTGAGCCACCGCACGCAGCCGATTTCTTCTTTTTTAATGTCAGTGTTCATCATTGTAAACCTTCCTCTTAATACTGGTTTTGCTGCATCTAATAAGTTTTTATTGTTGTGGTTTCATTTTAATTTGTCTTATTTTTAACATTTCCTTTTGATTTATTCTTTGACCCAGTGGCTGTTCAAGAGTGTGTTTAGTTTCCAGAAATTTGTAAATTTGATTTACTTGCTGTTATTGATTACTAATTTCATTCCGTCGTGGTCAGAAAAGATACTTGGCATATTTTGACCTTCTTATATATAAGAATGTATAAAGTGAACATGGAGCATTCTCAGAATATATCACATTAGGTCTCTCAGGTGGAAATTTCTATATATGTCTACTAGTTCCATTTGGTCTAATTAATGTAGTTCCCAACCAATGTTTTCTTATTAGTTTTCCTACTATTATTATTTGAACATGCAGTTAGCTGTTAAATCTATGAAGAATAATGGAAATAAAATATTTTATTTTGATTTAATTTATTCCTTTTCAATGTTCTTTTTTTGTTTATATAGATCTGAGTTTCTGACCTATATTATTTTTCTTCTGAAGAATTTCTTGTAACATTTTTTGCAAGGTAGGTCTGCTGGTGACAAATTCTGTCAGTGTTTGTGTGAGAAAGTCTTTATGGCTCCTTCACTTTTGAAGAACGACTTCTCTTGATAAAGAATTAGAAATTTGTTGCGTGGAGGGGGCGGTGTGTATCGACATTTCACTTCACTCTTTTCTTGCTTCCGTGGTTTCTGAGAAGTCTCATAGAATTCTTACCTTTGTTCCTCTATAGGTAAGGTTTGCTTTTCTTCTGGCTTCTTTAATGATTTGCTCTTGGTCTTTGATTTTCTGAAGTTTGAGTATATGTCTAGGTTTAGTTTCTGTGGAGTTTGCTCTCTCTCTTATTATCATTATTTTATTATTATAATTTATTCTTCTTGATGTCTTCTGAACTTCTTGAATCTTTGGTTTTGTGTCTAATTGTAATGTAATTTTTCTACATTTCTTGATCATTTGTTTCTGTCTTTTACATTCTTTTTTTATTAAGAAATTTTTCTTGCTATTCCTTCAAGCTCCCTGATTCTTTCATACCCTGTGTCCAGTGTGTATAGCTCAGCAAAGGTATTCTTTCTTTCTGTTATAATGATTTTGATCTCTAGTATTTCTTTTTATTCTTTTGTAGAGTTTCCATCTCTCTGTTTACATTACCCATCTTTTTTTTTTGCAAGCCATACTCATTTTTTATTAGAACCCTTAGCCTATTAGTCATAGTTGTTTTAAATTACCACTGTGAAGATCTAACATCTCTGTCGTATCTGAACCTGGTGCTAATTCTTGCCGTGTCTCTTCCAACTGTGGGGTGTTGGGTTTTGTTTTTGTTTTTTTTTTTTTGGCCTTTGATTGTACTTTGCAAATTTTTGTTGAAAGAAGTACATGATGTGCTGAGCAAAAAAGGAACTGAGGTAAATAGGTGTTTAGTGAGATTTTCTGTTTATATGGATAGGAGTTTGATTGTGTTTACTATTTGCTTTAGCTACAGGTGTCAGAAGCCTAAATTTCCTCTGGTGTTCTTCACTTTCTCTCCCCTATTTTATGGGAGTCTTATGTTAATGTATATGTGTGTGGAGACATTCTATAATCCTATGATCAGATTTCAGTCCTTTAATGAGCCTCTGTCCCTCACAAGTGCTCCTCATAATTTTTGCCCCCTTGGATGTGACAGGAAGGCTAAAGCTTACCGGAGTTGGTTATTTACCTTCTGGTTGGTTGGGTTCTGACAAAATCCATCAGTTAGGTTATGGTAAAATAGATTTTCCTCAAGGCAGACCTTTTTGCTGTTCTGGAAGTATTCAGAATGGCTACTTGTCCCGTCACTCTGCAGATTTTCACTGTGAGAACCTGGTGGGGCTCCTGGAGGTAAAACTTACAAAAGTATCTCTCCTGAGTAGCTCTCCTAAGACTGAGCCTCCCTAGTGTTTTTAACACTTACACTTGCCTACACTGGGCCTCCAGGAATTTGGCAATTACAGTTTAGGTATTCTTACCCTAGAACTTGTTTCTATGGGGGTTTCTATTATAGGGCTTCTACTCTTGTACGTTGTTATTCGCTTTAACTACCTGTATGTATCTCCAATTTGAGGGGCAGTAGTTTCCCCTGTGACCTTCGTTGTTTGCCAGATTTAGGAAGAGTTGTTGATTTTCAACTTGTTCAGCATTTTTGTTTTGTTTTGTTTTTGGTTAGGTGAGTGATGACTTCCAAACTCTTTGCATGCCAGACTGGAAACTGGAAGTCCTCCTCAGATTTAACTGCTAAGAAATTTAGTACTTCCTTCGAGAAAGTCTTTGGTGTTTATTTTAAAAAGAGTAGGGTGTTCTCAGCTAAACTTTTTTTATAACCAACTGAAGAACAAAGCCAAATTTTTGTTGATTGAGCAACTGAATTCCTCTTTTTGAAAAGCCTGTTGCACAGTGACACTATACCTGCTTTATCCAATTTTACTTTATCTTTTTAAATTTTATCTTTTTTTTAATAAAGATATGGTCTCACTCTGTCACCCAGGCTGGAGTGCAGTGGCATGATCATAGCCCACTGCAGCCTCAAACTCCTGGTTTCAAGCAATCTTCCCACCTCAGCCTCTCAAGAAGCTGGGACTGGCTGGGTACTGTGGCTCACGCCTGTAATCCCAGCATTTTGGGAGGCCAAAACAGGTGGATCACTTGAGGTCAGGAGTTAGAGACCAGCCTCACCAACATAGTGAAACCCCATCTCTACTAAAAAATACAAAAAATTAGCCAGGTGTGGTGGCGGGTGCCTGTGATCCCAGCTACTCAGGAGGCTGAGGCATGAGAATTCCTTGAACCCGCAAAGCAGAGGTTGCAATGAGCTGAGATCGCGCCATTGCATTCCAGCCTGGCAACAAGAGCAAAACTCCATTTAAAAAAAAGAAGAAGCTGGGACTACAGACACCTGCCACCATAAAAATTTTGTATTTATTACAGGATTTATATTTAGTTTATATTGATGCATACATTTGTGCAAGCTGCCTCAATTTCAAAAATTAAAACTATAGGTTTATACATTATATTTTGTTACTAGTTAACAGAAAGGGCTGAATTCTATGCAAGGAGAAAAAGGGAGGAAAAACAGTGTATTTTTCCCTTGAGAGTCTCAGTTTTAATCTGAGGTTTGTTCATCTAACTGACATCACCCAGTTCAAATCACTTCTCCACAACTCAGTTTCTTCACCTACAAAATGAGAAGTTAAAGTTGGAAAGGACCTTATAAATCTTTTCTGGAGGGGCAATCCGAGGGGTGGAGTCAAGATGGCCGAATAGGAACAGCTCCGGTCTACAGCTCCCAGCCTGAGCGACACAGAAGATGGGTGATTTCTGCATTTCCATCTGAGATACTGGGTTCATCTCACTAGGGAGTGCCAAACAGTGGGTGCAGGACAGTCGGTGAAGTGCACTGTGCGCGAGCCGAAGCAGGGTGAGGCATTGCCTCACTCGGGAAGTGCAAGGGGTCAGGGAGTTCCCTTTCCTAGTCAAAGAAAGGGGTAACAGACAGCACCTGGAAAATCAGGTCAGTCCCACCCTAATACTGCGCTTTTCCAACAGGCCTGGAAAACAGCACACTAGGAGATTGTGTCCCGCACCTGGCTCGGAGGGTCCTATGCCCACGGAGTCTTGCTGGTTGCTAGCACAGCAGTCTGAGATCAAACTGCAAGGTGGCAGTGAGGGTGGGGGAGGGGCGCCCGCCATTGCCCAGGCTTGCTTAGGTAAACAAAGCAGCCAGGAAGCTCGAACTGGGTGGAGCCCACCACAGCTCAAGGAGGCCTGCCTGCCTCTGTAGGCTCCACCTCTGGGGGCAGGGTACAGACAAACAAAAACTCAGCAGGAACCTCTGCAAACTTAAATGTCCCTGTCTGACTGACAGCTTTGAAGAGAGTAGTGGTTCTCCCAGCACGCAGCTAGAGATCTGAGAACAGACAGACTGCCTCCTCAAGTGGGTCCCTCACCCCCGAGCAGCCTAACTGGGAGGCACCCCCCAGTAGGGACAGACTGACACCTCACTCAGCCGGGTACTCCTCTGAGACAAAACTTCCAGAGGAACTATCAGACAGCTGAATTTGTGGTCTCACGAAAATCCGCTGTTCTGCAGCCACTGCTGCTGACACCCAGCCAAACAGGGTCTGGAGTGGACGTCTAGTAAACTCCAACAGACCTGCAGCTGAGGGTCCTGTCTGGTAGAAGGAAAACTAACAAACAGAAAGGACATCCACACCAAAAACCCATCTGTACATCACCATCATCAAAGACCAAAAGTAGATAAAACCACAAAGATGGGGAAAAAAAAGAGCAGAGAAACTGGAAACTCTAAAAAGCAGAGCACCTCTCCTCCTCCAAAGGAACGCAGTTCCTCACCAGCAACGGAACAAAGCTGGACGGAGGATGACTTTGACAAGTTGAGAGAAGAAGGCTTCAGCCGATCAAACTACTCTGAGCTACGGGAGGAAATTCAAAACAATAGCAAAGAAGTTAAAAACTTTGAAAAAAAATTAGATGAATGGATAACTAGAATAACCAATGGAGAGAAGGGCTTAAAGGAGCTGATGGAGCTGAAAGCCAAGTATCGAGAACTACGCGAAGATAGCAGAAGCCTCGGTAGCAGATGCGATCAACTGGAAGAAAGGGTATCGCTGATGGAAGATGAAATGAATGAAATGAAGCAAGAAGGGAAGTTTAGAGAAAAAAGAATAAAAAGAAACGAACAAAGCCTCCAAGAAATTTGGGACTATGTGAAAAGACTAAACCTACGTCTGATTGGTATACCCGAAAATGACGGGGAGAATGGAACCAAGTTGGAAAACACTCTGCAAGATATTATCCAGGAGAACTTCCCCAATCTAGCAAGGCAGGCCAACATTCAGATTCAGGAAATACAGAGAACGCCACAAAGATACTCCTCGAGAAGAGCAACTCCAAGACACATAATTTTCAGATTCACCAAAGTTGAAATGAGGGACAAAATGTTAAGGGCAGCCGGAGAGAAAGGTTGGGTTACCCACAAAGGGAAGCCCATCAGACTAACAGCTGATCTCTCGGCAGAAACTCTACAAGCCAGAAGAGAGTGGGGGCCGATATTCAACATTCTTAAAGAAAAGAATTTTCAACCCAGAATTTCATATCCAGCCAAACTAAGCTTCATAAGTGAAGGAGAAATAAAATACTTTACAGACAAGCAAACACTGAGTGATTTTGTCACCACCAGGCCTGCCCTAAAAGAGCTCCTGAAGGAAGCACTAAACATGGAAAGGAACAACCGGTACCAGCCACTGCAAAAACATGCCAAATTGTAAAGACCATCGAGGCTAGGAAGAAACTGCATCAACTAACGAGCAAAATAACCAACTAACATCATAATGACAGGATCAGATTCACATATAACAATATTAACTTTAAATGTAAATGGGCTAAATGTTCCAATTAAAAGACACAGACTGGCAAACTGGATAAAGAGTCAGGACCCATCAGTGTGCTGTATTCAGGAAACCCATCTCACGTGCAGAGACACACATAGACTCAAAATAAAGGGATGGAGGAAGATCTATCAAGCAAACAGAAAACAAAAAAAGGCAGGGGTTGCAATCCTAGTCTCTGATAAAATAGACTTTAAACCAACAAAGATCAAAAGAGACAAGGCCATTACATAATGGTAAAGGGATCAATTCAACAAGAAAAGCTAACTATCCTAAATATATATGCACCCAACACAGGAGCACCCAGATTCATAAAGGAAGTCCTGAGTGACCTACAAAGGGACTTAAACTCCCACACAATAATAATGGGAGATTTTAACACCCCACCATCAACATTAGACAGATCCATGAGACAGAAAGTTAACAAGGATATCCAGGAATTGAACTCAGCTCTGCACAAAGTGGACCTAATAGACATCTACAGAACTCTCCACCCCAAATCAACAGAATATACATTTTTTTCAGCACCACACCACACCTATTCCAAACTTGACCACATAGTTGGAAGTAAAGCTCTTCTCAGCAAATGTAAAAGAACAGAAATTATAACAAACTGTCTCTCAGACCACAGTGCAATCAAACTAGAACTCAGGATTAAGAAACTCACTCAAAACTGCTCAACTACATGGAAACTGAACAACCTGCTCCTGAATGACTATTGGGTACATAATGAAATGAAGGCAGAAATAAAGATGTTCTTTGAAACCAACGAGAACAAAGACACAACATACCAGAATCTCTGGGACACATTCAAAGCAGTGTGTAGAGGGAAATTTATAGCACTAAATGCCCACAAGAGAAAGCAGGAAAGATCCAAAATTGACACCCTGACATCACAATTAAAAGAATTAGAAAAGCAAGAGCAAACACATTCAAAAGCTAGTAGAAGGCTAGAAATAACTAAAATCAGAGCAGAACTGAAGGAAATAGAGACACAAAAAACCCTTCAAAAAATTAATTAATCCAGGAGCTGGTTTTTTGAAAAGATCAACAAAATTGATAGACCACTAGCAAGACTAATAAAGAAGAAAAGAGAGAAGAATCAAATAGATGCAATAAAAAATGAAAAAGGGGATATCAGCACCGATCCCACAGAAATACAATCTACCACCAGAGAATACTACAAACATCTCTATGCAAATAAACTAGAAAATCTAGAAGAAATGGATAAATTCCTCGACAAATACACCCTCCCAAGACTAAACCAGGAAGAATTTGAATCTCTGAATAGACCAATAACAGGTTCTGAAATTGTGGCAATAATCAATAGCTTACCAACCAAAAGGAGTCCAGGACCTGATGGATTCACAGCCGAATTCTACCAGAGGTACAAGGAGGAACTGGTACCATTCCTTCTGAAACTATTCCAATCGATAGAAAAAGAGGGAATCCTCCCTAACACGTTTTATGAAGCCAGCATCGTCCTGATACCAAAGCCTGGCAGAGACATAACCAAAAAAGAGAATTTCAGACCAATATCCTTGATGAACATTGATGCAAAAATCTTCAATAAAATACTGGCAAACCGAATCCAGCAGCACATCAGAAAGCTTATACACCATGATCAAGTGGGCTTCATCCCTGGGATGCAAGGCTAGTTCAACATACACAAATCAATAAATGTAATCCAGCATATAAACAGAACCAAAGACAAAAACCACATGTTTATCTCAATAGATGCAGAAAAGGCCTTTGACAAAATTCAACAACGCTTCCTGCTAAAAACTCTCAATAAATTAGGTATTGATGGGACATATCTCAAAATAATAAGAGCTATCTATGACAAACCCACAGCCAATATCATACTGAATGGGCAAAAACTGGAAGCATTCCCTTTGAAAACTGGCACAAGACAGGGATGCCCTCTCTCACCACTCCTGTTCAACATAGTGCTGGAAGTTCTGGCCAGAGCAATCAGGCAAGAGAAGGAAATAAAGGGTATTCAGTTAGGAAAAGAGGAAGTCAAATTGTCCCTGTTTGCAGATGACATGATTGTATATCTAGAAAACCCCAACGTCTCAGCCCAAAATCTCCTTAAGCTGATTAGCAACTTCAGCAAAGTCTCAGGATACAAAATCAATGTACAAAAATCACAAGCCTTCTTGTACACCAATCACAGACAAACAGAGAGCCAAATCATGAGTGA